>NW_009259533.1:494242-518746 GCF_000687185.1 Egretta garzetta | reverse complement strand
CTGCTTCGGTTTTTGCCCAGAAATAGTGAGGGAGGTAGTGTCAGGGCTGAGGCAAGACCTCAGGGAATCCAACTCTTCAGTCTTGTCCTGAACGCTAAGACAAATCAAGTTTCAACATTTCCCAACCCCTCCTTTCCTCTCCCTGTGGAGGAAAAGATGGAAATATTCTTATTGAAAAATGGGGAGACTTCTTCCAAGGGGCCTAAATATTTTCAAATAAGCTGCAGACCTAAACTGAACAATCTGGAGATACCTAAAAGCATATGATTAAGCAATTGCCTATTCAAAATAATTGAAATAATTAAAATATTCAAAATAATCTTCAGTGACACATCACTGCGCTGCTTGAACTGAATTTAATCTCCACATCAGACTGCAGCTTAACCATCTCATCCTCCCCTTTGTCCACACAAACAGCAAATCAATTGGAGCAATTTTGCATCTTTTTCTGCACCAGCATCTCCCTAGGAAAATCAACACTTGCACTCTCACTTGCACATAACTAGGCTGGTTATGCCAGAGGACAGCACTACTCTAGCTAAAATGAGTGAAAAATTACATTATCCACCTTTACAGTGGGGGAAAATCCCCTCATTTACCTTTTAAAATAGCTTTGCAACAGTTAGAAAGTGGGCTTTCATCATGTACCACTACATGTGCTAGCAAAGTGCAACAGCCCCTGGTATAAAGCGAGGGAGCTGCTTAACACCAGAGCTAAAAGCCCACGTGGAGCTCTCTGTCAAAGACTGATCAGGACCTTGAGAGTGAAATAATTAATACAGACCAAGCGGCACACATTTCTGCCTCTACAAGGCCAGGAAAGGTGAAGCAGCAGCATTTTCCAGTCTCACGCAAGGTAGCTCGCAAGTAGGGAAAGGTGTTAAGAGCCTACAATATTAATTAAGTTAATAGTCTGGGATTTAAGATGGGACATCAGACATGCCTGCTATGTTACAATCAACTTGCGCGTGCCTGCTCCAAAGTCCCAGAGCAAAATTATGTCACTACAGATGCAAGGACACGGGTTATGCTTCGCAGATTTCAATCCAGCAAAATTTACCATTCATCTGGGTCCTTACTGGACACAAGAAGTTGACCTTGAAGAATTACTGTGAGAGCTTCAGAAGGCGGTTGGTGCTTGATCCTGCATAAAATGTAATCACCGGGGATATCAGGAGATCACGTCTAAATGAGCATTCTGCTCTGTCCCACAGTGGTCTTGTTTTCCTATCAGCAAAATAAGTGATTTATTCTTGCTCCAGTCTCAGGGGTGGGAAACTCACCGTGCACAAAATATTTCTCCTTTGATCTTCCAGGTAGTTGCACTAACACTGGGAAATGTTTGCATAGTTTGTCAAGAACAGTTACTTTTACCCAAGTAGGATGGGAACTTCACCTTGGTCTGTCCTTAATTTAAGAAATTAAAATATGCAGGCAAGCCAACTTGCTGTTTCCGTTTCTTCTGCCTTGAGGATGACGGTCCCATTTCCTGAGAGTTTTATGGCTGCTCTGCACGACAGGGGTCCCATACCCTTTCTTTCCATCTTTCTTCTCCATCCCCATTTCTTTCCTTTTGCACACACAGCACTAATGCAAAATCCTTTCTAAACCTCCTCATGAGGTCACCAGTGAGTCTCATAAACCACAAGATAAATCTCTGATGAAGGCACAGAGGAGGTCTTCTGCAACCTGCTTCATTATTCATTGATAAGGTCCCAAACAGATACTGTAACCACTTCTGTAAAAGATTATTTTTTTGCCTCGTCCCTAACCACCCTAAATTTATACAATGCTGTTCTGCAGACATCCACTGATTCTTTATCCTCTTTATCCTTCTTGCCCTATCAAAGCATCTTTCAGCAGAGAAATTAGAAAACTTTTCCCCAAACAAAACTTTTCCTAAGGCAAGCACAAGTATTATACAAGATCTGAGCCAATGGACTAGATCAGAAGTTCACATGTTTCAGCACCTGCCTCTGGGACCAATGGAGAAACTACAGAAATGGAGAGATAACCTGCACGGGAATGGTCCTTCAAAGCCTTCATTCCTTAGGAGGTTTTTTTTTTTTTCTACCTTGAAGCAGAAGGGTCTAATCTCTTTATCCTTAAATATTGACCATTATAGTTGTGTATATTCTTTGGGGCCACAGAAATAGTTTTTGTGCTCAGATGAACTTTTGGCCATGGTGATATCTTCCCATAGGAAGTTTCACACGTTGATGGGTAGCTTGAGTCTTCTGTGAGCAACTCTGGACCAACCAACCAAAACAACTCCCTAAGAGCTATATTCCAAAGCATAAAAAATAAGCCTTCTACATGGTTTAAGATTAGACTGTGTGATTATAGAGCCTTGGTTTCTAAGGAGCCTCATGTGTACAAGTCAGGAGGGAAAAGCAAGGTGTCTGCAAACATATTCAAGCACTTCCATCTATTTCTCCAGCCTCCCCGCTCCAGCTCAGATGTCTCTCTTTCTTGATGCCTGAAGCAGCAAGTTTTACATGTTACCTGTGAGCAGAGCAATCACAAGTTTGATCTCTATTTTAGCAGGGAACTGCAGCTGTGGAGAAGAAAGAGACGCAAACTAGTGAATAATCGCTATCTTCTCCCGCTGGGCACAGCAAAAGGTGAAGCAGTGCAAGAAGCTCTTCCCCTACAGTTGGTAAGCACCATCTCCCATCACAGGGCTGTGAAATAAATGGAAAAGGCGGTAAGCTGATGTGTTTGCTGACAGATCCACCTCTGCAAGGAGCTTTGGGGCAAGGCAGAAACCAGGGTGTCCCAGGAGAGCCACTTTAATTTGCTTCCTTGGGCTCCCCATCCCCTATCACCACCTTCCCAATTGCAGCCACCCTTGACACACCCAAGGTGGTTTGTTGGCCATGCATGAGGTGGTTTCCCAATGAAAAGGCACCAAACCCCCCACTACTGGCCTGCCAGCTGTGCTGACTCTCACCTTGAGCTGTCAAAAATTTCAGTTTCACAAAAAATGCAAATTCATGATGTCTGCAGGTATCAGTAGGCATTTTACTTTTTCTAACTTTTAACCTAGGACTGGAACCATCCTCTCAAAAAAAAAAAAAAAAAAAAAAAAAAAAAGCAAAGCATTTAGCCAGCCAGAATATCCAAGTGCAGAATAAGTTTCAGGCAAAAACAAAAAAAAACAAAACAAAACAAAAAAAAGCATTTAGCCAGCCAGAATATCCAAATGCAGAATTAGTTTCAGGTTTCCTCTGAAGCACTGGAGTTTGAAGACTAGTTATCATGTAAATTAAAAAAAGGAAAATAAAAAGAAAAAAAAGCTGCAGAACAGCTCCTGCATTAGAGGGCACCAACCTTCATTTCTTTATTTTTGAATGATTGCATCTTCAAACCTGGTGATGCTCCTCCCAGAAGACACAGCCAATATCCTGATCTATTTTTTGATCTTCTAAATCCGGGCACAGGCAGAGGAAGCTGAGCTAAAGCCGATGGAGAAGCATTCGCATGCTGCAGCCCAGTAACCAGCACTGCAACAAGGAAACTCTGGTTGGGTCCCAAGCTTGCGCTAATCTCCACGTTATTTCTTGGTGCTTGGCTCCTGTATAGCCAAGTTCTGTACACAACTTTTGCCGCAAAGCTTTTCATCCGTGGCAACGTGTTTCTGCAAAGCTGTGGATGAGATAAAACTGATCTCGGCCACTGGGGGTCATTAAAAGGCCTGGTAGAGCCTCCTCCAGGAATTGAGATATTTCTTATGCTGGAATCTGATATCTTTGCTCCTTTAAGTATTTGTCAGGATCTCTGTGTTATAACACATTAGGACCAGCCGCCGCTAAATCACCTTCATTTTCTGGCTCTCCATTTCCCCTCCTTTCCTGCTTAACTTAGGAAAACTGACACAATCACTGCTTAAAGGCAGCTCAGCACCCAAAACCCATCCCAGGCAAAGAAATATGCATTTTAAAAGAGCAGCAGTAGAAATATAACAGTGTGTAAAGTCTCCTAACCCTTCAGCTGGTCTCCTGGCCACTCTCCTGTTCCACAGGCTGGGCAGGGAGGGAAACCTCCCTGGAAATTGGTGATACCCTTCTCTTCCCTCCCCTCTTCCATGTCAAGGAAGCAAGACACACATGAAGATGCTTGAGTTAATGAAGGTAATCCAGTGAGCCATGGTCACAGACTTGAGAACACAAGTGTACAAATGAGCTGGTAAACATCCTGCTATGTGTAGAGTTTCATGAGAAATCATCATGACAACCTTGGCCAAGAGGACTCTCTCTAGAGGACAGAAATACACATGTCCTTCAGCAGGTAGACAAAGGAGAAAATCTATTTACTGTGCTAAAAGTGCAGCTCACTCACAAGGATACCAATGACACAGATCTCCTTTTGGCAAAAGCTTCAAGGGATGGCAACAACATAATCCCACACACAGCTTCAGGTAGGAAAATCCATCTAAGCCTACAGGTAATGGTCCCCATCTCAGATGAGAAGATGGAATGGACTAAAAATACCTGACTGGTTTCAGCACGGGGAAGCGTTTGTGTTGGTGGTTGAGGACTGCACCACCCACCCTTCCCATGAAGATGTGGCTCAGAGCTGGAGCCTGCTCCCCGAGATCTGAGATTAACGGTGGAGTTTGAGCACAAAGCTGTTCTGCAGTCTGCACTGACAGGGACATGGACATAAATACGCTTGTGCCAAACCAGGAGAAGTATTTATACAGCGCTGTAAAACAATGTCATTGACTTTGCTTTGGGAAACCTGGCCAAGAAAAGCAGCACAGGCAAGTAAGAAGAAAGGGACTGAGAGAAGGGGAAGAAAACAAATGAGGAAAAAAAAATTAAAAAAAAAAAAAAGCAGCTGAGTCCCTGTTATGCCTAAATCAATGGATATAGAGGAGGTGGGATTTTTAGAAATAGTTAGGGAAGAGAGAGACAGCAAGTCAAGCAGAATACCCAGCATTTCTCTCTGAAAGCAGGCTGGCTTTTGTGTTTAGCCAAGAAGAGGAATTTACAGAGTGCTACGGCAGCGAAAGCCCCCTGCCGCCAGCAGGGAATCCCTTCTGCCTGACTCACAGCCACCCTGATGCAAATGCCAAAGAGGAGAGATGCTACAAGGAACACTTGTAAGGCTTTCTATTGCAGAGAGGCACTGCCACCGTCTAGTGTGATGCTGAAGTGCTGGCCTGCTCCTCGTCCCCTCTCAGCTCAGCTTTGAATAGGTGTCAGACATGCTTGGAAGAAGTAAAACACAGCAATAAAGAAAGAGGTGGACCAAAGAGAATAGGATATTCAACCCGAAACCAGAAACAAAAGAGATGGAAAGCAGCAGCAAGGCAAGCAGCCCTCCGCCCACTAACTGGACATCATGAAAAGGAAAAAGGAAAAGGGAAAAAGGAGAATGGAGAAAGGAGAAAGGGAAAGGAAAAAGGAAAAAGGAAAAAGGAAAAAGGAAAAAGGAAAAAGGAAAAAGGAAAAAGGAAAAAAGAAAAAGGAAAAAGAAAGAAAGCTGGACTCTTCCCAAGTCAAATCTGGGAGTATGGAGGGAAAAAGAAGTGTTGACATAGGATACACTAACAACTCAATTAACATCCCTCATCTTGTTGTAGGGGGATGCCAGGCATGCCCCAAACCCAAAGCGGCCCAACTATCTGATCTCCAGGAAGTTAAATCTCCCAAAAGGAAACTTTTTTTTTATTAATCTTGTACATAAGCATGCATTTTTTCTCCCTGTCAGCTTGTCAACAGGGCCTGGTTTCTTCTTCACTGATGAGCAGTAAGTGTGAAAACCCCATGAAGAAGAAGAAGGAAAAAAAATCTCTGTGAAAACATTGAAATTCTGTTAACAAATCCAAAAATAAAAAAATATGAATAGACAACACTTCCTTTTTAGCAGAAAGACTATAAAAGGGGAGGTATGAAGTGACAGCACAACTGAAAAGTCCAAATTACATTTCAAAAACACACACACAAATCCATATACTGCACAGGCATACACCCGAGGTAGATATACAAACACATCTATATGGTTTCAGCTATTTTATTGTTATTAGATTCTGGCTTGGTATTATCTATGGATTGTTCAAAAGCACAGACAGCTGGCTACTGGCTGGCTGGCAAAGCACTTCAGGAAAAGCAGCAGACAACTTTTCTTTCCCAACCTGCTTAACTCTTGCAGTACCTGAAATAAATCTAAAAAATTGACTACTACATGATTGCAATAAAGGGTTTTTTTGCCGCATTTTGTCATAAACCCAAGTTCTTCACAAACTACTTTGCAGCAAACCCTCTTTATAAATCTGTGCTTTATACCATCTTACGGAAGTGAAAATAATAATAAATAAAAAAAGAGGTGTGGGGGATGAGTGGGAGAAAGTGATACAGAAATCTCATTTTGCCCAGCCCATCACTTCAGTTGCCTCTATACAAGTGGACAAGTATGGTAGGTATGACATTTTCAGGCACTTCGGACTGACTTTCCCCCTTCAAAACCTCTTTTTTGGGGGAACAGGTTTCCCAACAGCCTTGCCTCAGCACAGCTTCATACACAACAGACCCATTTCATGCTCAGGTTCATGGCATGTAGTATTCCCAGCCCCAAAAGATGGATTTATGACTTTAGAAAATCTTCTTTATGTATCTTTGTCCCTCTACTTTGCCAGCTATATCTCTTTCCGTTTCTATTTCCATCTCTATTAGGAGGGGAGAAGGAATAGAAGATATATAGTATTTTATGCAGCGTGGCTGTGGTCAGCTCTTCAGTCATCTTCTGCTGTCCACTAAGGACTTCAGAAAAAAAAAATAAAATTCCCTACCTAACCAAAGTCCTCGCATGTGTCTGCACAATGGGCATGTACATCCACACCTATGGGAAGTTCTTTTTTTCTCTGAAAACCCACTCCCAAATCTTCCTGGGTGAAGCTTTAAAAGCAGGCAATGGTCAAACACACAGAAATATTTCAAGGCACTTAATCCCATTTCAGCACATTTCTGGGCTCCAACGGATTTAGGAGCTCTCAGGTTTGGCTATAGAAGAGCCTTTGGTTGAAAGAGTATTTCAAGATACCCTTAAAAGCCTTCCAGAGCAGAAAGGGGCCTTGGACTACCCATTCCCCTGCCCCTACCTGCATCGTCAAGTACCTAGAAACCTGTGAGATCTGACCTTAAAAGCATTTCTGAAAATGGGATATGGGCTGTAAAAAAAGCCCACTGTGAATATTTTAATCCTGGTGCTGTACCTCCCTAGAATTATTGCCTGCCTACCACTTCAACGTGCTGCAGGCTTAATTCCCATTAAAAATACTGCATTTAGAAGGAATTAAAGCATCTTCATGTACTTAGGATGTGTTTATCTAGAAACAAAAAAAAAGTTTATCATCCCACTTCACCCCTCAGCAGCCAGAGAAAGGTAAGAAACACAGACGTTCCAATAATATGTTTCTACTAGACATCTAAAAGATCTGAAGATGTTTCATGAAACCAGCCTGAGGTCTGGAAAAGTGGACATCCCAAAGCCAACCTCCTGCTCACCCAGCACATGTCAAAGACAGGGGCCTTCTCAGCAAGTCCTAAATGCTTATAAAGCAGTTGTAGGCATTATTTCCACAAAGTTCAATGAAGTTACTGCTACACGGGGCTGGATTAAAGCCAGCACATTTGTTTGGCCAGTCCCTGGATGTGTTTTAAGTTCAAAGCGGATGGTGACTGTCACCTGGGAATGTGTGCTGCCAAGCAGAGGAGATGTGACACAGTTGTGCTGGCCACTGCCCTGCTGGCCATCTGGCAAGATGGCAGCATGCCTGGCTGCTAGACGTGTGGGTCTTTGCCAGGGACAAAAGAATCAAGTTTTTTAGATAGGCTAAGCACAATTAAAACTAAAAATAGCATGTTAGCCCAAGGAAGCTGCTCTGCAATTTAGAATAACTGGACACATTCCCCAGTGTCACCAGACAAGAGCCATTCTGTCCATCCCCCGTGGCTCTGTGGACTGGGACATGGATAACAATGGCAAATACCTCAAAACAATAAGAAGTGTCAGTCTCTGACCCTGACCTTCTCTAAAAAGATGAGTTATTTGGGGCAAGAAAGCATTTGCATTGCAGAAAGGCACGGAAACAGCAAATAAAATGCACGTACTGTTTGGGGTGTCACAACTAAAGGTTGTGAGAGACCAGCTCTGCTCTTATTAGCTTGAAGAGTCATTATGAACAGCATATTCTATGGTTCTTCAAGACTGTCCTCAAGTCTTCAGGACTGGTTCTTCCAGACCTGACTTCCCTGTATGCCAAAGCAGTACCCTGAAGGGCAAACCCAGCCCTACTTCATTCTCCAACTGCTTCATTGGCATCTTAGCCAAGGGAAGAAGTTGCAAACAAGTCAAAGTGTCTGTGATGACAACCTGTATCAAATGCCCACAGCTACAAGACAGCAGAAACGACACTTTCTTCAAGTGCTTCTCCAGACTAAGAAACCATCCAGGCAGAAGAGAGAGGTGCATCCATAGAAGACAGCTGCTAACCAGTTCTGCTAAGAGAAACAAAATCCACATGTACATAACTGTCCATTGGCAAGTTTTGCTTTATTCAAGTGCTTCCTTTAAAATTTAAAAGCAAGTTTACAACTTGTTGGGTTTCTGCTGTGCAGATGTTCAAAAACCCCAGTAGCAAAGCTCACGCGCAGCTCTGCTGAAGGATGAGCCCAGGACTGAAACAGCTCAGCCCAAAGGATGGCCGGCGCTAGATGAGAGCAAGGCCTGTGAATCACAAGCCAAGAAACTGCAGTGGCTACAGTGGTCCCTGTTCTAAGGTAATAACCAAGATTTAACAGCAAGGGACTCTGGCTAAGGAAAACCTTGCGGCTCAGGTATGGGGAAGAGAAAGCCCTTTCCATGGAAATCACACCAGCTTCAAACCCTAGGATATAATCCCCAAGGGAAACAGAGCAGGCAATGGGTTTTTTTGTGAGCAGGAATCCTTCCACAACCCAAATCCCCCATTCACCAAACAAGGATAAAACTCTTTTTCTGCAGGGGATGAAACAACACTGGGATGGGACAGGACAGAGCCGTCTTCCAGCCACCACAGGGGCAAGAGATTGTAAGCTTTCTACTTGCCTTTTCCACCACCATACCATAGGTTCAGCAGCGCAAGGAGTAATCAGGAGGTGAGCTGTCAAGTTCCACCAGCTTTGCGCTAGTTTCCTGGCTAAGTTCATTGCATTTGGTCATTTACGTATAAATCAGCAGGGCTTGGATTTATTTCTCCTTCTTCACCCTGTCTTTTCCAGCTTGGGATCAGGAAGCAATGGGAAATTGGTTTTAGAAACACCTATATACTTGCAATTACTTGTACACCTCAAAACCTACGCAAGCTGCTGCTTCTTCCACCCCACTACAACCAACTGCAGGACTGTCATTACCTTCAGTCCCATCAGCAGCTACTAAAGGTGCTCATGAATCCCAACCATTAATATCCAAGTCTAACAGAGAAGTTCAGGGAAGATCCACAACATGTATATCCTAACATCCTATATGAAATCCCTCCTTGACTCTAAGTGCTTTCCATCCACCCTAATTCACCCTAGCCCCCAAGCTACCTGCTTATATTTGTCAAGTCCTTCCTCACTGTTGATCTTTAATCCCTGCTCACTTCTAGCTGCCACTGTCTGCCTCCAAGCAAACGTCAACCTGGAAGAAGAGAGTTAGAAATTATATTTCTGGACTGACAGCATGGATAAAAGCTTTATTCTTTTTTTTTTTCCACTCAATCCAAATTCTGTTTGTGTCACATACATTTCTGGGTCGGCTGTGTCTACCCTTCATAGTGCATAGAAGTGAGTTTGCGTACTTTGTGCAAATAAATACACCCTTATAGTTAGGTTTCTGAACAGCAATTCACCACTAATGTATTTCAGAAGCCACATAAATCTGTATTCCCACCTTGCTGGCAAGAAACAAATATAAAGCTCCACTTGCGTCTTCAAAGAGAAAAAGGAAAAAGCACACATACACAAAGCATGCTAAATTCTGGTTTTCTAATTGAGTAAGAAAGATATATCCTGCACCCTTAAGAATTTAAGTAATTAGATAATACTAGGTGGCAGGATGGCAAGGAAACAAGAAAAGAGGAAAGTTAAGAGATTTGCACAAGGCCACACTACAGACCAGTGGCAGAGGTGACCAAGACTTGCAAGTTCAATGCTTTCAAGTCCAGAACCTTAAAATTTAAAAGGATTTTCTCCCCCTATGTCAAAAGAAGTGTTCCTCATTTGTTACTGAAAACCAGTGGCCTGCAGCTACCAGACTCAGTATTTTGGATATGCTGGAGATTCTCCAGGCTGTGCAAGCAAATGAGGAGAAAAATCACCCTCCTTGGTGTCTCCGAGATCTGCAGGTGGGAGCAGGAGTGATGAAGCAGGGCCTGGATGCATATGTGTGCCTGTGGGCTACACGCCGCATTCAGGCACACAGGTTTTACAATCACAGAATCATTTAGGTTGGAAAAGACCTTTAAGATCATCAAGTCCAACCGTTAACCTAACCCTGCCATCCCACCACTAAGCCATGTCCCTAAGCATTTCATCTACCCATCTTTTAAATCCCTCCAGGGATGGGGACTTGACCATTTCCCTGGGCAGTCCATTCTAAGTGCTTGATAACCCTTCTGGGGAAGAAATTTTTCATAATGTCCAATCAAAACCACCCCTGGCGCAACTTGAGGCCATTTCCTCTTGTCCTATCACTTGTTACTTGGGAAAAGAGACCAACACCCACCTCACTACAGCCTCCTGTCAGGCAGTTGTAGGGAGCGATAAGGTCTCCCCTCAGCCTCCTCTTCTCCAGACTACACAACCACAGTTCCCTCAGCCCTCATAAGACTTGTGCTCCAGACCCCTCACCAGCTTTGTGGCTCTCCTCTGGACATGCTCCAGCAACGCAACGTCTTTCTTGTGGTGAGGGACCCAAAACTGAACCCAGCATTCAAGGGGCGACCTCACCAGTACCCAGGACAGGGGCATGATCACTGCCCTACTCCTGCTGGCCACACTATACCTGACACAAGCCAGGATGCCATTGGTCTTCTTGGCCACCTGGGCACACTGCTGGCTCATATTCAGCTGGCTGTTAACCAGTACCCCAGGTCTTTTTCTGCCATGCAGCTTTTCAGCCACTCTTCCCCACACCTGTAGCGTTGCGTGGGGTTGTTGTGACCCAAGTGCAGGACCAGCACTTGGCCTTGTTGAACCTCACACAATTGGCATCAGCCCATTGATCCAGCCTGTCCAGATCCCTCTGTAGAGCCTTCCTACCCTCCAGCACATCAACGCTCCCACCTAACTTGGTGTTATAACCAACTTGGTTGGTCGGAGCTCCAACCTCAGCTATTTCCTGTGGATCATCATTCAGCAAGCACAGACAGACTTTCGTACGAGGTCATGGAGTAACCCTACTGCTCAATTTCAGCCATGTCTTGCTTCAGGTAGACTTATTTGTAGGCACAGTGTAAGAAAGAAGGCTCCTGTACCAAGCATCTGATATTGCCAAGATGCAAAGCACAGGATTCAAAGCACAGGGTGCAAGACCAGGCATAGAGAAAATGTTAAGGAAGGTTCAGAGCACTTGCAGGAATATCATAATATAGCCAAGCACTCACTCATGACTTGTTGGACAAGGGCTCTAAAGACCTTTCTGCTCTCCTAACTAGAGAAGTGCTCTTGAGCAACTGAGAAAGTTGGCAAAGAATTGGATTGAACTGACGGTATTAAAGAAATCTCGGGACTGTTGACGTCTTGTCCAGGTCTGAATAGCTTAAACATGAACTGATACAAACTTTCCATGAAGCGATAGCTGAGTTTTATTTTTTTTAATAAAACTTTTACTTTTCTTTCCTCTGCATCTGAACAAGGAAAAACTTTTGGTTACTGACTGCCAGAGGTCATCCAGCTGCAAGAGCAGCCAGAAGGAAAAAGCATTGAGCTATATTAATTTCAGGAGCTGAAACTAAATCATGGGACAGTCTCTTCTCCTTTAGGGACATAAATACATCCACTTGGAAAGACATCCCAGAAGGGCAACCTCAGGTCGGGGGTTCACAGCCAGGCATCCATTGTGAAACTAAAGGAAACACCAGCATGTTCATCCCGCTCTTCTTTCCCTGTGAAGGCACCTCTACCCATATGACGAGCAGACCACGGGGAGAGGATCTTCTTAAGCTACTTCTAATTTGACTGTAATCGAGTGGAAAATGAAGCAAGGTATTCTGAGAAGATGAGATGTTTAAATGCATTTCCAGCTGAACGCTGCTCCAGGAGAGGCCAGCGTCTTTGCTTTCTGATTTTCTGTTAAAGATTGGGACCACTGGCATGATTTTTACACGTTTGCAGTAAAACAGCTTTGGATGACCAGACTAGCAAATAAAATTGGTAGAGGGAAAAAAAAAAAGTTTATTTTTATCCAAGAGGTTCTTGTTTTGTTTTGTGGGGTTTTTTTAAGTGCTATGAAGTTGTCAGCTCACCCTCACATATTTCATTAAAACACTTATTTATTCATAGAATCATAGAATCATAGAATGTTTAGGGTTGGAAGGGACCACTAGTGGTCATCTAGTCCAACCCCCCTGCAGTGAGCAGGGACACTGCTAACTAGATCAGGTTGCTCAGAGCCCCATCCAACCTGGCCTTGAATGTTCCCAGGGATGGGGCCTCCACTACCTCTCTGGGCAACCTGTTCCAGTGTTTTACCACCCTCATTGTAAAGAATTTCTTCCTTACCTCTAGCCTGAACCTACCCTGTTCTAGTTTAAAACCATTTCCCCTTGTCCTAACACAGCTGGCCCTACTAAAAAGACGTTCCCCATCTTTCCTATAGGCCCCCTTTAGGTACTGGAAGGCCGCAATCAGGTCTCCCCGTAGCCTTCTTTTCTCCAGACTGAACAAGCCCAACTCTCTCAGCCTGTCCTCGTAGGAGAGGGGCTCCAGCCCTTGGATCATTTTTGTAGCCCTCCTCTGGACCCGTTCCAACAGTTCCATGTCCTTATTCCAATGGTGTGTTCTGGTTTTGTTAGTTATATAAACAAATGCAGAACCACTTAACTCCCCTGAAATACTGAGATTATAGCAAAACTTCTATTATAAAGTTAAAAGTGCCAGAAGGGATAGGGCAGAGGTTTTCAAAACAAACAGTTTCAAAGTTAATTTGTGTATGGAAGTTAATTATCCTGGCAATTCCTTTTTCTATAAAACACATTGTTCATTATTCTTTAATATGTTTTCTTATGTTTATGCTTATTAATTCATTAAATCACTGCTAAGATCTCTAAGAACTGGATGTAAAACAGAGAATATCCTGCAAATTTAGTGAAACTGGACTAAGGAAATAAATTTATATTTGGAAGTCTTGCACAATAGCAAAGAAACAATACGAAATAATTCCTCTGTAGACACCACAAAAAGCTTTTTGAGATTGTCTAGTAGGAGAGATCATCTTATCATTTTTTGTGTTACTTGCATCCAGGCTTTGACCAGTACTTTATTTCAGGCCAACTAACTTATTTAATACAACACCCGAGTCATCTAGCTTTGACCAGTACTTTATTTCAGGCCAACTAACGTATTTAGTACAACACCCAAGTCATCTACTTCCATGTCTCCAAAAATTCAAGAAAATACGACAGATTTTCCAACCAAAGCGATTCTATGATTCTACTTCCATGTCTGCAAAAATTCAAGAAAATATGACAGGACCCAAGACTTAGAAGTGAAAGTCAGTCATTAAGACTCTCAGAAACTTTTTACACAACATTTGACAAGCCATTTTATTGATTAGTGCTATATGAAATAAAGAAAAGACCACTTTCTTTACAGTCCAGGTGGAAACCTTGGAGTAATATTTGTAAACCCATCTACGCATGGCAGAGAAAAGGTGCTACACAAGGTCACACTTTAAGTCCTTCCTTCCATTCTAAACTTGATGGGACTCCATCCCAAAAGCATGCTTTGGTTATATTACTGAATGTGATCAAGACATGGTCTGATCCTTCAGTTTTAAATGATTTAACTTTTGAAAAAAGCAGCCCTAATATTGCATAGTAGCTTTGAATCTCCCTAAACGATTCAAAGATTTTCTTCTTGCTTTCTTTCACTGCTTTTAACTCTTTCTAACACTCTATATTAAGGACATTTAAGTGCACAGTTGGGTCCCTCATTGCTCCAGTGAGGAATAGTTGCCACGACCAGACCTGGTCCAGCTTCCAGACCCTTTGGACAATGTTATACGCTGCAATGACCAAGGGTTTCATTGTCCCTTTAATAGTGTTGCAAGTATTGGAAGTAATTTGAGAAGTTAATGCAAAAACAAAGCAGTATTCAGGTCCCAATATAGCAAAAGGATTAACCACCTGCTTAATGTTAATTAACCTCAGAGGGACTCCTTGTGTACTTAACAGTTTGTTATGTGCTTCAGCACTTTGCAGTATCAAGATGCAAAGTTGGCATTCCTTCCCATGGTTTGCCATCAGACCCAGAGCTGCAATGAGACCACGTGGTGGACAAGCCACAGTGCTGGTTCATACACGGGATTTTGAGTAAGTTTTGTCTACAGAACATCTACCCCAGCTTTAGCCATGGGACCTGGGTCTCCAGCAGAGCTCCTGCTATCCCCATCCCACCAAAGGGGCCATGACTGGTGTGAGCATCTCCCTCCCACGCAGCACATGGGCTCTATGATTTCGCCAGTCTGAAGGCAACAATGAACGACAAGATGGGTTTTTTAAGGACAAACCACATTCTGAAACTGCTAAGAAAAAAGCAAAACAGGATTAGAGATGTACAGACAGGACAGAAGGATGGTCCAACTGCTAAGATGGGACAGAGACAGTGTTGCCAGCACCTAGATAGGACTTCCTCTTCCTACCCAAGAGCGGGTTGGTGTACCAGAGTAGCAGGTAGGTGGTAGAGAGGGGAGGGCAAAGAAAATTATAGACCTGATTCCTGGAAAAATGTTAGAACAAATCATTTAACAATTGCTAAGTATTGAAATGATAATTAGGTGATATATACCCAGCGAACACTGCCAAGAACAACTTGCATGGACCAATCTAATTTTGTTATGTGACAAGATAACCAACCTAACAGACAAGGAGAAAGACGCACATGCGGTATATCTTGAGTACAGATCTGGCCAGTGTCCCACACAGTATCTTCATGAGCAACTGAAGGAAAAATGGTCTAGATGAAGTCACAGTAAAATTAAGCACTGACCCAGTGGTCCCTTCAGCTCACCTAGAAACATTGCACCTCTGGAATACGAAATTACCCTTTCAAATCTGGCATTTAATGTCCAGGGCACATTAAGGTTAATAAAAGCAGTGTTAAAAATTTCCTGGCTTGTGGCATTTTAATTCAAGCCATTTGAATTCCCTGACCTCTATGCCTCCCTATGTACAGCAGGTTTTGTTCATTTTCCCCACAAAAAAGATGTTTTGGGGAAGATAGGTTGAACGTGGTAGAGTGTGCATGTTACGCACATCAAAATCATAAGAATTCGGGGTTTAATTCCTACTGCTGTACAGTGTTTGGTCTCCATTTATTTCAGACATGTCACAATGCTTAAGAAAAAAAATCTTCTTAAGTAATTTCAATCTTTTTAATTTCTCAGGTTAAAAAATAAAAACAAAAACAAAAAACCAACAACTTTCTACTACCTATTCTCCATGCAACAGCAATGTACAGCTGAAGCCCAGAGAAGGTCCTACAAGGAAACAGAGGAACACTTGATTATACATGGGTTTTGAGGGAGTAGAACAAGGAGTGGATGCAGATGCTGCTGGAGGAGGCCATAACTCACAACTGAAGACCAGGTACATGTCTTGCACTTCCACTTGCCACTCCTTGCTGTTCTTCAGTGGCTGTGGGATGGCACTGTCAACCCCCAAAGCTGCTATACTCCAAGTAATCCCAGTGGTCTCCCTTATGACACACTTTAGGGTGCTCCCCAGTTAAGGTTACAGAACATTTGAGTTTTGCTGAGCATGATCCCTCTTTTGTTACAATTTCCAATAAAAAAATAATAATAAAAAAGTATACTTGGGATTTTTCCCCAAGAATTCCTGAATATCCAGCAACACCACCAAAAGCAGAGTTTGAAGCAGTCATCTGACACCCAGAACTCCCAGGCAATCCAAATTCCCCCCCAAACTGCCTCCAGGATTCCTCCCCAAACTGCTACAAACAGAGCCTGCGGATCTCTCTAATTAGTCTGGTCAGCAAGGGCAACTGCCATGCGGCCCCATGATGGGCTGTAAGTCCATCCATCATTGCATGAGCCCAGGGCCAAGGGAATCACCTTCAAGTAACTAATCTTTCCCAGCCTGGGAGAGCATTCAGATCGAGCATAGAGGAAAGGCAGCCAAGATGGACAGAGAGGTATTGGGACAGAGGACCCTTTAAAAAAAAAAACAAACCACAAAACTCAAACAAAACCTGAGCCCCCTTTTCTTTGCTCTCTTTCATGAAATTAAAGATTTAAAAAATGAAGTCCCCAGCAGTTCTTTTTCACCCCATCCAACTGTATGACCACTTGCTGTGACAAGCCTCCAGCTCCTTGGGTGAGCTGGGGCTGCTGAAACCTGCTTGTTCTTCATATGTGACTTCCATGCCAATTTATTACCTAAAGGCTATTAAGCAGTGCCATCCCCAGCACCTTTCTTGTTGAAGGATCTCAGGTTTTTTGATACGCCAGAAGGCTGCGCTGCCATTCAGCGGGACCTGGACAGGCTGGAGAATTGGGCGGAGAGGAACCTGATGAAATTCAATAAGGGCAAGTGTCTAGTGCTGCACCTGGGGAGGTCGAACCCCATGCACCAATACAGGCTGGGGGCTGACCTGCTGGAAAGCAGCTCTGCCCGGAGGGACCTGGGAGTCCTGGTGGATGACAAGCTGGCCATGAGACAGCAATGTGCCCTTGTTGCCAAGAAGGCCAATGGCATCCTGGGGTGCATTAAGAGGAGTGTGGCCAGCAGGGCGAGGGAGGTTCTCCTCCCCCTCTGCTCTGCCCAGGTGAGACCCCACCTGGAGTACTGTGTCCAGCTCTGGGCTCCCCGGTTCAGGAGCCAGACTCTTTGCAGTGGTGTCCAGTGACAGGACAAGGGGGAATGGGTACAAACGGAGACATAAGAGGTTTCAGTTGAATATGAGGAAAAACTTCTTTACTCTGCGGGTCACAGAGCCCTGGAACAGGCTGCCCAGGGGGGCTGTGGAGTCTCCTTCTCTGGAGGTATTCAAAGCCCGCCTGGATGAAGTCCTGTGTAACATGCTCTAGGAGAACCTTTTTTAGCAGGGGGGTTGGACTAGATGATCTCCCGAGGTCCCTTCCAACCCTCCAACCCCTGTGATTCTGTTTTCTGTTGGCTGCCTGAATATTACCACTGGACCACACACTACTGTTGGACAGTAACTATCTGCAGGGATGCTAGTACCCATTTTTATTTATTTATTAGATATAAAAAGAAGGGGAGGTTTAGAGCACAGGCAGAATATGTCCATCAAGGTCTGCACCCACTGCAAGCAGACATACATACGCTAGCAGGAAGGCCACGCTCTTTTGTTCCAGCCATACCATGATCTAATACAGTGGGCAGTTTTTCTTAGCAAGCCCGTCATCCATCTTTCAGAAGCAGGAGGCAGACGATTAGTGTTGCATTACTCCAGACACTTAATTAATGACAATATTTGGGGATACTACAACAAAAGACATCCAGCATGTGTTACTCAGTCTCCCACGGTGAAGATGCATGGGGAGCTAGGCAGGTTCAGATGTAACATCTCTGATTGAGACACACAGAAAAGAGAAAAGTTTCTCTAAGCTGCCCTTGGGCAACACAATCAGATTCCTTCCCTTGCAGTCCTTTCCACAGGGAAGCCTAACCAAAGGACTAACCCCATATTTGGCTAGTCCATAACCAATTTTGGCTTGCTGGAAAAATCAACCCTGGAGGACTTTGGAGATGTATCCATCACAATGCCACCCTAGATGATGTGTGCATGCATGGAGAGGAAGCCAGCATTCAACTCCAAGACATAAGCCAATATGTTAACAGGCTCCACTCGGGCAGGTGACAGACCGTGGCTGTCTCAAGAAAGCTGATGTTTCTACATGAGCTGCTTTTTGCAATCCACTGAGGGTGGCTTCAGCGTCACATGAGTAACTGAAAAACGATGAGCAAGCTGGGCACAATGAGGTATCTCTTCAAATATTTAGAGATTTCAAGTGTCTTGAATGATTCTGTGCATTTGCATTAAAAATAGTGGTCCTTTCATATAGCACAATAAGTATTCATGTTTTTTTAACCTAAACTACAATGCACCAAGATTCATCATTTGGCTAGTCCACATTTCAATTCTCTTTTCTTACGGTTCTTTCATTGTGCCCAAGTATCCCATTCTTCCTTGCTTTTATGCCTTTAATTATGCCTTGTAGAATAGCCTAAAAATCACTATTTACGACTGAACAGACGACTTGCACTTACTGCAATACCTTCTCCCTGTTCAAAGAAAAAAAGATCATAATTACACCCAAACTCGTAGGAAAACAGAAAACCAAGAGGAACCTCTATGCTTCTTTTATATTTCCATCCAGGGGGAACAGCTATTTGCAAAACAACGAAATGTTTCCCAAAGAACATTTGCAACCCTCAAAACTTGAAAAGCCAGTCAGGCTGCCTTAATGAACAGCCCAGTTGAAATCAAAGGCAGTTGAAGAGATGGGTGATGTTCTTCCCTGGTGCGAAGCGATAACACAGCCCTTTGTCATGTTACAAGGTCCCCTTTCCTGATGTTTCTGCAGAGGCCTGAACTCCCAGTTGCATCTACACCATAGCCATAGCCACTGCAGCCTGCACCCTGCAGTGCAAGCCAGACCCAGGACCAAAATTAAATGCGAGAATATGCTCCAGCTAATGAGGCTTGCTGAAAGACAGACTAGATTAACACAGATCCAGCCCTATAGCAATGCCCATCTAGATCAGAATCTGGTGCACATCTGGGCAGCTGGAGATGTGGTCTTATCTGCCCATGCCTGCATGAGCTGGCCATTTGAACAGCAGCTCAGAAGTGGGCAGGATGAGACCTACTTTCCACCTCCATGCACGAGCCAGCCCCATGTCAACAGGGACAACTGTTGCGTTACCCAGTGTTCTTCTGGCAAAGGATGACTCCTACAACCTGCCTGTGTCAAGAAGGGGACACAGTAGAGTCAACGCCTTCAACACACAAAAGCAGGAGGTTATAATCATTAGCTGCGTTCCATGTTATGACAATTACATGATGAATTTGCTTTTATGAAGCGCAGCTTTTACTCGCACATTTGGAACCATTTCAAATACACAGGTTGACACCGAGATGTTTTGCTCTTTCTACTTTAGCATCTCTAGAGTGCTTTGGGGCAAGGGGGGGAAACAGGTAAGGAAAGCACATCTGGTCTTTGCTTAAAAACATGCCACAAAAATAGAATCCACAGTCATGTGCAAGACACTGTTTATGGTTTCAGCATTTCCTGAGCAACTTTTTGACCCTGCTGCCACAGGCAAGCACATTTCCCAGATTCAAGCACCCTCCAGAGTGGTTAAGTTACCCTCTGTGGAAGCACAGCGTGCTGCCCTTTGTACATCTTCCCATCTACTCCCATCATCTGTGTCCTTAAAGCCAGCCACAGAGGAACCATTTGGATAAACTTCTTGCAAAGGTGCTGGGTAGATGAGGAAAGTCATGAGCAGGTCTAGAGAATACGCTACATTTCTTCTTGTAGTACCCCAAAATACCTCCAAAATCCTCATCAGTGCTGCTCTTCCATGTTGCAGCCTCAAGTCCTGAGCATGGCAAGATGTTGTGTCTCATCATACAAATGGAACTCAACAAAACTTTGGTTTTCACCTTTGAAAATACTATCAGAAATGACCTCTGGAGAGAGTGTGGTATTTATACCTCAGCCGCACTGAACACAAGCAAGTAAAACTTCAGTCTCCAGGGAGTCGATTCGAAAAAACTATGGCAAAGGATCAATACGTTACCAAGAGGTTGATAGCCTTGTCTCGAAGGGCCTCCAAATGGATTCCTGCTCCCAAATCCACTCCCATCAATGGATCCATAAGACATTTTCTAGATAGCAATGGATGTGGGATTATACTCCAAACCTAAGAAAACAGAGAAAAAGACAGATACAACACTGTTAACAGTCAGTTAAACCCCAGTATTCTAAGAAAAAAGGAAAAAAAAATAAAAATGCAAATGAAAAAATACAGGACTATCTCCAAACTTCAGGATGCCTACCTGCAAAAAACCCCAAAGCACTAAAATCCAAGTCTCCTGGACTACAGCTGATCTTGGGGGCAAACAAGTCATTTGACCTCCTGTGCCTTATTTTCTCCAGTGATAAAGAGCAACCATTTATCTGTTGCAGCTGCGGCAAGACTTTTAATTCCTTGCTGTTCACAAGGTGCTTTGAGATCCCAAGCTGGTAGGCAAAGACTAGGCACTAGATCAAAAAAAGGTAATGCTGTCTTCTGGAACATTACCACTACACAGCTGGCTAGGAGTCTATCCATCATACTGCAATCTTGATGAGCTCTCAAAAGAGACAGTTTACTGCTATATTATAAGCTTCTGGGCCTCTAGTATAAATATTGGAGCCAGAGTTATTTTTCCTTGTTGGTTTTTGTTGGTTTGTTGGGGTTTTTTTTTTCTTAAAAAAAGCTGCAAGGCCTAAGGTAGTAGCAGCAGAATGAAATCAATGTAGCACTGTCAGAGAAAGACTACCCTTCCCCCTTCCCATCCACAGGCATTGTCTCACCATGGGCCCCAGATACCCTCCAGCATACCAGCAGGGTCCCAGGACTTTGATATTAAAAATATTTCAACCCTAAGGCATGGAGACGATGATGACAAAGGAAAAGATAACTGTGCTGCACCAGTTGGGGCATGATACAGGACCAAAGCCAGCTGCTGCTTCCTTACACCAAGACTATAAAAAACCACCCCAATCAGGGGAAATCTGGAGGCTGAGGATAGACACTTACTTCCTGAAAAAGGTAGAAGACAATGCTACCTACTGGGTAGCCCTTCACCAAGCAGCAATGAAGTGTTGCTGCAGTATAACAGCATGGGAGAGTCCAGTGGAGAGGACACATTGGTGTGAGATGACTAGGAATACCACCTGCCCTCCATGTAGGGAGTTGTTCTGTCTTTACAAATACCATTTTTTAACTGAAGGACAAACAAAAAAACTGGACCAAAAACCCACCCTCTCCAACAAGCTTGTGCAACCCCTTCAGCATGATGGCAGAACCACAGAATAGTTCAGGTTGGAAGGGACCTTTAGAGGTCATCTAGTCCAATCCCCCTGCAATGAGCAGGGAAACCTTCAACCAGATCAGATTGCTCAGAGCCTTGTCCAACCTGATCTTGAATGTTTCTAGGGATAGGGCACCTACAGCCTCTCTGGGAACCTGTTCCAGTGTCGCAACACCACCATCGTAAAAAATTTCATCCTTAGATCTAGTCTAAATCTACCCTGTTTTAGTTTAAAAACATTAGTCCTTGTCCTATCACTACAGGAACTACTAAAAAGTCTGTCCCCATCTTTCCTACAGGCCACTTTTAAGTACTGAAAGGCCACAACAAGGTGTCCCCAGAGCCTTCTCTTCTCCAGGCTAAACAACCCCAACTCTCTCAGCCTTCTCTCATAGGAGAGGTGTTCCATTCCTCCAATCATTTTTGTGCCTCACCTCTATATCCACTCCAACCAGTCCATGTCTTCCTTGTACTGAGAAAGATATTGGGGTGTAAGGCTGGAAGCCATCTGTGAATCAAGGATTTCCAAGACACTCAACAACATGACAGCTGATCACGTCAAGCATATAAAACTGTAAGTACCATAAAAATATAATATATGGTGTCTTGATGGAAGTTCTTCTTCACAACCACTAAGCACTACAAGAAACAGATGAAGATTCACTTGGGAAGTCTGCAGTGGACTTGGGAACAAATCTTGCCTCTCCCAGGTTTCAGGTTAGCCCACAACGACCACAGTAACACAAACTCCACTGCAAAATGCAACCCAAGATCTAGCAAAAATATTACGTGGAAAAATAAGGGCACATAGAAGACAATTACAGGAAAATTTCTGGGCGGGAATAAGGAGTTATTTTCTTTACCTCCCAGCATGGCTACAGATTAAGGCTGCTGTAAGCAGGGAAGTGGGAAACCCAAACAGCTTAAAAACTTCCTCTGTACAGCAGCTGATCCTGACCCATCCTTTCTTTTTAGAGATAAGCAAGTGGAAGCATTTGCTGCCATGACTTCCCCAAGGCCACATACAACAAACATGGAGTGAAATCCTACACCATGTTGTAAAATGACTTGATTACAACTGGGCAAGTGTTTCTTTGGCAAACAGTGAATGCATCTATTTTTTCCCCAACAGAGTGGTGTGAAAGGGGGAGAGAAGGAAGGCTTTTAGAGCACTCCAAATACTTCATGTTGATTTATCATTTCCAAAGCATGCTTCCATTTTAAAACTATTTCTCCCTGTAAGGGGAAAGAAAAGAAAGAACTGAAAATGAAATATTTTGTTTTAGTTTTACCAACCTTTTTCAGAAACAAACACCTCCCACCCCATCCTACTAAACCATTGAAAAATCCCTTATTCACACAGCTCCGGAACCACGCTCCTACCCCACAGTAATATATTCACAGGAAAATTTAATGACAGACCTAAATACCTTTAATTTGATTGGCAATAAAATCATTTCCTTCCCCATCCCCATGGCACCTCCCAAGTCTTTTATCTGCTGCTCCTTCAGAAGACTTGCCCAATTTACTGTGAAGGCAGTTTGTACAAATTGGACCACACATTGCCTAACATGCTACATATAGAAAAAAAAAAATTAAAAAAGAAGGAAAAAAAAAAATATTTTATCACAGGTTTGTACAAATTGGACCACACATTGCCTAACATACTACATACAGAAAAAAAAAATAAAAAAGAAGGAAAAAAAAATATTTTATCACAACTTCATCCTCACCACCTAAAATACAAATGAAGGAACAACCATACCCAAGGCAGACTAAGAGAACATCCATCCTGCTAGAGGCATGAATTTGTATTTTAATAACATGCAACTACTTCTTGTTTTGTGTATCCTGTAGAAGTCAATCATGCAGTGAGTATAATAGTAGGATGTAGGTTCTCAAGAAAAGGGTTGGTCCATGTTTCTTGGATTGGGAAAGATACTGGCAGGCAAAATCAAGCAGGCAAAAATATTTATAGAGTTCCCCTATACACATCAGTCTCCGTTTAGAGGGACATTCAGTTGGTCAGTGTAATCAGTAGTAGGAATGAAAGGCAAGATTTCAGCATGGAAGAAATAGGTTAGAGAGTACTTTAGGCAAGTCAGATGTTTTTAAGATTGAGTTTGACTGAGAAAGACATGAGCATACTGGAAAGAAATGGAAAAGAACAGACATGGACATATTGGAGTGATTCCAACAAAAGGCCATGAAGGTGATTAAGGGATGGGAGCAACTGATATGTGAGGAGAGGCTGAAGGACCTGGGACTGTTCAGCCTGGAGAAGAAGGCTCAGAGTGGGGTGTCTGTGTGCACTAACATGTATATATATTTGATGGGAGCAAGTAAACCTGATGGAACCAAACTCTTCTCAGTGGTACTCACTAACAGGACAAGAGGCAGTGGGGATGAATTGAAAGATGGGAGATTCCACTTAAAAAAAGAAAAAAAGCTGTTGCTTTTTTTGTTGGATTGTTTGTTTTTTGTTTTTTTTTAATAGTAAGGGTGGTCAAACACAGGCACAGGTTGTACAGAATGGTTGTGGAGTCCCCATCCTTGGAGATATGGAAGACTGAACATCAGCCTGAGCAACCTGCTCTAGGTGACCCTGCTCTGAGGAGGGGAGTTGGACAAGATAATGTGCATAAGTTCCTTCCCACCTCAGTGGTTCTGGGATTCTGCTATTTTCTTCCTATGATGCCTGAAGCAACTTGAGAGACATTCATGGCTGCCTTGGCAGACTGGAGGACCCCCTCTACTCTGCTCTGGTGAGACCTCACCTGGAGTACTGCGTCCAGCTCTGGAGCCCTCAGCACAAGAAGGACATGGAAGTGTTGGAGTGGGTCCAGAGGAGGGCTACAAAAATGATCCGAGGGCTGGAGCACCTCTCTTATGAAGACAGGCTGAGGGAGTTGGGCTTGTTCAGCCTGGAGAAGAGAAGGCTGCGGGGAGACCTGATTGCGGCCTTCCAGTACCTAAAGGGGGCCTATAGGAAAGATAGGGAAAATCTTTTTAGTAGGGCCAGCTGTGTCAGGACAAGGGGTAATGGTGTTAAACTAAAACAGGGTAGGTTTAGACTAGATATAAGGAAGAAATTCTTTTCAGTGAGGGTGGTGAGAGACTGGCAGGGGTTGCCCAGAGAGGTGGTGGAGGCCCCATCCCTGGAAACATTCAAGGCCAGGTTGGA
>NW_009259533.1:487126-494201 GCF_000687185.1 Egretta garzetta | reverse complement strand
GTTGGACTAGATGACCTCTAGGGGTCCCTTCCAACCCAAAACATTCTATGATTCTACTGTGTGAGAAAGGAAGGTGGAGAAAGGAAAAGTAAGAAAACTGCAAACCCATCAGCTTCATTTCCATCTCCTACAAAAACACTGGAATAAATGCACTGAAAGTATGTGATGCTAAGAAACAGAGTATGTATGCATCTGGCAACATGTCATATCAAACCAGCGTTAACTTCTTTATGCAACAAGTTAGCAGGCAGTGAAGTTAGCAGAAAACCAGCTGGTATTACAACTTTATGCTATTAGGGGTTTCCTTGCATGGCAGAAGAAATGGATTGGAGATGCAGGAAAAGTTGTTTTAATTAGAAAAATGCTTCCAGTGGACTGTTGTCATAATCAAAGACACTGTGTGGGGTCCACCAAGCTCTGCTCTCTCCGTTTGTACTTTGAGCAGTGAGCTGGGTGATGAAACGGGGATTAGCCTCATTAAAAGCACACATGAAACCAAAAGGTGGGGGGTTAGATGACAGCTTCACATTCAGAACAATGCTAACAAACCAGAAGTGGTGTTTGACAAAGAAAATAAGATGCTACATAATTCAGGTCAACTGCATGAACAGAGGATGGGGAACAGCTGGCCAGTGCTGCAGCGAATTACAGAATCTTTTAGGTTGGAAAAGACCTTTAAGATCATTAAGTCCAACCATTAACCTAACCCTGCCATCCCACCACTAAACCCTGTCCCTAAGCACCTCATCTACCCTTCTTTTAAATACCTCCAGGGATGGGGACTTGACCACTTCCCTGGGCAGCCTGTTCCCTTCATTTCACTCCATGTCCTTGTCTTCCAGCTCAAGGGGCTGGGTACCCTAAGAACAACTGTTCTGACTATTAAAGTCTGAGGCAGTAGCCAGATTGTAGTTGTAGTTGGGATTTGGCCCTTCTAATTTTCTCCCTGCATAACCTTATGACATCCTTGCACTCCTCCTGAGTTGCCTGCCCCTCCTTCATAAGTTCATAAACTCTCCTTTTTTTCCTGAGTTCCAGCCAATGCTCTTTTTTCAGCCAGGCCAGTATTCTCTCCCATTGGCTCATCTTTCAGCACATGGGGATGGCCTGCTCCTGCATCTTTAAGATTTCCTTCTAGAATAATGTCCAGCCTTTCTGGACTCCTTTGCCCTTCAGGACTGCCTCCCAAGGGACTCTGTCAACCAGTCTCCTAAAGAGGTCAAAGTCCAACCTCACAGTTCTGCTGATACCCCTCCTTACTCCCAAGGGACTCTGTCAACCAGTCTCCTAAACAGGTCAAAGTCCAACCTCTAGAAGTCCAAGGTTACAGTTCTGCTGATACCCCTCCTTACTTCTCCAAGATTTGAAAATTCTATCATTTTGTGGCCACTGTGCCCAAGATGGTCTCCAAGGATGGAGGGATGCTATAGACTGCAAGCTGAACATGAATCCACAATGACGTTTCCTGTAAAAGTGGCAGACATCATCGCGGGATGTATAAATAGAATTACAATCTTCTAGACAGGTGAAGTAAACCTTTTCCTTGACCCCACACTGCGGAGTCCTCAGCTGTAGGCAATAAGCTCCAGGAAAGATTTTGCCAGAGAGTGAAGAGAGTCTAGAGGGAATTAGGAGAATGACAACAGGTCAAGAAAACATGACCTTCTAGGAAAGACTGGGTAAATGAGGTTGCTTTACCTATAGAAGGGAAGATTGATGGGAAAATTTGAGCCTTCAAATCTGTGCAAAGCTGCTGCAAAAAGACAGGGAGGAAAATATTCTCTTCATTTGTGTTGGGCAAGACAAGGGAATAGATCTAAACCAAAGTGGGAAAGATGAAGTGAGACATTAGGAGAGCCTATGAGGAAGGATAGAGCACCTCTGGGAACAGGTAACATGGGGAAGATCATCTTACACCTGGAGGTGATAAGACCGGCCAATGCTGGTCAGGGGCCAATACTGGGTCCGGTCCTGCTTAACATCTTCATTAATGATCCGGGTGATGGGGCAGAATGTATCCTCAGCAAGTTGGCTGATGGCACCAAACTCAGAGGAGTGACTGATACACCAGAGGGTCATGCTGCCATCCAGAGCAACCTGGACAGGATGAAGAAATGGGCCAACATCACAGAACAGTTGAGGAGACCATCTAGGCCAACCCCTGGCCCCTGCTCAAAGCAGAATCAGCTACAGCAGGCTGCCCAGGATTGTGCCCAGTTGTGTTTTAAATATCTCCAAGGATGGAGACTACCCAATCTTTCCAGGAAATGTCTGGCATTTGACATCCATAAACTGGAGTCCCTGCTTGCTATCTAACCAGCCACATCACCAAAGTGCAGGTGGTGGCTGTTTATGGGATGGGAGGAAGGGGTCACACAGGCAACATGATCTATTGCAAAAGTGGTCACAGACACAGAACTTCCAGACACACAAAAAACTTCCAGTCTTGCATTCACATGCATCTCAAGTCGAACACTCACTCTTTTCAGGACAGGTCCATCACATTGTAGGGGGGACCTCCAGATCCCTCAGGAAAGAGCATTAGGAACTTGGATGTGGAGTCAGTGGGATGTTCTGGCAGACTAATAGCCAGCTGAAGCCAAAACCAGGCATCAGGTGAATTCCTTGCCCTGAATTTCACAGTGAGCTGTTGGTGCTGCTGGGGTCCTCACCAGATTTCTCCTGCCTGAGGAATGGCACTGCTACCACAAAGCAGACTGTTTCTGTTTGCTGTTCTTCTATGGAAAAATAAAATTGCAGGCAGTTTGGATAATAATTACCTGCCATTAATGAATTCAGGGGGTGGTGAGAGCAACAGAACTCTCTTATTCTATTCCCAGCTCTACCACCACCTTGCTGATGGAGAAGTGCCTTCACGGGGGGCTTCAAAAGTAATTAGTGATGACGACACCTCCATTTCTGGATGACCAACTAGAGGTACATTTTTCCAAGGTTTTTAACCTGGATAAAATCCTTGTACTAACCAGTCTGACCTTCTTCATAAGGAGAGAGAAGATCATTTCACACAAATCATCTTTCACATCAACCCCTACAGCCTCTGGTCAGACCAGGTCACCTTTTTCCATAAGACCCTTGCCAAGGCTCCAGTTAATGAAGGATCAGCCCCAGCCACTCCGTTAGGAGAGCTGTGTCTTCTCACCTCTTGAACTTTGTTGTTTAATCTCTGGGCCCTGTTGCCTCTTAACCTTCCTCAGATCAAATAAACAGATTGACCCCCGTTTCATTTCTCACTAGGAGGCTTGTTTATCAGCACACACAAATCACAAGAAGGGAGATTACTCAGTATTTTCCTGCTTTCCATACAGCTGCCTCCATTTCCCTGCCTGTAAAATGGATAGACAGATGCACAGCCCTCCTTTTTGCAGGGTACCAGGATTAACTTGATTAATATGGAAGTTTTCTGAAGCCATGAGATGAAAGGGCGTATTTGCAAAGTGTGCTGCTTTTCCAAATCCCCTCTAACAGACTCGACTCTGTCACTCAAGTCACAGACGTGCTGCTTTTTAGCTTCTCTTCTCAGGGATTTTCTCAATTATTAAAACCAAAACTCAATAAACCTTTATGCTGTTCACCTGGAAAAATGCCCCTTTCCTCTTTCTCAGAGAGCCTGAATTTATGAACAAGCTCTGCTGCTGAAGCACTTTTTTTTTTTTCTTAATCAATGGTTTTAACACTGAGTTGGTGTAATTGCACAAATCCCCGAGTGCTCACTGAGCCTTGTAACACGACTGTCAGAGGTCAATCAGAATAGCTGTAGGGTATGACTTTCTTCTTTTTAGTCTGTGTCTTTGAGGTAATTTATGCTTCTCTGGATCTTTTGTGATGTTTGTAATATTTATGTCATGTTCTCGGGTGGCTTTGGGCAGGCAAGGCAAGGAAGCAGTGCTCAGCAGCTGAAGAAATGACTGGCAGGAGAGTGGTCCAGGAGTGATGCCCTGCATGCAGTGGGGCTGGGCAAGCAGCAATACACGTGCTTCCTCCCACTTTGCTTCCCAATTAAGTTTTAATGCTGATGGAAGGTCCTTGGAGAGTGAAATCATCTCTGTCCCCATGGCCTGAGGAGCACACTGTCTAGCCTAGGTTGACATGGCACAAAATATGGCAACAACGACAACAAAAAAACCCTCAGGACATTATATCTATAATCAGATCTTGTACAAATTGAATTGGCTTCCAGAAGCTTCTAGAGACACACATATAGTACTTGACAGGCACAACGTCACTTATGACTGTAAACAACCTGATTCAACACACTGAAGCAGGCTCTTGTCTACCCTCCTCCAGCTGAAGTGTACTACAGAGCGAAGTGAACGCCCACAGCCTTAAGGCATTGTGGAGTAGGTGCAAAGCAAAACCAGCATGAATTATCTCAGAAACGAGCTGCTTCTGCTATTCTGGAGATTTGCTAAGAAATAATGAGAAAAGTTCTCTTTTCGCATTCTTCCTCATCAAAGTCTTATTTCAGGAAAGCATCTGATCACTTTCTAACAGATTTAGTTTTTCTTCCCTGTGGTATAGATGCCACCATAGATGTCCCCAGGAGCAGAGCAGTTTGTCTTGGGACCACATACTATCAGGATAGGCTGCAAAGTCAGAGGTAGTAAGATAAGACATCCATGATATTTTATGGAGATATATACTGAGCCACAAATAGAGATGGTTGGTTCACTGTGCTTCTAATTGGGATGACACTAAGAGGTCTGGCTAGCCTCAGCACACTTGATCGCAACCTTCACTTAACCTCATTTTTTCACCAGCTCGTCAACACTATGCAAACCCAACATGAACGGTTTCTGCCTGATCCCTTCTTTAATCAGTCAGTCATCCCCAAGGTTTGCAGCTAACGGCACCAGACCTTTTCTTGTCAATCACAAGGCACCTCCATCCCCACCAACCTCATGAAGGCTCCATCTAAGACTTCCTATTGACGTTAGAGGACTTGAGATCTGATGGACTGCCACGTAACATAAAGAAGGAAATCATAAGCCACAGAGATGGGAAGGAATGAATGCCTGCAAATCATCTGTATACACCTCACATTACACAAATGTCTGCATATCAGACACAAAGAACAGAGGTAAGGCAAGCAATCTGGAAGCCTGTTGTGCTCCTTTAATGTCAGTCCCAGTTGCCACTTCAATATGCAGACTTTTCTTCCATGTCAACCTGACTGCATGTCTTCTCACAAAAGAACTGAAGACAGTCTTTAAATCCTGCTAAGAGGCACCAGAGACAGGTTGACCTTATGCAAATGCCAAGAATAAGGACTAGATATATTTTGTTTAGCTTGGGCATCTCAGATTCCTAAGACCCCTCTGTTTAAACTGTATAAACTTCTTGAGAGTAAAAGTGGCTATTTAGCATTGCTAGAAGAAGTCTTCCATGAAAGCATCACAAATGCCACAGAAAGATGGATGCCTTCCATCTTCAAAGCAGAAGACAGCACACACTGAAAGAGTTTGGTTCCCAAAAGCAGCAGCTGAGTGTGATAAATTGTGTGATTGTGCTAGCAAGGTCAACCTTCAGTACCCAAATTTATTTTCACCTGGAGAAGCAATCAGGCTTCTTCAATACTGAGGTATTTAGATCAAGAGAAAAGAAGGAAGACTGTGGGAGACAAAGATGGTTTGGTGCCTACTGCCACTGAGCTGTATGTAACACTTTCTACTGTTCAGCTCCGGGCTATAGGGATGGCAGTGCTTAGATGACTTAGTGCCGGGTCACTGATAGCTCAGTTTGATTGAAATGGGATGTCACCCTTCCTTTTTTTTAAACTGATATTAAAATAATGGTTAAACAACATTTCCTTCAGCACCTGCAGGAGAACATGATCTAGACGGCTTCCAACCCTGAATTTCCCTAGTACAGATGCTCTGAAACAGTGCCTGTTCTAATCCACCAAGGGTCTTCTTTCTTTTTTTTCTTTTTTTCCCTGCATTTCATTCTTCTATTTTCTGTTTTGTGCCATGTTGTCTACTTTTTGTGAACCTTGCATGTAGAACGGTCTTAATCTATCCATATGCTAGACAAACACAGAAGTATTACATATTTCAGTGAACAGCAAAATTAAGTTTCCAGTCAGTTCAGAATCCAGGTTTCATCTGCCTTATCACTGGTTATGAAAGATGAATATTAATGTCTGTTAGCTGAAAAAAAAAAAACAGGGAGGAGGAACACAGAGAACAGGGAACTGGTGTCTAGTTTGTTACTTTGAAGTTAAGAGTAAACTTATTAATTATAAAATATGTACATGCACGAATGGACAAAGACCAACTGCAACACACTAGTCAGTTTAACAAAATTAGAAATAGCACTTATAAATTTATATTGGATTTCAATAGAATAAGGAAAAATACATCTGAGGATGGCAGCCAGTTTTGACTCCGCAGGAACATTCTGATTGACAGACCGGCAGTGCTTTAGGGGCAGGAGATACAGGGTAAAACGGGATGCATGGATTAATCAAGTAATAGATTCCTAAATCCCAGGATCCTGCTCCCCCATAACCCAACATCACTCGTTTCGTGTGTGCCACTTCCCAAAGTAGAAATACTGTTATCCAATGCACACGATCAGAATATGCATCGGCCTAAGTTCTCATCTACACCAATGTTCACTGATATTCGCATTATAAATAAATCTTGCAGACCCTAAATAAGGCTAAATGAGAAACAGCATGGTCTAGTGAAAAGACACACACACAACAGGAAATTCAAGATCTGCTTCTACCTTTGGTAGAGATTTGTCAAGAAACAGAAAACAACTTGGTATCTTAATTTAAGGTTTCCTACCAAGACCATGGGAGATGACAGCAGTCAGTTAAGCACAGATTAAATCAAGTCAACAGATGAATGTGGAGAGGACAGAAGTAAAAAGCTATCACATTGGCCATATGATGGACAGCCGCCTGCGAAGCCTAATATCTGGGGAAGAAAAAGATTGGGGGGGGATGTGTTCTGCTTGGGGTTTTTGTTGGTGGTTTTTTTGGTTGTTTTTGGTTGGTTTTCTTTTTTTTTTTTTTTTTTTTTAAATGGGGACTGAAAAAGTGAAAAAA
>NW_009259533.1:484615-486677 GCF_000687185.1 Egretta garzetta | reverse complement strand
TTGTTGTTGTGGGTTTTTTTTGTGGGTTTTTTTGGTTTTTTTTGGTTGGTTTTTTTTTTTTTTTTTTTTTTTTTTTAAAGTGGGAACTGAAAGACTGAAAGAAAACCCCAAAGAGCTGCTGTGCAGCAGTTTCCAAGTTTCTTTCCTGTGAGAGGTCAGCACTCAGGAAAGCAAAATGCAACATGCTCAAAAATCAAATGTCAGTGAACATGGGCAGCTACCAACTCAAGATGCTGAGTCCTGGCAGGAGAGAAAGAGTGGCTCAGGGCATCCCCAGAATACCCTAGAAGCAAAAGCCACATTTGAAAAGATAGAATGAAAGAGCTACAAACCCATGCAGCCAAGGTGAGAAATAGCCATATCTGCAAATATTTCAGGGACATAGAGAGGAAAAAATAGCTCAAGGTAATCCCAAGCAGTGAGTAGCTAGAATGTGGGCACAGAGCCAACTACTATGTAACCACCACCTAACTATGAAATCATCGATCTTTGCCTTCCCCCAAGAATGACCTCAAAGAAAGGTCAAAAAACCACAGTGGCCTCATTTACTTATGCACCCATGCAAAATAACTTAAGAATACTGCATCCAAGTAGTTATCGTCTTCCCCTCCTTATACAAATCATCTAGCTCATGAAGAGGCAAGGAGGATGATGTGTTTGTACACACCATCAGCCTCTGCTGACAAGAGCTCTTTTGACATTTCTATTCCTTGCTCTGCTCGTTGTGTTTCTACGGTTACTCCAAATACGCATCTTCATGCAAGACTACAAAAGACTTTGATACAATGGCCATGCTGTGAGACAAAGTAAAACCAAGTAGCAAAAATACATGTGCTCCTACAATGAGAAAATGCAGAAGGATCCTTGGGATTGCACTGGGTCCTGTGGCCACCCATCGCAAATCACAGCCTGGAGTTGGCAGTGGCTGTGAGCCAATTTTCCTTCTAAATTAAAGTGAATTTGCTGAAAAACCTCCACTGGATGACTGTATACATTGGAAGCAAAAAAAAAAAAAGCGTGTTCAATTTTCCAACTCATTCACCTTTGCCAAGACCCTTCACTGATGGAGAACACTGTTGATCCCTTAATTATTTCAAGTGGTCCTTAGTATCATACCAGTCTGCTGTTCACAGAAGGACTTTCTGTCTCTGTTTTTAAACTGCAATACAATCTCCCTAAGTCAGGAGGGAGGGGGAGCACCTTCTCCCCCTCCCCAGATAAAAGCCATAAAAAAATAAGAAGTTTTTAAAGCAAGGGATGCTCTTCGCTAGGTGCAAAGTCATGGCTTAGAGAGGTGTACTTTTTGCTGGGTAAAAACTGGCTGGATGGCCGAGCCCAGAGAGCTGTGGAGAACGGAGTTAAATCCAACTGGTGGCCCGTCACAAGCAGTGTCCCCAAGGGCTCAGTTCTGGGGCTGGTCTTGTTTAACATCTTTATCAATGACCTGGATGCAGGGATCGAGTGCACCCTCAGTCAGTTTGCAGATGACAGCAAACTGGGTGAGAGCGTTGATCTGCTCAAGATGAGGAGGGCTCTGCAGAGGGATCTGGACAGGCTGGATCGATGGGCTGAGGCCAATTGTGTGAAGTTCAACAAGGCCAAGGGCCGGGTCCTGCACTTGGGTCACAACAACCCCATGCAGTGCTACAGGCTCCGGGAAGAGTGGCTGGAAAGCTGCCTGGTGGAAAAAGACCTGGGGGTACGGGTTGACAGCCGGCTGAATATGAGCCAGCAGTGTGCCCAGGTGGCCAGGAAGGCCAAAGGCATCCTGGCTAGTATCAGGAATGGTGTGGCCAGCAGGAGTAGGGAATTGATTGTGCCCCTGTCCTGGGCACCAGTGAGGCCGCCCCTCGAATACTGTGTTCAGTTTTGGGCCCCTCACCACAAGAAAGACGTTGCGTTGCTGGAACATGTCCAGAGGAGAGCAACCAAACTGGTGAGGGGTTTGGAGCACAAGTCATACGAGGAGTGGCTGGGGGAGCTGGGGGTGTTCAGCCTGGAGCAGAGGAGGCTGAGGGGAGCCCTTATCACTCCCTACAACTGCCTGACAGGAGGGGGGAGC
>NW_009259533.1:483748-484545 GCF_000687185.1 Egretta garzetta | reverse complement strand
ACATGATTTAGTGGTGGGATGGCAGGGGTAGGGTAATGGTTGGACTTGATGATCTTAAAGGTCTTTTCCAACTTAAATGATTCTATGATTCTGTGATTCTATGAAAGTCACAGGCAGGGAAGGAATTGCTGGGGTTGCTTGTAACAAGGCAACAGGATGAAAATTAAGTAACATAGACTGAAGACAAACAAGCAATAGAGATGTTTTTGACCACAGACATCACCAGAAGGATGCCGCTGAAAAACACAGCAACAAATTTGCCTAAATCCTAGGAAAACACAGCAACAACCACCCCTCATCAGCCGGGGAGAGGAGGCTCTCCACGATGGAGCAGAGCCTTCTGTCACATCTCTTGCCTGCAGCAGACCGTGGTAGGCAAAGCAGCAGAATTAGCATAGCCAGAGAAAAGAGATTTCACTGTGTTTGAAGGCTTACAGGCAAGAACAACCAGAAAGTGCACATGGATGTGTAAATACACACTGTCAAAAGAGCTTGTCTTCTCTAGACCAGCTCTGCTCGGAATGCATTTGCCAAGGAGATGGCAGAGACAGCTAACAGCACAAGGCAGCCTGCGGAGAGCTAGACTCATCACCTTCCCAGCTTTCTTTCACCCTAAAGACAGATATGTTTTGGGGTACCTCCACCATCATGCTGAGAAAAAAATGTATCGGTCAGGTCTGCTCTGACACAGCCTCTAATCAGCTATGAACCAGAGACCATAAAAAGGCCCCTTTCAGCTCATTTCCCAGCTTCGGTATCATTTGCCGCTGCGCGTGTTGGGACTCCTCCTTCCTGCT
>NW_009259533.1:468854-483731 GCF_000687185.1 Egretta garzetta | reverse complement strand
CAAAGGGAACCAAGTGCAAATATCAAGGAGAAAAAGCAGCTTCGCTTCAGCTTGTGACTCATGTAAGAAAAACGCCAAGCCCTGAGCAAGCCAAAGCAAAACAGCTATCAAACCCTGCACGTAAGCGCAAAGTTGCCCTTAAAAATACAGACTGCATTTTTTTTCCACCAAAAAAATCAGTTTGTATTTTTTTTATACAATTAGCCATGTATAAGAGCCTGATGAAGACAGGGGGACATAATGTGGGATGTAATTGCCTAAATATAGGCACCAAGTACCATCTGAGATGCCCTGTGAGGCATATGCAGAGCTGGTAGGCCTGATTGGGGATGCAAAGCCTTCTGGGCTGGAAGAGTGGGAACTGGCTTCAAATTAAGGGACCTAAATCTCAGTGCGTGTAAAAGGTATCTGAGCACACTCAGCTACTGGTAGAGATCGAAGTCAGTTCGGTCAGCAAAGCCTGGAAAGCAAGTCAAAATACTTAAGAGCTGCCTACTTTTCAGCAAAGAGAGGAAGTGGAGGAAGATGACAGCTCCTGGTAAGGATAAAAATATAACAAATTAAAAAAAAAAGAAAATGTACCTTGAAATTGCTCATTTTCACCTCCCTTTTCTGTGCTTTATCTAATTTTACCACTTTCTTCCTAATACAGTAGAAGAACTAAACAGGTGAGGTCTCTCCAGGCTGGGAAAAGAATGATGGGGTGGGGGAAAAGCCCATAAAATAACACCCCATGAAGTCCTGAGTGACAAGGAAAAGGCAAACCACCCCCTTTTTTCCAGTGCAAGAACTAGGGAGTAATGAAGCAAATCCAGGAGGAGACAGGAATGAAAGAAAGGCAATACTCCGCCACCATGCAAAGTCTAGGTAAGCAAGAATTCCATGTCACAGACTGCTGTGTATGCTAAAGTTTGACACAGGTTTAAAAAATGGAAGAGGACTACAAGAAGAAAAAGAAAAGAAAAAGAAAAAAATAATCCAGCAACTGAACCACCTCCGATGCAGGGAACATGGCAAAACCCTGGCAGAAGCCTTGCTTTGTTTCACAGAATCACAGAATGGCAAGGGTTGGAAGGGACCTCAGGAGATCATCTAGTCCAACCCCCCTGCTAAAGCAGGCTCTCCTAGAGCATTCTACACAGGACTTCATCCAGGTGGGCTTTGAATATCTCCAGAGAAGGAGACTCCACAACCCCCCTGGGCAGCCTGTTCCAGTGCTCTGTCACCCTTAAAGAAGTTTTTCCTCATGTTCAACTGAAACCTCTTATGTTTCAGTTTGCACCCATTGCCCCTAGTCCTGTCGCTGAAGAAGCCTTGCTTTGTTTGCCCTGTTCTCATGCTCTTCACAAAGCAACCATAACTAACCACATAACAGGGGTGGATTTGGTCCCCCTTGCATAGACACATCTCTGTCCTGACCCAGTTTCTCTCTTTGTATGAAAATACCAGAAGGAAAACCTTCAAGTAAACACAGAACCAGACAGTTCAAGAGCTGCCAGGATACTTGAAATTCATCTCTTTTGGTCAGCTACTCTGTCTTGCCTCTTTCCATGATCATGGTGAGTATGCCCTCCACTCAACCCCTGTATCTTGGCCTTATAAACTAAGTTAGACCCAACCGTAAGACCTGTATTTCAACATGACCATATTATAGAGAATCACCAGATCTCTATCACCCAAGTAAAGAGAAATATTTTTAGTAGAAAGGAGAGAGCAAGAGCATCACCAGGGGCCCATCAGCCACCAAGGGTTGGTGATGAAGCATGCTTTTGTGTTCAGGCAGGCTCAAATATAAATCTGTCTGTGCATTTATGAAGGTCTTTTGAGACCAAAGTTGGGAATGGGCACGAGGAACTAACAGATGTTAAGTTCACATCTGATGAAAAGTGTGCAAAAGATGCATCTGTGCTGTGCTTCACTTTCCTGCTCTTAACAGAAATACTGTAATTATGATGTATAATTGCACATCTGTAAAGGATGCACATGAATCGAGGTGGTTGCAAGGTATAAAAATATTTAGGTCCCAAATAAGGTGAGGTGAGAGACAGACCCTGTTCTGCTATATCTGCTCTCAGCCTGTGACGGTAGTGCCCACTTCCATCACGCAGGCATTCCCTTTACAACATCGTTACACAGAACTGCAATATTGAGTGGAAATACATACTCCCACACATGATTTTTTAAATTCTCTATCCAAGCTTGTCTAATCTTGCTGGACCCATTTTTTATTGGTTTGGTTTTTTGGTGGGTTTTTTTAGTGGTTTGATTCTACATAACAGACAGGATCCACATTTGAGGAGAATAGCTTCCTCTCGCTCTCTGTATGCATGCAGTCAGTTTTTAACTTATATTTTTTCTCTCACAAACTTTTCCAGCCTGAAGAAAGCATCATTCTGAAAATGAAATAAATAAAACATAAAATGAAGGATACTCTGTAATGGAGTTGGGACATGGACCAAAAGAACTTGTATTTCAAATGTTCTATTGCACCGTTTGCTTGTGTTACATTCAAAGCTTTGGGAAGCCATCCAAATCTATACAGACACAAAATAATCCATGGAAATTACAGCTGCAAGGTACCAGTGCAAGCAAAAAGTGTTTTGATTGGAAAATGAAACTGAAAACTCAAGGATGAGATGAAAAGCATAGAATAGCTTGTGCAGGAAGACAAATGACCAAAAAAGAAATGGTGAACAGAGATTTGACACCACCCCCCCAAAAAAAAAGTGACAAAAGGAATGAAAGAAGTCCGGGGCAAAAATGAATTACACAAATTGGGAGGAGTTTCCAACCCTTTCACAGGTTTTTGTTTTTGTTTCCCCTCTTATCTCAGTGGAGGATCTAGGAGATCTCTAATGGGTTTGGGCCACTTTCCTCCCTCTGTGAGTCAACAAGAGGAAAGTCCAAACTGCTGAAAGCAAAGGAAAGGAGAGAGAACTGGAGACCACATGTGCCTTACGTAGCTTCAGACCAGACAAAAATCCTTGGCTGAACTGATCATAGCTGTAAGGGCATAGCCATCCAATATGGATCTTCCCAAGGAATATAAGGTACATGTCCCCTCCCACCTCCTCTGAAGAGTTACACCACTTTGGAGAGCTCTTAGGAGAGTCCAGGAGGAAGGACCATGGTGTCTGATGAGTCCCAAAGCACATAAAGCTCTTCTGAGGACCTATCAGAGGAAGTCCAAAAGCATTTCTTAGTTTCCAGAACCATTTGCCAAATTAATGGTTCCTCTTCTCCCGTATTTATAGTCCCCTTGGTAAATAATCTGATTAAATCACATTTAAATTGAAAAACTAAAAAAAAACTTAAAAAAAAAATCAGCTATGCAAAGATGAAAATTCTAGCTTGAAAATTAAAGAAGATAGAAAAGCTTATTCATTGTACATTTCAAATCAAAACCCAATTTCACTACGTTGTAAGAAAGGAAATGAAAACACTGCAACTGGAGCATAACCGAAATAGTTTAAGGTCAAATAAAAACCCAAACAAATTCAGGCAATTAAGTTCATGGGAGCACAGGGAGGGTGCACAGAGTTGCGTCTAATGGGTTCGTTCCACGATGAGTCGCGAAATACTTATTCAAATTGAACAGTGCCTCCTTCTTTGTGCTGCCTTAATCCAAGGATTAAATTTGTTATCCACAAAAGGTATGAGAATCTGGCCCCTAATGACTACACGCTCATAAAAATCAGAAGACATTGTTGCTCTTTTGACTAAGTATCATAAACAACTGCATCAATTAAAGTTTGCCAGGGACTGTACATACTGCAGACACTTCAGAATAAATTGTTGCATTGCAAAACAGAGTATGTGAAAGCTCCAGCAGGGATGGGTAGTCCCACTTTAAATTGCTCTAAGAAAATGCATGCCTTTACCGAGGCCATTATTTTGCAGGGAACGTTTTGAAATCCAGTTTCAAATACTCAATTCAAAAAGTTGAGATAGCCACTCTCTGCAGATAAAATGAAGGGAGACTATAAAAGAACTAAAGGCTAAAAAAAGAAATCTGGTCCAGATGGATTCCCGGCTGAGTTCTATAAAATATTTACAGATCTGCTGTCACCAAAACTTACGTTTCTTTTTGATGAGGTGGAAACCAAAGGCTCTCCACCTGTCTTTTTTTTTAAAAAAAAAAAAAAAAACCTTGTAGAAGATAAAATAATGTTATGTAAGAAAAAGAAAAACCTAAAACCAAAACCCACAACAGACTTTAATATCAGCTGTAATTACTGCAAGTGACTTCAATTAATCAATGTGGATTCTAAAATTCTGTGAAAAGAGAAATTGTCCCATTGCTTAATTTAGCCCAAAGTTATTCCCTAAATTCCAAGTTCAAGAGTTTGTTCATTAAAATAGACTTAGCTCAGATAAGCACAGGCTGATACTACCATCATTCACATAATAAATTAAAAGCCTAGTCCCATGACAGTGCTGTCTCTAGATACCAAAAGATACTTCATCATGTGTCATAAGGGTAAAGTATCCACTTTTTCATTTAAGATCAGCCAGAAAGTTCTCAATTTTCTGATCCTAAAAAAATACGTTCCATTTGCCAACACCCAGACTGAGGGACCGCAGCTTCCCAAGAAGGGGGAAGCAGTTTATATATATACACATCGCATGCAGATCAGCATTATATTTGTTGTGGTATGGTAGATGATAGAGCTGATGAACATGGAACAGCCCTTAAAACTGGAAATAATCCTGTCCATCGTGGCAGGACTTTTGGAGAAGGATGTGACTGAGAATCAGGAGGTTGTAGCGAGGTGGGTGTTGGTCTCTTCTGCCAAGTAACAAGAGATAGGACAAGAGGAAATGGCCTCATGTGATGCCATGGGAGGTTTAGATTGGATATTCAGAAAAATTTCTTCACAGAAAGGGCTGTCAAGCATTGGAATGGGCTGCCCAGGGAAGGGGTTGAGTCCCCATCCCTAGAGGTATTTGAAAAATGGGTAGATGAGGTGCTTAGGGACATGGTTTAGTGGTGGGATGGCAGGGTTATGGGAACAGTTGGACTTGATGATCTGAAAGGTCTTTTCCAACCTAAATGATTCTATAGCAGTAGTTCAACCCTTTTGTTACAGGGCATGCATCCAGGCACTTGTGGATTTCATGTAAACGGTAACAAAGTGAAGGCAGTGGGATGAAACCAGGGGATGAAGGTCCAGGTCACAGCTCTCAGATTTCTTGCTCAAGGCTATGCATCTTTGTTCTTCTCCCTGTCTCCAGTAAGGAAGCCAAAGATCTTAAAACATGAATTCCTTCTGTAACAATGCATGCCTTGAACCTGAATTTTGATCTCTGTTGGGTCTTCTCAGCTCTGTGCCGCACAAAAAACTAGCTCCTCTCACGTATCTGCAGATTAAAAGGGGAAAACAAGCAAACAACTGAAAAAAACCCCGCACACTGTGGTCTGCTTCCAAACCCATTTCACATATTTACCGCATGAGATAAGAATTTACAACATATTATATGTTAGGGGTGTATCCCTATTTTTTTTTAAGGTGACCTTGGCTTCATTGTTCAATGCAGCATTATGCTTTTTACAAGCAAAAGAAGAGACTACATAATGAATTGGTCTCCACTGGATGTTGATAAGCACTACAATTAATTCAAATTAGCATGCTGCCCTTCCTTTCCCTTCACACTTTCAGAAATGTCTCTCTAAACCAATCTATGATTACCAGTCATACATAAAAGCTTCAGAAAAATACTCCTCCACAAGCATATGGCAGAGCAAATTTGTCCAGCGTTGCAGGCTTTTCATGGCATTTATCTCGAGGAAGGTATTACACAGCGATATAGATGTCTCTACATGTTGGCTACTCTCAGACAGGCACAGAGCTACTCCTTATCCCGTTGTGGCGTGCACCATCTCCTCAGGAGGGCATCCTGCTCCCCATAGATGCTTCAGACAGATGAGGGCTGTAATCAGCTATCCAGGATCTCAGCTGTCCTTAAAGTCAAGGCTGGGCTTTCTAGGAGCTACACTAGACCTCAGTCACATGCCATGGCAACCAAGTGCATGTCTTCAGAACCATCGCTTATTTAAAAAAAAAAAAAAAAAAAAAAGAAAAAAGAAAAAAGAAAAAAAGCGGCAAGTTTAGCCAAGCACTTTGTGAATGACGTAAGTCCCATTTGCAACGGCCACTATTAAAAACACGGCAATAATCGGTGCATTTACCACTGCAGCCACTCCGTTCATGATGTTCCCCTATCTAAGAGCACAGTGAACAGCACGTTAGCTGTCAAAACATAACAGCAGCCGCTGGTAAGAGTTAACCTTAACCATTAAGGTATCCCTCCCGTATCAGGATATTGCCTCAGAGCACACTGCACCAATTCAGCCTCCCTGATTTAACAGCGTGACACTGGTGCTCAGGCATGGTGAGATGGAACAGCTCTTAAAATAACAACCTCAAACGATGTAATTTCATTAAGGCAGGCTGACCCTTGCTGCTCCTGCTCGTGTTCCTCCGTGGTATCGTTTTTTCAGTGATTTAGTTCACTCTCTTGCAAACCTCCTTTTTCTTTCCGTCTTCCTGGTTGTGTATGTATTTATAAATATAGAAGAATAAAGAGAACACAGATAAACCCTCAAGGCATTTCTCTCCGTGCTGGTCCAAACGAGAACACAAGAACAACAAGACATTCTAAGTGTATTCCAAACTCAGCAGTTTGCAAGTGTGCACAGATTTCCTTTAGTGGCCATTTAATTTAAAAAATAATAATAAAAAAAAAATGTACAAGAGCTAACAGTGTGTGATGTGTACAAAGAAAACTCTTCTAGCTCAACTGACAGTTCTGAGAATTCAAGGTTAAAAAGTTATTAAAAGCTACAAAACCCACAAAAACGCCGACACAAAATCTAGCTTTTCAATTTGCAGGGTTAAAACTCTTCCCTATGCAGGCACCTTCCACCGTCCTGAGGTCCAGGCAGATAACAGACCCTCAGAGAAGATGCTGTTTTTAATTGCTCCCTGCACTTACTCACTATTTTAAGAAGCCTCGCGCCCCATCTCAACACCACTGAAGCATCCAGATGCTGCTCGGAAGGGGCGTTAGTTAAAACAAAATGCTCACGTACGCCTGGTCTCTCTGTCACTCAAGCCAACACAGATAAATTAAACCTGAAGGACTCTCAGGATCTGGAAACCCAAACCTGGCTTTACTTTGCAAAACCTGAACGGTCTGAAAGCTGCATTTTCTTAAAGGACAAGGACTGTTTAGATTTCAGGTGTTTCATTCTCTAGCTCTTCTCCAGCAGTTCTGCACACACCAATTTCTCCTTCACTGACAAACATTTTGGTTTTGCATGTATGTGAATCTATGTATCTAAAATTACCACATACAAACTTACATTAATTTCAGTTTTATAAGCTAAATAACTTTTAAGATAACCCAAAAATGAGACACCTCTCAGCACCTCTTTAAAATATTTGGATTTCTCAGGTGAGTCTCACTACATTATTTTAACCGCAGTATGGATTTGTTCATCCCTAAGACAAGCCTGCGAAGAACTGAACAGAGGCACAAGAGTCCCAAATAAAGATAAGCCCCAACAGCCGCTACTTAAAATCCTCTGGAGAGGGTAAACACCAGCCTGTGGTTTCAAGCTGGGGTCTCCAGAGAGCTTTTTCCTTTCTTAATTCTGCCAAAAATCTCCACTATCATAGCCCAGCCCAACCTCGTGTGCTATTTTACCCGCAGGGAAAATGAGAAACCACATCCACCGTCCTTTGCAGAAATCTGTCAAACTTTTTCACTTAATGAAGTAAAATTCTAACGCATTTGAATAATTTTTAGATGCATGACATGACTAAGTCAACCAAGACCTTTTCAGCCAACACCGTAGACAGGGATGCAAGCTTCATTACAGTTCAGTACAACCATCAGGGAAGGAAAGAATTTCATAAAAAGGGTTGATTCAGTAGATCAGTGTCAACCTTTCAGACAGGACTGAGTTATTTCACCCATCAGCTCCTCAAAAGAGCAATCAGATGGTCACAATTTCTGTTCACAGCCCAGAGTGAAGGTCAGCTCTCCTATTAGGGAAGCTTTGATAGCTCCATATGGATGGATACCATCGAAACGTGGAGAGGCCTTTGCATACTCAGGACATGACTTTTCCAGGCTATAACCTCGTCAAGAGGGACCAACAAGGCACAAGCATTCAAATCCACATGTGACAGTATTTCCACACCCCTGACAAACCAAGCAGCATGCAGAATAAGATGACACACCAGAGAAGACCAACACTTGCTTATGAAGTGTAAGGAAAAATGTTCCCTAAAGGGACTTCAGTCTGACTGGCATATGCTTGAAGTCTCCTGCTGCCAGGACTAAAACATCCCTAGAATTATTTAATATTACAGCTGACAAGATTCCTACCTCAGAAAGCATTGTGCACCGCTCAAGGGAATTTCGCGTTAGACCTCATCTTGATATAGAGGAGCTGATCAAAGAACTGAAAATTAGTGGCTGCTTGGGTAATCGTGACTTGTTCACTTAAAAAAAAGTATTTTAAAAAACCCACCTAGAACAGTAATATAAAACCTTGCTGGTTTTAAAAGGCCTGTTTTACAAATGCATATAAGTAGAAAAAGAGAAGGGGAAAGTAGAGGTGTAAAAGGTGATAAAAATATTAACAGCATGTAGGAATTTCACAGGTATTCCTTCCTGAAGGTCCACAGTTCTCAGTTAGGGAAGAAGGCATCTTGGGGTAAAGAAGTATACAAACCACTTCAAATCCGTATGTTCATATATGAACTTGGGGGAAAAAAGAAAAGAAAGAGTAGCAGTCCAGCAAAAAAACCCCCAAACCATCAAACCAAAAAAACCCCACACCCAACACAAAAAAAAAAAAAAAAAAAGAAAAAAGAAAAATACAAGAAAACTACTGCCAAAAAAAAGCAAAAAGTAAAAATAAAGGGCAAAAGTTAACTTGCACAACGGAATTGGTGCAGGCCAGGACAGGAAAGACTGAACTCAGAAATAATTCATAAAAATCAGGAATTTTCGTAATTTTTTTTTTCTCTTTGGAAAATATCTGGAAAACATTCAAATACAAAATTTCACTGAAAGCCGGTGGAAATTATTGTCCAGCCCATCAGTTGCTCAGGGAAGTTCAAAAATAGCAGCTCAGATGTGATTAAATCCAGCAAGCCTCGGTAACATAAGCACCAACACTGTGAAAGAGCAAGGCAAGCAGCGATTTGGCTCATTAGTGCTGATTTGTGACACCATTTGGAAAAAATCAAGGAAATTCCAGAAGAAAAGCTAACGTCGAATCAAAGCTAAAGGGTAAAACAGATAATACAGTGCTCATTAATGGCCTGCTAGCCTAACAACAAATCCAGGAAAAGAAAAGAGAACTAAAAAAAAAAAAAAAGAAAGAAAAAAGAAAAAGAAGAAGAAACAGCTGATGTTGGACTCCATTATTAAAGGAGAAAATTTTAATTTCCTGATGCAGTGAGCAATTTAACCCTTGCTTTCTCTCCAGCAAGGGGTAGCTCAGTGCATTGGTTCCCCAACTACTGGTAACTTAACACTCAGCCATGAGAAAAGGTTGGTAAATATTCAAATCAGTATGGATTTATGGAAACTACGGCTTATTGAACTCTGTGACGTGTTTTCATCGACAAGATCACAAGTGGCACTGATAAGGGTGACAACACTGAAGCCCGCAAAGCAGAGCACCATCTTGAGTGACCAAAGAAAACCAACGCATCCCAGAATAAAACCTCATCAACCACAAGATATCAGGCTATAATTACATGTATGTAATTACCAGAGATGGGATGCATTTCCAGAACAGTCCAATGGGGAGGGATTCTTGGCTCACCTGGGGTCATTTTTATCAATGACTTTGTAGAAACAGTTTAAGGTCCTGCAAGGATCAGTGGAATCGGTTAAAAGTGTTGGGCCAACAGGTTACTGATATGGGGAGGTCACTTCCATGCTTCTCAGTGCTGCATCCAGTCATGGCCACATCAGGTCCAATTCTGCTGCAAAGTTCTATGAAGCACTGACCAAGCATAAGAGAATCCAGAGAGATATTCAAATATTGTAAAAGCAGAGTTTTTCCATGACTGTGATACGCTTAGCTTGACCAAAGGTACATTTTGGTGCAATTTTATCTAAATGTTTATGTATCCATCATCACTGCATGGAAATAATCTTTAGCTGACTCTTTGATTAGCCAAGCAAGCCAACTCACCATAGGTTGAACTTTAAACTTAGTCACAAACTAGAAGCCAGGTGAAAATTTCAATCAGGAGCGATCATTACCACTGGAAAAATCTACTGCAGATATTTTTTTTAAACAAAAAAAAAAAAAAAAGCAATGAGAGAGAATCTAAGTTTAGATTTCCCTCCCTCACTTAAAAGATATTCTTTAGTTGGGAGCAAAAATAACTGAAGGGAAAAAGACTTAAGGTATTTGCTATATAAAAGGTCAGACTAGATAATGAGAGTGACTCCTTCTGGCTTTGTAATCTGTTTCTCAGCTGCCACTGAAATCACTGGAGCTACACTCGGTGGCAAAGCTCTGCACAAACATGGATGCAAGGACCGTAACTGCCTTGGTGGATATTTTTGAAAAGAGAGAGAAAAGACCTGGGGTGGCTTCAAGTAGTGGCACCCACCCTTTCCACGACTGTGAAGTGCGTAGCACAATCTTCATTAGCATCTGGGTGCTATTTCAAAAACATTTTCTCTAGGACAATGATTCTGCCACTGATGTTCCTGACCAGAGCTGAGCTAATTTGATTACTCTCTGGTAGCCCAATGTTATTTTGAATGAAACAAAGGGATTTGGGGCACAAATGAATTTTCTTTGGGATGAAGTTTCTCTGGCATTTCCTTAACTCCCTTTGCAGCACAGTAAGCTGACTGCAACTGTGTCACAGAATCGTAGAATTGTTCAGGTTGGGAAAGGCCTTTAAGATCATCAAGCCCAACTGTTAACCTAACCCTGCCATCCCACCACTAAACCATGTCCCTAAGCACCTCGTCTGCCTGGCTTTTAAATCCCTCCAGGGATGGGGACTCAACCCCTCCCTTCCAAGTGCTTGACAGACCTTTCAGTGAATAGATTTTTCCGAATATCCAGTCTAAACTTCCCCTGGCACAACTTGAGGCCATCTCCCTTTGTCCCATAGCCCGTTACTTGGGAGCAGAGCCCAACCCCCCCCACACCCCCCCGGCTCCCCCTTCATCTCAGGCAGTTGTAGGGAGCGATAAGGGCTCCCCTCAGCCTCCTCTTCTCCAGGCTGAACACCCCCAGATCCCCCAGCCAGCCCTCACCAGCTCCAGACCCCTCCCCAGCTCCGCTGCCCTTCCCTGGACACGCTCCAGCCCCCCCAGGTCCTTCTGGGAGGGAGGGGCCCAACCCTGACCCCAGCAGTCGAGAGGTGGCCTCACCAGTGCCCAGCACAGGGGCACGGTCCCTGCCCTGCTCCTGCTGGCCACACCACTCCTGATACAAGCCAGGATACCATTGGCCCTCTTGGCCAAAGTAGTCAAGCAGCTTTCTCCATCTCTGTTCTCCTCCTTGCTTCTCCTCCTCCTGCCTTTCCTTTCTTACAGATGCCAAATTAACTGCTTAATTCAGATGCCTCCTTTGAGGCACAGAACTAGCCCTGAGCTCGCATTGACAGACCTCCTTTTGGTGCACAGAAACTACATGTGAACACACCTGAAGTATTATAGCAAGTAGTAAAAATAGAGAAATATTAATGAAAAAAAGAAACCCAAATAAAACTGAAGCAACCACCTGTCTCGGGAAGCCCACTAACCCTCACCTTTTGATAAATCACCTTCCATCAACTCCAGCATCTTAAAACTTGCCCAATTCCCCTTTTCAACTAAATTATGAATGTCTATGAAAATGAAAGCAAAAGCCTTTGAGAGGATGCCGCTTCTTCCTCTATTCTTCTTTCCCCCCCATCTTTTTTATAGCATTATCTTCAAAATCCATTTTGTGATGTTCTCTAAATCCAGTGTCAGAGTTCAGTCATTCAAGTCAGTAAGGGCAGGAGCCTTGGGTCCTGAGCATGTCCCAGCGTGGACAGGCTGCCAAGAAAACCTCTTTTCAAAACAAATTATTTTGGTGGAAATTGCCAACACTTTTCTCTAGCAAAATCATTGCTTCCCCTGGGCACAGGTGGGATAGAGATGCTCCATATCAAACATATTTCCATTCCTCCCACCAATGTGAAGTAGGAACCACAGGATGGACACCAAACCCCCCCAAAAGCTCTGTAAAATCTCCAGTTGACAAAAAGGCGTAAGATGTTAATTTAGACTAGGTTACAGTGATCAGTTTGGGAACCTTCTCCTTTAGCATGCAAAAACTGAAGCTCCTAAAAGAAAGAAGCATCACCTTCCTCCAGATCCTCCCCAAAATCCCAAATCACACGACATGCACACTGTCTTCCAGCACAGCCTTCCTGCTTCACTTACATCCAGAACATTGTCCTTTGGTCCTCGCAGCAGCAAAGACAATTTAGGTGAAACATTGATGTTCAGCAGAAAGTGATGAGCTTATGCCCCATGAATCCAGGAAAAAGTCTCCTTTGCCACTAAGCTTGTCAGGGTTTCCAAGCCACGGTCCCTGGATCAGTAACCTCTCTTCTGGAGGCTTGTCTTGAACCAGTGGTTGGAGTCAACAAGAGCACCTACCCATGCACCAGCTTTTCTGCATGAAGTCCATAAAAACAAAACCATCCTTCCCCCCAGGAGCTACTTACATTCTACTCTTGCTTCTGTCTTTGTGAAAATGTTTAAGTTACATAAATAAATCACATCCTTACTCTCCTCCATTAAATATTAAAAGTTTTTTTCATTTATTTGGGTTTTTTGCTGTTTGATCCTTTTTATTTTTTTAATTTAGAAACAGAATGCAAAGAAACAACCATGTTCGACTTCACATTAGTGCTGCTCTACCTAAATTATTGTATTACAAACATTCATCTTTCTCATATTTGCACAAAATTTGTTTGATAATGGGAGTTTACAATATTCTTGGTATCTCACCGAGTAGAGCGTTTCTTCCAGGCAAGCACAACTACAAACAAAAATCTCTTATGCAAGAATATATAAGACCTTTAACATTACCTAGTGTAGTAAATACAGCACTGGGGGCGGGGGGAAGAAAAAAAAAAAAAAAAAAGAATAGAAGCATTAGACCAGGGGATTTACACATACAGAAACCTAGAAAATTTGGGAAGACAGATCCTATTTTAGCTCACAGCTTGAAATGACTGCTGGTTTTCTTCATTACAGCAGCTCTGGGACCTAGTTGGGGGTGTTGTTACACAGGGTTTGAATTTACAGCGGAGTTAAAAGGGAAAAGAAAGTGCAGGCTTTTCACTCTTTTTATACTGCTATGTGTAAAGGTGCACAAAGGATCCCAAAATCTGTATTTGCAAAGATCAAAGACAGATTATCTTCAGACAAACCCCCTGAAAATGCAGCTATACCATATAAGTGGCAAAACGTGATCCATGTAGAAACTATCACCAGCTGAACCCAAATGTGCTTCAAGGCCAGGAGGAACCACAGGTGCAGAAGCAGGACAGCAGAGAAGCTGGCTCTCCATGATGCATCAGGCACCAGAAGAACAGCAAGGTCCCAGTTGCAAACCACCACACAGAAGCACAGCTGGATGGATCCCATCAGCAGGACACCAAACCCATCTCCAGCTCTGCTCTCATCACACCAGCTGTCTTCACTGCCCTCTTTACCAAATTTCCCATTTATGGACCAAATCAACTCTTTTCCACACTTCTCCCATTGTCTTTCACCAGCAAAGGTTTGGGCTCTATCTAAGGAAATCTTCCCACCCTGCTCTCCTACTTTAAGAACACTCATATTTATTTCCCAGAGGTGCCTGAGGCCCCCAAACCATCCACAAACCAGAAATCAAACTCAAATGAGTCCCAGCCGACCATCCAAACCACGCTGATCTACAAACCTTGATCTCCTACTTGTTTTCATAGAAAGATATGGAGACAGACAGCAGAAGAATGATTTAAAAAAAACCAAAAAACCAAAAAAACCCCAAACATACATTGAGACAAAGGACACATGGCCAGATGGTGAAGAACATGCCACTGGGAAGCTCTATGCTCTTGGACACAAGCCTGGGAGCCCACTAGGCCCTTTCCATCTGTCAAAACCCACCATGCCCATGCCCAAGCTGAGGGCTGTTGCTCTGGTTTTCAGCACAACAGCTTCATGCTCATTGCTCTGAGGAGTGCCATGGGATGCTTGGAGCCTGAGAAGTGCTATATAAAATCACCATCTTATTTTTTTCATCTTTCAGCTGGACCTGCTGCTCCACAATAGATTTCACCAGGCTGGGCAGAACATGAGCAACAGCACAAGGGACATCCAGAGAAGGAAGTTGGGGCTTAAGTCCCCCAAAAAGAGGAAAAGACCAAGTTCAGCCTTGAAGATCCAAATAAGCAAGCAAAGGTAAGTCAGGGATCTGGATTCCTGGAGTGAACTTCATCTGACCAGGCAGGAACAACTATCTAGGAGATATGGTCACATCAGGGGATGCTTCAAAAGCAAACAGAGCAACTTTTAGGCAATATTGCAGCTTCTTGCTGAAGCTTTTTTTACTTTTTGCCCATTTTCTAATCTGGATAAATCAGCCCTCCTGCCCCTGTAGAGCTCTTCTTGGCACCCTGGCTCTACAAAGGGTTTTGCATGGCAGAGACAGGACTCGGTACAATCTCTGCTTCACTCAAAGCATCCACAGGGCACGCAGAGGGTTTTATCTTAGTTTTTAAAAACAGTTTGTGGTTCTCTCTCTTCCTTCCAGGGAGATTTTTCATATTCACAGGCAGGTCCTGCCACACC
>NW_009259533.1:456563-467308 GCF_000687185.1 Egretta garzetta | reverse complement strand
AAAAAAAAAAAAAAAAAAGAATAGAAGCATTAGACCAGGGGATTTACACATACAGAAACCTAGAAAATTTGGGAAGACAGATCCTATTTTAGCTCACAGCTTGAAATGACTGCTGGTTTTCTTCATTACAGCAGCTCTGGGACCTAGTTGGGGGTGTTGTTACACAGGGTTTGAATTTACAGCGGAGTTAAAAGGGAAAAGAAAGTGCAGGCTTTTCACTCTTTTTATACTGCTATGTGTAAAGGTGCACAAAGGATCCCAAAATCTGTATTTGCAAAGATCAAAGACAGATTATCTTCAGACAAACCCCCTGAAAATGCAGCTATACCATATAAGTGGCAAAACGTGATCCATGTAGAAACTATCACCAGCTGAACCCAAATGTGCTTCAAGGCCAGGAGGAACCACAGGTGCAGAAGCAGGACAGCAGAGAAGCTGGCTCTCCATGATGCATCAGGCACCAGAAGAACAGCAAGGTCCCAGTTGCAAACCACCACACAGAAGCACAGCTGGATGGATCCCATCAGCAGGACACCAAACCCATCTCCAGCTCTGCTCTCATCACACCAGCTGTCTTCACTGCCCTCTTTACCAAATTTCCCATTTATGGACCAAATCAACTCTTTTCCACACTTCTCCCATTGTCTTTCACCAGCAAAGGTTTGGGCTCTATCTAAGGAAATCTTCCCACCCTGCTCTCCTACTTTAAGAACACTCATATTTATTTCCCAGAGGTGCCTGAGGCCCCCAAACCATCCACAAACCAGAAATCAAACTCAAATGAGTCCCAGCCGACCATCCAAACCACGCTGATCTACAAACCTTGATCTCCTACTTGTTTTCATAGAAAGATATGGAGACAGACAGCAGAAGAATGATTTAAAAAAAACCAAAAAACCAAAAAAACCCCAAACATACATTGAGACAAAGGACACATGGCCAGATGGTGAAGAACATGCCACTGGGAAGCTCTATGCTCTTGGACACAAGCCTGGGAGCCCACTAGGCCCTTTCCATCTGTCAAAACCCACCATGCCCATGCCCAAGCTGAGGGCTGTTGCTCTGGTTTTCAGCACAACAGCTTCATGCTCATTGCTCTGAGGAGTGCCATGGGATGCTTGGAGCCTGAGAAGTGCTATATAAAATCACCATCTTATTTTTTTCATCTTTCAGCTGGACCTGCTGCTCCACAATAGATTTCACCAGGCTGGGCAGAACATGAGCAACAGCACAAGGGACATCCAGAGAAGGAAGTTGGGGCTTAAGTCCCCCAAAAAGAGGAAAAGACCAAGTTCAGCCTTGAAGATCCAAATAAGCAAGCAAAGGTAAGTCAGGGATCTGGATTCCTGGAGTGAACTTCATCTGACCAGGCAGGAACAACTATCTAGGAGATATGGTCACATCAGGGGATGCTTCAAAAGCAAACAGAGCAACTTTTAGGCAATATTGCAGCTTCTTGCTGAAGCTTTTTTTACTTTTTGCCCATTTTCTAATCTGGATAAATCAGCCCTCCTGCCCCTGTAGAGCTCTTCTTGGCACCCTGGCTCTACAAAGGGTTTTGCATGGCAGAGACAGGACTCGGTACAATCTCTGCTTCACTCAAAGCATCCACAGGGCACGCAGAGGGTTTTATCTTAGTTTTTAAAAACAGTTTGTGGTTCTCTCTCTTCCTTCCAGGGAGATTTTTCATATTCACAGGCAGGTCCTGCCACACCTTCACAGGAACAATGATGGAAAGAAATAATTTCCAAAATAAAGAGATGGAGCATGAAGCTTACAGGTACTTCATAGAGCATACTGTGAGTAGGATAGAAAGGCTATAAAGCTTGTCCTTCCACACCAAGAGTGGCAGTTCCCATGTTCTACAGGCATGTCAACCTTCTCCCTGCTCTCCCTAAGAGAAACCACAGAGCAAAACTCTCTTAAAAGTCCACTTTCCCACATCTCTGGCATCAGGATGATATTTCAGAGCTGAACATCACTCCTGACCCTCCTCCTTCAGAAACTTCATGTTGTGCTGGGGTGAAGGGTGAAGCTTGGCCTGGGAAGAAGTCTGAGGTATGGAGGGAAGGTGTGGAGTTAATTTTATCTTTGTTTCTCACTAAGAAAATTGACATCACTTGGCAATAAATTAAAATTTTCCCCAAGTTAAGTCTGTTTTGCCCATGATGGTAATCGGTAAGTGATCCTTCGGTCTCTATCTTGACTCAGGAGCTTTCTCATCCTGTTTTCTCTCCCCATCCAGCTTGGGGTGGGAGGTGAGCGGCTGGGTGGGTGCTTGGGTGTTTGCAGAGGCTAATCCACCACAGGCAGCAACAGGTCTAAAACACAGCAGCTGGAGTCCCAGCCGACCATCCAAACCACGCTGATCTACAAACCTTGATCTCCTACTTGTTTTCATAGAAAGATATGGAGACAGACAGCAGAAGAATGATTTAAAAAAAACCAAAAAACCAAAAAAACCCCAAACATACATTGAGACAAAGGACACATGGCCAGATGGTGAAGAACATGCCACTGGGAAGCTCTATGCTCTTGGACACAAGCCTGGGAGCCCACTAGGCCCTTTCCATCTGTCAAAACCCACCATGCCCATGCCCAAGCTGAGGGCTGTTGCTCTGGTTTTCAGCACAACAGCTTCATGCTCATTGCTCTGAGGAGTGCCATGGGATGCTTGGAGCCTGAGAAGTGCTATATAAAATCACCATCTTATTTTTTTCATCTTTCAGCTGGACCTGCTGCTCCACAATAGATTTCACCAGGCTGGGCAGAACATGAGCAACAGCACAAGGGACATCCAGAGAAGGAAGTTGGGGCTTAAGTCCCCCAAAAAGAGGAAAAGACCAAGTTCAGCCTTGAAGATCCAAATAAGCAAGCAAAGGTAAGTCAGGGATCTGGATTCCTGGAGTGAACTTCATCTGACCAGGCAGGAACAACTATCTAGGAGATATGGTCACATCAGGGGATGCTTCAAAAGCAAACAGAGCAACTTTTAGGCAATATTGCAGCTTCTTGCTGAAGCTTTTTTTACTTTTTGCCCATTTTCTAATCTGGATAAATCAGCCCTCCTGCCCCTGTAGAGCTCTTCTTGGCACCCTGGCTCTACAAAGGGTTTTGCATGGCAGAGACAGGACTCGGTACAATCTCTGCTTCACTCAAAGCATCCACAGGGCACGCAGAGGGTTTTATCTTAGTTTTTAAAAACAGTTTGTGGTTCTCTCTCTTCCTTCCAGGGAGATTTTTCATATTCACAGGCAGGTCCTGCCACACCTTCACAGGAACAATGATGGAAAGAAATAATTTCCAAAATAAAGAGATGGAGCATGAAGCTTACAGGTACTTCATAGAGCATACTGTGAGTAGGATAGAAAGGCTATAAAGCTTGTCCTTCCACACCAAGAGTGGCAGTTCCCATGTTCTACAGGCATGTCAACCTTCTCCCTGCTCTCCCTAAGAGAAACCACAGAGCAAAACTCTCTTAAAAGTCCACTTTCCCACATCTCTGGCATCAGGATGATATTTCAGAGCTGAACATCACTCCTGACCCTCCTCCTTCAGAAACTTCATGTTGTGCTGGGGTGAAGGGTGAAGCTTGGCCTGGGAAGAAGTCTGAGGTATGGAGGGAAGGTGTGGAGTTAATTTTATCTTTGTTTCTCACTAAGAAAATTGACATCACTTGGCAATAAATTAAAATTTTCCCCAAGTTAAGTCTGTTTTGCCCATGATGGTAATCGGTAAGTGATCCTTCGGTCTCTATCTTGACTCAGGAGCTTTCTCATCCTGTTTTCTCTCCCCATCCAGCTTGGGGTGGGAGGTGAGCGGCTGGGTGGGTGCTTGGGTGTTTGCAGAGGCTAATCCACCACAGGCAGCAACAGGTCTAAAACACAGCAGCTGAAAGGTGAAATTAGAAAGTTCCGGTTCAACAATGTCCAAATGTTTAACCCTGTTCACAGAATCACACAGAATAGCAGAATGGCAGGGGTTGGAAGGGACCTCGGGAGATCATCTAGTCCAACCTCCCTGCTAAAGAAGGGTCACCCAGAGCAGGTTGCACAGGATATCATCCAGGCGGGTTTTGACCTAGCTCTTGCCTCACAGATTCAGTGATTCTCTTGCTGTGACCTGCTCCTCCAGCTTTCCAGCTCTATCCTCTCCTCCTTCCCTCTCAGCATTTCCATTCACACAGACACAAATCATGTTGACATCTTCCAGACTCACTTATGTGTATACAGCTACCTTCTTTTTTTCAGTAGTGATGACCATCTCAAACGTTATCCAAGATCAGAGGGATTTTCTTCCCTTGAGCGCTTCCCAAGGGCCTGTTTCCAGTTCTGGCAGGAACCTGGTCACCTCCTCCAGTGCCCATTTGGGTTTGTGGGCTCACAGCATGGAGGCTGGTCCCAAAACCTCATCTTCCAACTACCGCAGCCCCCATTTCTCCAGCTTTGGCATATGCATCTTATTCCACTTTAAGCAATCCAGAAGGCTCATGCAAAAATCACATTTCCCTTATCCTGAGATTTAACCCTGCCATTCCTCCACTTGCTCCCCATTCCCTTATAACACAGTATTTCCCACTTGCAAAGTCCTTTGCAACCTATCCCTCTCTTGCAACATCAAGGTACTCAACATGTGAGCACCCCTTAAAATGTTCCTCCACCATCTGAAATGAAAACTTTCACAGGGAAGTTGCTTTTTTTGTTTTTTTCTCCTGTGTTCATACAGCACCTGGGATCCCCAAGCTGTCTTTTTAAAAAAAAAAATGGTAAAATGGAGCTACAAAGAATTGCACGCACACACACAATACTGAAAGACCATAACAGCAGAAAACAGCAGAGATACAATTAAAAAAAAGAAACCCACAAATCTGCATTCACCTTAGCTTTGATTTTGGTTATTAATGTGCAAATGATGGTTACTCAGACCCGTTCTACTGCAAATTGCTCAAGTTCAGATTCATCCACCTTAAAAGCAAGTTAATAAGAAAAATTTTCTTATTCATCTGTGCTTTGTTTGCCTGTAAGTGATGATATGGGCCATAATACAAATGCACATAAAATCACCGCTTTTGATTCTTAAAATAGGGATATTTAAGTGCCATTCTAGCAACATGCAGCACAACTTCTCTTGGTCCAATTAAATTAGTCCAGGCAGTTTCACTCCAGGATTTCATAAACTTAAATCTAAACCAGACAGTTTATTTTGCTCTCTTCTACAACATTAAAAGGCTGCCCAATTCCCATTTATTGCCCTTTAATTCATTTGCATGAATACAAAGTATCTTCTGAAGAAAAAGTCCAGCTCCATGCAAGACTATCAAAAATTACTGAATCCACGAATTCCTTCTGCAGGTTGTCCTACTGGTTGTGATGTCCAACCTCCTCTCTTCTATCTTCCTGTTCCAACACACCACCATCACCTTCTTTCCCTGAACCCACATTTCTGGATAAATTTATGCTAAATTATGTATTATGTGAGGAGGTGCACAATTCCCTTGTGTGGGTTGTAACACATTTTCCCTATTAAACATGGTATTTTATGGTCTGCAGAAACCAGTGAGAATTATTATTGACCACAAGAAGATAAGGGGTTTGGTTTGGGTTTTTGTTATTTCTTCTTAAAGACTACAAACAACTTGCATAACCTGCTTTGATTTCTCTGTCCCCAGCAATCTCCAGATGGGAAAGAACACTAGAGGAAGGGGTTAGTTGAAAAACCCAATCCATAACAATCAACATCTTGGAATTTTCAGCTCAAGCTCCACTGCAAGTTCTGACTTCCCTGATACACAGTACCTTCCACTCACCTTTTAACAGCTCACTCATTGCTAAGTTAGTGCCAGTGGCTTTAACATCTCCATCGGGTGACTCATCCATTTACACTAGTCCTACCAAATTCCTTCTCAAAAGCAGAATTCCCCAAGTCCTCTTCTTCACCACATTTAGCTCCCATGCACCACCACAGTGCGACAGATCTTTAAATTTTAAGCTGTAATTAATTTTTATCAGCAGTGAAGCTGTCTGGAGGTAGGGGACTGAGGAAGAAGGGAGTCCAAAATAAAAAATAATGCAGGGAGCTGCAGATGGTGCCGCGAGGATGAAACTCCAGATGTTCACATACTGTTGCTGGCCGGAGAGCTGGCACATACAAGATTGTGTTTTCCAGCCTGCAAGAGGACAGCAAAGCAAGTGGCAAAAACCCCATGGGCTGTGTCGTTAGCTCCCTGCTGTGCGAATATGCTGAAGAGCAAGACAGTGCAGACCTGGGGGCAAAAGTACGATGCATGGCTCCATCCTACCTCCCTTAGGCCAACACGCTCTAAGTGGACATCCCTCTCCATCTCCATTTGCCTTTGCATGGAGGAAAAGAAGAAAGGAAGAGAAAAGGAAAGAGAAAATAAAAGCAGAAGGAAATTTCCCTGAGGACATTTATCTACTCTCCCACTTCGCCCTACAGACATTGTCCTCATCTCCACCATCACAGCTTTGTCTGTGCAACAGCACTGCCCACCCGAGAGCCACTAACCAGGTTATGCAGCAGAGGAAGGAAAAAGAGATTTAATGAAGACCCGTATCATGAAGATGCCGCCAATCAATGCCCTGTGTGCAACGGCATTTCATGCAAAGTTAAATTCATTTGCAAAAGTTCAAATAATTAAGCAAAGGCATAAAAATTGGTAGGTTTACCATCCTTTAATGCTCAAAAAAGCCCCAAGAAATCATTGTGGAAGCTAAGTGCTCAACTAAACCGAGTATTTTAAATCTGTAGAAAGACACTGACTCAGATGACAATGCTCCAGACAAGCAGTACCTAACTCGTCAGAGTCTCTGTTGGCCGCTATATTTAATGCATGCTGAGCGGCCGCACTCCCGCATTGCTGCTCACTAAAGGTGCTCAGAGATGCCAGTAGCTTCCCGAGCAGCAAAATCATAGAATCATAGACTCCTAGAATTGTTGAGGTTGGAAAAGACCTTTAAGATCGTCAAGCCCATCCATTAACCTAACCCTGCCATCCCACCACTAAACCACGTCCCTAAGCACCTCATCTGCCTGGCTTTTAAATCCCTCCAGGGATGGGGACTCGACCCTCCCTGGGCAGCGCCTTCCAGTGCTCGACAGCCCTTTCGGGGAAGGAATTTTTGCTAATGTCCAACCTAAACCTGCCCTGGTGCAACTTCAGACCATTTCCTGTTGTCCTATCATCCGTTACCAGGGAGAAGAGGCCGACCCCCACCTCGCTACAGCCTCCTTTCAGGTAGCTGTAGAGGGCGATCAGGTCTCCCCTCAGCCTCCTCTTCTCCAGACTAAACAACCCCAGTTCCCTCAGCCGCTCCTCGTATGACTTGTGCTCCAGACCCCTCACCAGCTTGGTTGCTCTCCTCTGGACATGCTCTAGCAACGCAATGTCTTTCTTGTAGTGAGGGACTCAATGAACCCAAAGACTGCACGTCAACTGCATTCTTGAGAAAGCAGAGACAAGGATGTGTGAAAATGAGATCAGAAAAAAAAAAAAAAAAAAAGGAAGAAAAAAAAGGAAAACAAAAGAAAAAAGAAATATAACCTTCCAGCAGCCACAGGTTGTCACTGTACCATCTCTCTTCCCTCTCTGTCCCTGTAAAAATCACAAGTTTTAGCCATACTCAACAAATTCATGATTTATAAAACTATCAGCCTTTCTGTGTATCGTTCCACAGTTGCTCAGAAGAAAAGCTGTATTTTGGTGAGAAGATGCAGCAGTAGTTATACAGAGTAATCAGAAAAGCTCAAATCTCCCTATCTCACTTCCGTAAGAACCTCTCCAGAACTTCAGAATGGAAGACCACCTCTAACACTACTTTTTATTACTGAATAGCTCCATTTTACAGCCTCTCTGGAGGATTTATGCCTTGGATTCCCGCACAGCCATCCAGGAGCTCCAAAATGTCATGTCTGTTAATAAAAATAACATCCAAACGCATTTTTCTTAGATCATTCATGGCAAGAGGTGTTTCTTTCCGGGTGAACTTTCAGCCTGCTTCAGCGAGCAGACCTGGCTCACGTCTCTTACAAACTACCACATCCCTTTTACATTATTCATACTCCAAATTGCTATTTCTCTGCATTAGCAAACAAGAACAAAATGTCCAGGGTTTCATTTTTATGTCTTTCAGTGAGGTGAAAATGCTGTCGATGGATTTCCTCCTGAAGCAAAAAGTTTGCTGGACCAACAGTCTGCTGTAATTAAGGTTAGAAACCTCAATTAAGAAGAAAATCCAGCTTTTGGTATGCTGTTTCTTCCCCTGACAGAATCGCTGTTTGTGTCTGTGATGGGTGAATTGCAGTACGCTGCCAGATAAAAAGTGTCATATAAATATAAAATGACAGGGATTATTAAAGATTATTCAGAGTTAAAAATCAACATACTCCAACGGAGGTTTCTTAAAGGTGCTGGACCAACAGGCGAATAACTGGAGATGGAAAAGAAGTATTTAGAGAGGCAACTCCCATCCCTGGCCTGGCTGCCATCCCAATCTTCAGGGCATTTTTTATGGCCTGAAGATTTCACCAGTTCTATATTGACAGATGAGGAGTGGGAAAAGAAAAAAAAAAAAAAAGATAAAATAAGAAAAAAGCTTTATCTAGGACCTTTTCCATATTAATTAAAAACCTGCTGATGAGACAGAAGCAGCAAAGCAAGTCACATTATTGCCTATGGAGCATCCTCAAATGATGGCAGGTGCTGGCAAACGCTGATATTTCTTGCTCCTGGGAAACTTCTTGGGGTTTGCTCACATTCAGGGGAGCTGCACTTCTCTGTCCTTATTTTGTTCTGCATATAAGAAAAATAAAAAAACAAACAAACAAAAATACAGAGAAGAACTAATGACAACAAGCAAGCCACCAAAAATAAGGGCAGGTTGTATTTCTCGACCAGTCAGGCTGCACTAAGCAATCACCTGTGATTTATTTTGGCACCAATTACCCTCCCAGCTATACCTCCAAGCTCAATGTGCATCACTTCGTGCAGAGCTGCACAGAAGAGCACCAAGCAGCGCCAACATACAAGTGGATTCAAATCAACAGGGAAGGGGAAAGAAATGAATAAGTAAATAAATATGTGCAAATATAATATATAAAATATAAAACCTGTATATAAAATATTGTAAAGAAAACGGGTGCGAATATACACACATATTCGGGTAACTTCATACTGAACACATTTGGCTTGAGCACCAGCAGGTTAAATAGACAGACCCTCTGCTCTGCACTCACCCTCATCCTTGGCCACCTGGGATGCTCGAGCAAGAGGAAGGGAACATCCCCGCTCTCTTCCTGCCCCATTCACTGGCTGCATTTACGACGCCCTATTTCACAGCTAAAGACACGTTAGCTGCAAGGAGATTTGCCATCCTAAAAAATGGTTGAGAATGATGCAAAGAGCGATGGGATTCCCCTCCTGTCTCTATCACTTTGTTGTTGTTGTTTCTTTTTTTTTTTATTCTGAGTTTCCTTTGCAGCAGAACTTGCATATATATTAAACATTGAAGATGGGTGGAAAGGAGCAGGGAGGGAAACAGAAGGGGGAGGGAGGCGAAAATGTAATTATAACACCTAAGCCAATCTATTACAGAGCTGCAGGGGACAAGGACAGAAAGATCAGGTACTCAGCAGCACACGCCTGCCTTGAATAAATCCTGCTACTCCCATCTGCTTTGCCAGCACAGCTCCAGCCTACGCCACCTTCAGCATCACGGGCAGGAGCTGCCCGTCCTGAGCATCGTGGCTTACACCAACTGGACGAGGGAGAGAAGCTGTTTCGGTCCCCCTGGCCAAACATGATGCAGATGAAACACAGCAGAGCTTTCATCAGAGAAGAAATGATGAGCACAGCAAGTTTTATTTTTTCTTTTCTGCAGAGGTGAGTTTTGCAGGACACGGACCCGTTTGGATGCTGGTGCTACATCTGCCTCCACCACCGGACGTCTGCGGCCACCGCTGCAGGTGGGTTCCTGTAGCAAAAGCCAGGCTGCGTAAAACACCACTTCCCAAATGCATCCTCTTCCCCTGAGTCACAGCCATTCACTTTTTTCTACGAAAACCAGCACTTGCTGCCGTTGGCAGAGCAAAAGCGAATGCCGCAATGGAGACAGGAGCCTGCTTTGCCTTGAACTTCATCGGAAGCGCCAAGATCTCAGGGTGGGTGCAGAGCATCGACATCTTAGAAAGGGGGAGGGTGGGGAATAGAAATTAGATTCAGATTTTCATTCCACGGACAGGGCACACTTGGAGAACGGGAAGGGATGAAATCCTCAACCGCGTGCCTCCGTGTCACTTCCAGAGTCGCTTTTCTGACTACCACCGTACTTTAGATGGCAGTTTTAAAGGTTATGGCTGAAGGGGCTCTTCCGGCAAAGCCTTCAATGAACTTTGAGCAAAATAACAATACACGCACGAACAAGACAACGACAAGAGCAAGGCAAGGACAAAACTTCTGAGCAATCACCACAAATACCCATGGGGCTGTTGCCTTGCTCGGGAAGCCTTCCTGCTGCCCTGCCTTCTGCGACACTCTCCCAAACTCATTTCCTAGCAGGATCTTTCGTAACAGCATCCAGGTTCAGTAAATAGCGAGGCACATCCTACACAAGCTCAAGAGCAATCTAGAACTCTAATTTGTATCTGCCCAGCCAGGCAACACGAGTGTACAGCTTTACTTGCATTTTCAGGCAAAATGTTTCCATTTTCAGCTATCTGCTACTGAAAGT
>NW_009259533.1:441578-456534 GCF_000687185.1 Egretta garzetta | reverse complement strand
CCGCTCGTGAATAATCTATCATGATACGAGCTCAGAGAAATTTTTAGAGGAAGCAATTGAGGATAACCAAGTTCAAATAGGGTGTAAAGAAAAATCCTGCTAATTCATACTTGGGAAAACAGCAAACAAGCCATAAATTATGAATTAATCAACTCCACCCAGCCAACCACCCTCACTACCTCTCTCTACTTTGACTTAAACAATCCAACGAGTTTACAGAGTTCTCCAGCAATCACCATCATTTTGCTGGTGTCTAAATTACAGTCGCATGTAGGTCCTACAAGGTGTGCTCAGGCCCCTCTGTTCTAGCTGCCTTGCAGACATCAAGATGACGTCTCACCTCCCAGCCGAGTCAGAAGTTGGCACAGGAAGACAAGACACAGGGTGCCTTTGAAGAAATGGCACTGTGCATGGGAACAACCACTTAGGCATCATGAACACATCTCAACCTGGTATGAGGTCTACCAGGGCACGTTCCTCCAGATGGACCTTCTCACCTCAAAATTTCATCTCCATCTCAAGATGCTTCTCCCTGGGCATGGTTTACCCCGAAGGACGTTCCACAGGTCTACTGGGTGAAACCGTCAGTGGTACCAGCACAACCAGATGGTCATAAGACTGGCCACAGCTAGCGGAAACCAAGCTGTAAGCTCCCCCAGAGAAAAGCTGAGATCCAGAAGCACCACTCAGCTGAAGAGCCATGGCAAGCAGGAGAGGCATGCTCAGTCTTGGTGACATTTCTTGGCTTTTTGGACCGGTGGTGTTAAGGAAAAAGTGTGGCTGGGAGCTGAAATAAATGCCTCCCCATGGCTCAATGTTAAACCCTCTCCAGCTGGTTAAGGACAACGGCCCAGCTGCAAAGCATGAGTCTCATCTGGTGCTCTTTCAGCTGAAGAGCAGTTTGCACAGTCCAGATCAGCTGTAGCATATAGCACTGGGGGAGAGGGGCGAGGAAAAAAAAACAAAACCAAACCCACCCCCAGAAAAACTAAGATTTCCCACAATCAACAGGGACCCGGAGAGGAAAGAAAAAGATAGATCAAACCTTTGATGCGGTAGGATTTGAGAAGTTTTCATGTGGGTATTTCGCTTTCAGAAGACCATCCTGCAGCCAGAGGAAGCACGCTGCATCTCTTAAACCCGGGAGCAATTTAGCATTTTGTCAGGCTGGGCTAATGAAGAAACCTTCCACCACCATGGGGCTGGTGGGGCAAAGAGGCAACGCTCCCGCACAGCAACCTGGAAGCTCTCCTTGCAGGAGGGGGCGGTGTAGAGCACAGTGTGCACAACCCACCCTACTCACACTGCAAACATCTCCCCAAACACCAGCTGGGGATGCAGAGATGCGAAGCATCAATGGTCAAACCACAAAATAATGCAGGCTTCTGCCGTGCCCCTTTTGTAGAAGTCTCGTGGAAAAGCCCCACAAGAGCCACGTTTATTCACATGCATTGCACGGAACTGGACAGTCCCTGGCATCGATATGCATCAGAAAGATTCTGACTTGCAGTAGGTGTCCTGGAGTTCTGATAACCTTCCCACCACGGCATCAGTTCCACCATTTAAATATACAAGCTGACCACCCCATCCCATCCCTTCCCTTTTTTTTTTCCCCCCTTTTTTCCTTAAGCTGAATCTCACTTGGATGTTATCTCTCGGGTAACAAGGAAGCTGAAGAAATAGAAATGGCCAAAATCAGAACAGCAAATTCCTTATTCCCTAAAGAGTGGATAAACCCTGCGTTGACTTTTAAGCTGAAAAATAAGTGGTTTTGTTGTTTGGCTGGGGCTCTGCGTGCGTGTGTGTGTCCTGGTGGGGGTGGGAGAACCACAAAGACATCCCACATGGAAACAGCATTAGCACATTCCCTTCATATATAGATTTTTCTCCTTCTAACAAGGAACCGTTTCACAGAATAACCCGTCTTGCTCACCACACAACACAAAATACATAAATGCATTAGCCTATCACTATGAGAGCAGAAGATGAATAATATCAGGTATTTTAAATCTTGGCTTTCTCGCTTTGTTCTGTTGTTTGCAATCTTTGATGGAGTCCAACACCTTATTCTGGGTATCTGCTTTGGGATAAAATGAATCCTTTTCCAGACCAGAGAGGGACTAAGAGCCAGATGCACTTTAATCCTGCCTGCTGTGGGCAACAGCTGGCAATTTCCCAGCAAACTGTTTTACTTATTTCCATGATTTTTTATACTTACCTACTTTTAGATACAAAATAAGCAAAAAAGAGACTAGGGAAAAGGGGTGGCGGGGTAGGAGCTGAAGGGTTCCAGAGCTGCATCTCCAAGGTGCACCAGTGGCAAGGAAGTCTATCCACTACCAGTTTGACTTCCTCAGCAGACGTGACCTCTTTTTCAAGCAGCAAATAAAATCTCCCCCATAACCACATGAACACGAGGACCCACGATTGCATTTTCAGCACAACCGAAGTTTAAGCATGCAAACACACAGCTACAGGGACCTGCAGATGTGCAGCAACAATACTTCACCGCAAACACGGTGCTTGGGATACAAGGAAGAGGTTCTCAAAAAAGACCAAAACCAAACCAGTAAAAACCCAAAACAACTACTCAGGCAAACACAGAAATTGGCCTCCACCCTGGTGTGCCCAGCAAATCACTGTTTACCTCTTGCTGCTCCAACACTTCAATACCCAAGCGTCAATCTCCAGCTTGTTTGGGATCAGCCATGTGAAGCCATGTCATCATGGGCTTCTTGCAGCCGTGCAAACACCAGATCTTTTCTCTGTGTTCCCTCCATACGTATTCCTCCCCCATTCATCTCTTCCAGGAATAACCTGCTCCCAGTGTCAACTTTGCAATTGCAGACAGGCTAATCCTAATTGATTACTACCAGCACCATCCTCTTCCACATCCCCTAGCAAGGTGCAAGCGTGCACCACTCCTGTCCACACCTGGTTAAGGCAACAACCAGCAAGACAAACCAAGGGACAGCCTCCCTGAAGGCAAGCAAGCAAGATTTTCCACGCCACGTAGATGTCTGACACTGTGCCAGGTGTTGTGCAGTTAGGAGGGGGGATGCAGATACTCATCCAGGAAAATGCCAGGGTCAAGGAAAAGCTGGGGTTTATGTTTTATGGATAGAGAGAAAAAAACGTGGATTATTTGAAGGGTAAGGATATTTTGGGGGGCTAAGAGTAGCATCCCCTTGCAGTAAACCTTCATTACCTGCCCTAGAGCTTATCTGCACGCTGTCACACGAAGGTCGCTGTACTGCCCAAAAGCCATGTGTTTAAAAGGAGGAACAAGCCTTTCGCAACAGGAATTAAAAAGCAAAGATATTACAACAAAAGCATTATCTACTCAGCCACCAAACCCACTTCCCTCTTGACAGACATCCCTGGGCTGAGGATTCATGCTCTGAAAAACCCCACAAATTTGAGGCAACTCAGATGGGAATCTCTCAAACTCCGCCCCCCTCCCCCTTTCAATCTCAAAGAGACTGCTATTTAAATCAAATGACAATCTACAGCACACAAAGGACAGAGGAACTGAAGTTTGGGGAGCGATGACGTAATACGGCGAAAAATAATAATCAAAGGCTGAATTTGGCTATTTCCAACAGGCAGCTCAGCATCCATCCGCCTCCTTCAGCCGCTCCGTCCTTAGCTGTGTTCTCTTAGAAGAACATCCTGTCGAAAACTAACATTGAGTTTCCACAGCCTATATATAGCGGTGACATTTTTATTCTGCTAATTGATTTAAAAAAAAAAAAAGGAAAAAAAAAATTCAACTTTTGAACTACCTAAGAGCAATAGCTTTTTGGCATGGAATTATGTTATTTAAAATGAGTGCAGAGTCTTTAGAACAGCAAGTCTGCCATGGACAGAGCTCTCTGCAGGCACCTTCTCTTGCCTGCAAGGATGATAATTATTTTCAAAGAAATAAATCTGACTTGTAGTTTGCAACCTATCTTGCAGCCCTTTTAAACAGCATGATCTGTATTCTTTCCAGTGCAGCACTGCTGACCTTCACACATATATTATTACATTCATTAAATATCCTTATTAGACTTGTTGCTGAGATGTACCGCTCTGGACAACTATTCACGTCCAAGACCGTAACTCCACACAAAGGAGGGACAGGACGGTGGGGTAGTAAATATCTCAAAAGAGCCTGATGCTTCTACTTTTTATTGTCGTGCATTAACTCTCCAAACAAGTTAGATCTAACTAGCAAACTTACTAATTTACCCTGTTGTTATGTCCCACCCCAAAAGCAACCACAACTCTGTGGCAAGGAAAAGCAAACTTCTCCAGATGTAGTTATCTACCATTCAGTGAATCTGCTTTGAATCAGAGAGTTTCAACATGTGCAGCACCCTACCATCAAATGCTAGGGTTTATCAAGGAGACCTTATCGTGCTCTACAACTACCTGAAAGGAGGTTGTAGCGAGGTGGGTGTTGGTCTCTTCTCCCAACTAACAAGCAATAGGCTGAGAAGAAATGGCCTCAGGTTGAGCCAGGGGAGGTTTAGACTGGATATGAGGAAAATTTTTTTCACTGAAACGGTTGTCAAGCATTGGAATGGGAGTCCCCATCCCTGGAGGTATGTAAAAGATGGGTAGACGAGGTGCTTAGGGACATGATTTAGTGGTGGACATATATAGTTGGACTTGATGATCTTGAAGGTCTTTTCCAACCAAATGATTCTATGATTATGAACACAGCTGTAGTTGTTTACAAATTTCCAATTCTCTGAAGCTCTTTGATGCTGGGGGAAATGGAGGAGAAGCCTGACTTTAATATGCACATCCAAACAAAGCACATTTCAATGCTTATCGGGGACTTTTTGATGCATCGGTAAGATGTCACGCTTTTGCAATCTGCAGTAAGTGCATGTTCTGAGAATCAACACATCATCACTGCTTCTGGAAGCAGCAGAAATGGACCAAAAATGGAATAGACGTTGATATCTTTTGGCCAGAAAATAAAGCAGATTGCTTCTCAGGAACACGTTTGGAACCCAGCTTTCCAACCTAGATGCCAGCAGTGGCATACAGTTATTTACAGTCAACAGGGCCTATACCAAAATTTGCTGAGTGCACTAGACACTTTTCACTTAATTTCATAGAATCATATCATAGAATCATAGAATAGGCTGGGTTGGAAGAGGCCTTAAAGATGATCTAGTTTCAACCCCCCTGCCAAGGGCAGAGACACCTTCTTTCTTCAGCTTGGTGTTTTTCAGCCTGCACCTTATGGACTACTCTGTCTTTTTCTGAGGACACCGTGGCACCAAGACTTTCTGCCCAGCAATCTAAACTATGAAATTTTAAAGGCATCTAGGAGTCCAAAGGACTTCCATGTAACTCCCTAGATCACATATAAAGTCCAACCAGAGAATCATAGAATCATTTAGGTTGGAAAAGACCCTTAAGATCAAGTCCAACTGTAAACCCAACACTGCCAAGTCCACCACTAAACCATGTCCTTAAGCACCACATCTGCTCATCTTTTAAATAAGCCAGGGATGAGGACTCAACCACTTCCCTGGGCAGCCTCTTCCAGTGCTTGACAACCCTTTTACTAATGTCGAACCTAAACCTCCCCTGGCACAACTTGAGGCCATTTCCCCTCGTCCCATCGCCCATTACTTGGGAGCAGAGCCCAACCCCCCCCCCGGCTCCCCCCTCCTCTCAGGCAGTTGTAGGGAGTGATAAGGGCTCCCCTCAGCCTCCTCTGCTCCAGGCTGAACACCCCCAGGTCCCTCAGCTGCTCCTCATAAAACTTGGGCTCCAGACCCTTCACCAGTTTCACTGCCCTTCTTTTAGTGGTGTGGTTTAACCCGGCTGGCAGCTGAACACCACAGTCATTTGCACACTCCCCCCGTCTCCAGTGGGATGGGGGAGAGAACCAGGGGCTGCAAGGGGGAAGTGAAATTCATGGGGCAGAAAAAGAAGGGAAAATAATAAAAATAATAATTATAAATAATAATAAGAAATATAGAAAACAAGTGATGCACAATGCAATTGCTCACCACCCCCTGACCGATGCCCAGCCTGTCCCCAAGCAGCGATTGCTGCCTCCCAGCCAACTCCCCCCAGTTTCTATACTGAGCATGATGTCATATGGTCTGGAATAGCCCTTGGGCCAGTTGGGGTCAGCTGTCCTGGCTGGGCCCCCTCCCAGCTTCTTGTGCCCCTGGCAGAGCAGGGGAAGCTGAAAAGTCCTTGACTGGTGTAAGCCCTGCTCAGCAACAACTGAACCATCAGTGTGTTATCAACATTCTTCTAGTGCTAAATCCAAACCACAGCACTATGCCAGCTACTAGGAGGAAAATGAACTCTATCCCAGCTGAAACCAGGACATTTGGACACGCTCCAGCACCTCAACATCTTTCTTGTTGTGAGAGGCCCAAAACTGAACACAGTGTTTGAGGTGCAGCCTCACCAGTGCCAAAAACAAAAGGACGGTCGCTTCCCTAGTCCTGGGAGACTGGTCTTATCCAGTCTTGTAAATCCTCTCTGGTTGCCAGATTTGGAGTCAGGCATTTCAGAGACAGCGTGAAAGTGGTAGGCTGTTTGCACGATCCACATCCTAGATTCATCTGGACATTTTCATCTAGCAAAATCTCTGTTATCATATGGACATGGTACCCTTAGAAAACACTCTTCCCCTTTCTTTCAAGGATAACTGGGTGGTTTATAGCATACAGTAGGTGGAAAAATGGTAGAAGCAGAGTACAGCCACATGAGAACATGCCAGCATGGTCTACAAAACTATTATAGAAGTATCTTAAAATGGGATATAATGACCCCAATCAGCTCTATCGTGTATAAACTGCTATAAATTTCATAGAAGTTTTTCTTACTCTATCCGCCTATTCAAGGAGCATTCAAAACTACTCCTCAAAATGCCACGCAGTTTGCCTAAATAGGTGCTAAACACACCAAATTTTGTTTTCCAGTTCTTCTTCCAAGAGACTGGTGCAGAGTGCACCACATACCTCAGCTTTCAATAAACCTAAGCCTCTTTACACACATCCATTACCATTATAAAAGACCTGGTACTCTGTAAGAGGTCAGAGTATCTACACAGTTTCAAGAGAAATTCAAGAATACTGATCCTTCTGGGATGATATCTGCCCTAAACAGGTTATTTTCCAATATTTTACCAGTGACCTCCAAGGAAAGGCAATGTCTGCTGAAGACCTTTGCAATATGCATGGGAAAGGGGAGGGTTGATGGGCAGGGGGTGCGTGGAGAGGTGGGAGGCCCACAAAATTGAATGGCAAAACACTCAAAAAGGATAAGGGCACTTCAAGATGTGAATGCAATAGAAGCAGACAGCTTCTGGGTAAACCACGCAAAATGATTTTTGGAACACTTTGGCAAAGGCAATGAATTCGACAAGAGCATGTTATAACAGGGATCGATACAGGACCTCCTGCAGGACTGCTCCTTCGCCTCCAACCGATGGATCGGCCTCTCCTGGGCAACTCTAGGAACTTAAAAAATAATTATAAAATGCAAAGAAAAACAAACACAAGGGAAGGTCAAGTTTAATTGCTGCACTGGAGATAATTTTTCACATTCTACTTCCCACTCTGCACAGTGATGAGCATTCCTGGAGACACAGATGAAGGGATTCTGTAGAGAAAAAAACCACCACCAACAACAACAAAACCCCCATGCAAGTTAGGTACCAGCTGATATGACAGCAGGCCTCCCTTCAAACATCTCAGAAGTGGTTTGCAACTGCACAGGGGAAAGGAGGGGGAGGTTCCTAACTGCAAAATGAAGCTGAGAAATCAGCAACTTGTCCGCAGCCAGAGCCACTTGCAAACAACAGAAAATTGGTTACCGAGAAACCTAAAGACTCAGCCTCTATATTATAAATGAGAATAACACTGACCTACTTTCCAGCACACTTGCAAAGCTGCTGGAGACACTACGATGAAAGGCACTGCAGAAACCTAAAGCAATGCTGCTTCAGATATGCAGGAATAAGGTTATTGCTGAAATGCAGCAATGCACGTTCGACAGTGAAGGCAACAGATAAGAGATCAAATAATTCGGAGAGCTAGTCAACTTTTTTGGGAAGATAGGGTTTTAAAAAGCAATAGGGATGTACTCTTGCAAATGGTGCCCCAGATCTTTAATAATCACAAAAAGCAAAATTAACCTTTTTTACGTGGTAAGGATTGTCTCTGGAAGAACCCCATGCAATAACCAGCACGGAGCTCAATTTATTAGCTTAAAATATGGTGATGAGTAGATCCAGCCAGGATTCACATCTATACAGGAATAAGGAATTAATCAGGTCTTGTCTGATTCAAAGGAAGCCGTCAGCGGTAAAGTGGATCAACATATAAAGAACAGAAAATTCTCTGGCGCAGAGAAAAAGAGGTCTCGGACACTGTACAATATATTTAGCTTTGCTAAGGAAAAGCAAAGCTGGGCTGTTGAGTTCTTTAGAAATGACATGGCTTCTTGCTTGCATTCGTACAACCATATAAATGAAGCTCAAGCCTCCACCAAGATGTGCATTAATAATTTTTTTTTTAAATGCTGAATTTGCCCTTACCATTTATAGAGACAAGCTTTCAAATCTTCTGCTTGCAGCATTTATTCCCCACATTCCCATCATCTATTAAAAGATGTTTTTCCCTCAAAATGGAAAAAGAAAGTCAATCTTTGCAGGAAGGGGGCTTCGGTAAGCAGAAATTGAGTGTGCCTGCACAGATTGCACAAAAACGGAGTTAAGGTAGCATGTCCATCCAGAAAGCTTTGAAAATGTGAAAAATAACCATCAGCTCTTGCTTCCATAAGCTATTATTATACCAATCAGCATTTGGTCCTTCCATTTTGGCCTAAAGACCACCACCTTCAAAACCCCTTAAATCCCTGCAGAAGTCCTATTCAGACACAAAAATGGGTACCCAGAAATACCCTCAGGAGCCCACCTTACCTCGAAGTGGACTGTTCCTTCAGCATAAAGAAAATCCCATTTAAAATCACATTTTAAAAATAGTTGAGCAAATAGCAAACCTTTAGCAACAGGTCTAAATCTCCCCTCTTTTAGTTTAAAACCATTAGCCCTTGTCCTATTGCTACAGGCCCTGGTAAAAAGTCTGCTCCTGTCTTTCTTATAAGCCCCCATTTAAGTATAGAAAGGACGCAATAAGGTCTCTCTGGAGAGAGGGCGATTAAATCCTTTAAATAAGCAAGGGAATATCAGTAATTAACCATTTAGAAGCCATGAATAAATGGGAACGCACCCTGCAGTCTACCAGCACATAGAGGCTTAAGCTGTTTTATAGGAAACACATCTCAAAGGTGTTGGGAATCCAACAGACTTGTTGGCAACAGCCGATTCTCCTCCCAGCAGGACCCATCCATCCTGTGAGCACCTGCATCTGGAGAAGATGACCCCCTAGCATGAGCTAATCCAGCCCAGCCAGGTCACCTGGACATCAATACCTCCAGGGGGTATTTTGCCATCCTCTGGACTGTTTGCTTTGCAATAACTCACGCCGCGGTGCCTCCAGTGCCTCTCCTCAGAGATTGTTTCACACCTTCATAGATCTCACTCTGAAGGCATTTTTCCTCCCAGTCTAATCTTTGGAAAAATTTGACAGCTACAAAAATGTAATAAACCAACCAGTCGGATTATATATATATATTACAGTTTGAAAAAGATGAAAGGCTATATTGTTAAGAGATATAATTCCAGCGGCTTCCACAATGTAGCCTGTGCATACACACAGGAAGAAAGTGAACTGGAGCAGCTTATATTTTGTCTTATAAGTCCCCTAAAATAACCCAGCTTCTGATCCTCGGCTCACATCAGGAGAATGACACTGAAAAGGCTAATAAAGACCTGCCAAATATCTCATCAGGACAAAATACCTGCGTGTTCATACCAGCTCTTGCCAATGCATCAAGTGAAGCGATATGAAGAAGAGGAAAGGAGGACTTTGTGCTTAAAAATCAAATATTCAAGAGAAAAAGGAAGCATACACAGAGCGATCATGTTTTGGTTCATTTTGAATAGAAACCACTGCAATCAGATTGTGATGAGCAGAAACTGTACGGCTACAGTACCACCGCATATACTCTTAATTTCATGCATATTGGTACACATAAAAAAAACCCAAAAACCAACTACTGTGTTACTTAAGGAAAACAAAACCAAAAATTTGGCTATGAGGCTTGGTCACAAGAAAGATTAATTGTAGCTTTTATAATAACAGTAACAATTTATTCCACCATGGCACTGGCAGATGATTAAAGATGAGCAAAGGTCTCCACATGCCTGGATTTACATCAGGCCATCCAATCCATTTGGTTACAGCAGCAGTAATTAATCATTGCTGGAGAAGGGAGAAATCTCAAGAAAATCTTGCGGTTTCCAATTTCAGAAGCGAGTTGTAACACCTTTAGGAGAGCAGTTCATCTCCACAAAGGCTGAGACATCCTGAAAAGCTGGTAACTCATAAGATTTTTAACTTGCCATTTTACAGAAATGGGTATCACCCTTCATGTTAAGGAAAAAAAAAAAAAAAAACCAAACCAAAAAAAACCCCAAAAAACCAACACATCATGAGAAGCTTTTTAGACCTACCAATTCAAATGCAACCAGCTCTCACCAAAAAGACCAATGGGTCACATCTGAAGACAGTCCTAAATATAATTTGATTGCAAAAGTCTTGGAGCAAGAGGATGAATGCTACTGCAGATCATCAGTTCCCCAATCACACTATAGAAGACTTCTCTTTTGTGTTGATAACCCATTTTCTGACTGCTGTCTCATCACCCCAAGAGACACATTTTCACCCAGCTTCCAATCCTACTTAGAGAACTGAAACTCCCAGCCTTTCTGTTCAAGAAATAAATCTCTTCAATAGCTTAAAGGAAGAACTGAAAGCAGGATAATGTCACAGTTACCATCAGAGGAGCTCTAGAGACCATCAATTTCCTACTGAATGTTGGGTAACTCTCTTCAGATTCACCCCACAAGGCAGAAACACCCTGACATTTCTGCCTGAAGTAAGACAAACTTAAGAGTCACAGAATGATTTAGGTTGGAAGCAACCTCTGGAAGTCTTTATGTCTATCCTCCTCCTCGAAGTAGCTCCAGTTATAGTTGCTCAGGCCTTGCCCAGTTAAGCACTGTCCTGTCTCCAAGGACATTCAATACCCCTCTCCAGTCTTCAAAAATAGTGATGGTGAGCTGCAGGCAAAAATAAGGTCTTCCCTCTGCCACCCCCTCTTCAGGCTGAACAAGCCCTGTTCTCCCCACCCCTTCTCATATGTCCTGGGCACCAACTCCCAGACACCTTGGTGGCCTCCTCTGGAGGTGCTTCAACATACCAATGTCTTCAGTTTACTGGGAAGCACAAAATTGGACATTATGTCCAAATGCAGCCTCACAAGTGTCAAACAGAGGGGAAAGATCATTTCCTCAGACCTGCTGCCTAAGCTTTTATTAACAAGGGATGTGGTTGACCTTCTCTAGCACAATGACACTCTGCTGATTCACATTCAGATTCATATTTAGGTCCTTCAATGAGTTTGGGTTTAAAATTCACTGGTTTGGACTTTTATGAGAAGAATGACCTTCCAGTAAAACCAAGCAGGGGTTAAATGACTGGCCACTGTGTCTTCTTGCTGGTGGGGCTCCCTTTGGCTCTGAGTCCTCCTGTTCATCACACTTTGCCATTAGTCAGTTCTCCAATACTCTCTCAACAAAAAAAAAAATCATTTTCCCCAGTCCTTACAGATCAATACCTCAAACCACGGAGTTAACATTTAGTGCTTATTATGTGGGGAGAAATGAGAAGGTCCTGCAAAGTCTTGACTACAGAATATATTAAAAGAAACTAGTTGATTCAGTTCAGGTTAGAATCTCAGTGACATCCACAGGTTTTTTTTTTCTTTCTTCCCCCCCCCCCCCCAAATCAGAAACTCTACAAATATAAAGGCTCTCAGAAAAGTCTATTAAAATTGAAAATTATAGTATGGAAGAACTTGTATTGAATTAAAGCACACAGGAAAAAAAAATGAATTACATCAGTGGAACAGTAGTTTTAAGAATTCATGTTTCGGTTCACTTCACTTACAACCATGCATCTGCTTTCATAGTCCATCACAAAGATGACAGAGAATCTGAAAAGGCAAAACAAGAGCAGTGGGATGGGAAAGAAAAGTTAACAGAATTGGAGCACAAACTAAAGGATATTTGGAAGAAGCTTTCACAAATTTTTGTCTTGAAAAAGAGCATAGAAGCCACCTCCCATTCTGCAATATAATAATAGAATCATAGAATGTTTTGGGTTGGAAGGGATAATATCCTCGTTCTTCATTTTTGGCTGTCACTCAATTCCTTCCGCTGGTATCCCTGTCTAAAAAATGCAGTACAATAGGATCACAAAAGGTTAGAAAAAGGCCGTATGAATTCACATCTGCACTCAGACCTTCAAATTGAAGGAGGATCTCCTCGCAAGTATTGTTACTTGACTATGTATTTGAAAACACATTAAAGAACAAAATGCAACCAAACAAAAAATAACGATCATTGAGCAAGAGTTGCCGCAAGCAGAACGGTGAAACTAACCGGGAGATTGATTTTGTGTCATCTTTTACATAGAGAAGAATATTACAAAGAGGAAGTTTGACAGACAAAATGAATTTGCTTTGGTTTGACTCTTCCACCCCCAATCAAATACTCATGATCTATGGAGTGAAAGCCAGATAGGGAGAGAAGAAAAAAAGAAAAAGAAAAAAAAAAAACCACAACACAGCACCAGCCCCCAAAATGAAATTCTGTCCTAATAAGGATCTGAATAATAAAAGCTCCTTATAAAAATAAAACATGAAGCATGCCTTTATAGATAGAAAGAGAGCAAGTAATGAAATAAATTCCATCCTACATCAACTAGGAAACTTCTTCCCCGAGCACTCAGAGGGCACCTCAGCCGAGAAGCAAAGCTCAAAGGTCTGAGCTTAGTCCTCCTTAACACCACTTCACAGCAAAAGCCCTTCAGGAACCAGTTCTCCTGCCTATGAACTGTGAACATTGGTACCTGACACTTATGCAGGACCCCTGAGTAAAAAACCAAAAATGCTCATTTTGGCTGCATCATCCAGCAACGCACCAGAAGACGTTCCAGAAGTCCTTGTGCAGACCCACTCCCACCTGAAAAGGATGTCTTCTAGTACACTTAAATATGAGCTGCAACAGCAATAAGGAATTAGAAGATGCCCACAGAGCTCTGAAAGATGCTCTTCAGTCATCCTCTCTCCAAAACTACCAAGTGTTATAAAGAGCCACACCAAGAAGATGCAAGCAAAAGACGTGGGGTTGGCGAATTAATTAATCAATCAGCACTTCCCAGTCCTACCTGGGTTGGCACAGGAAGAATGAGCCTACGGGTCAGAGACAAGCTCTGTGTCATGGAAGGAAAAGGGGTGCCCAAGGCAAAGGTTCCAGACGTCTTGCCCACAAACTTGAAACCTATGTATGCATTTACTTTGGACTTCAGCCTTACGTAAGTCTTCAGGATGTTAGATGATTGGTTTTTTTTCTGTCTTCATGGAATCTGCATTAGATCCTGTGTTTTGGGGCTGAAAGCTTCAGTGCAGAATTTATTTCACAGCTATTACAAGGTACATTACACTAATTACAATGCACATTATAGCCTGCTCTGTAGTGCACTGTGATAAATCATATAGTGCTATGGTCTATTGTAAACACTGCCATACATCTCTGGACACTGTTGCATGTTTGACCACTCTCATAAATAGGAGCATTTCTGTAGTACAAGTATGATTGGCTACAGGAACTAATTTACTACCATTTTCTTTCAGCACATTAACAGCGTAGTAAATTCTGTAGCTGCTGGGGGGAAAAAAAAAAAAAGCAACAGTGGGATTTCCTTCAGTAATGTAACATCAGGAGTACTTTCCCTTCAGTAACATACCAATTGTTCTTCATTTTCCAAAAATATATTCACCATGTCATGCCTACTGTGCAGTCAGAGAGAGGCATCTAGCTTTCCAGCTTGTCACACCTGAGAAATTGGGGTGAAGGGAGGATAGCAGATTCATAGTTTTAAAGACTTGAGCGGTATTATGAGCTTTTCTCCCAGCTACCCCAACAGAGGTTTGTTCATACACCAAAGCTCCATTTCAGAGGTAAATCTTATCATTCAATGAAATGCTTCTGAAGTTTACACATTGTTCATAAACACGGGGTGGGGCAGGGGGGGAACGTGACAAAATATTTCTGCAGAAGAGCAGCAGAGGTCAGACGCTCAACAGTGCATGTACACATCAAATGTGCCACCATGAACTTGGCACGCTTTCCCTGGGTGGGAGAGCACTGTTCAGACACGCTCAGGCTCCACCTAGAGCAACTGGGACCGTTTTATAGGCTGGGTCCTTCTCTGTGATAGAAGAACCAAAGCTGGAGCATCACCCAAGACTCAGAGCATCACCCAACTGGAGTGACATGTGTGGGTCCTGGGATTTGAAGAATTTAATTCCAGAATTAAAACAGCCAAACTTAGTGCACTATTCCAACTTCACTGCTGACTTGGGAGCACACAGTATCTATTGACCCATTTGTCCTTCAGATCATCCATCCAAAAAGCAATAAAAAAAAAAAAATGTGGGGGACAGAAAAATGTTCCACAAAATGTTCCACTCTGATGTCAGCCCTCACGGAAGATATTTCAAGTCAGGCCCCTGTTCCCCGTCCTGGAGAGGTGTGCCAGTGTGAACCTCATGAGGTTCAACAAGGCCAAGTGCAAGGTCCTGCACCTGGGTCGGGGTAACCCTCGGTATCAATACAGGCTGGGGGAAGAAAGGATCGAGAGCAGCCCTGCCCAGAGGGACTTGGGGGTGCTGGGGGATGAAAAGCTGGACATGAGCTGGCCATGGGCGCTGGCAGCCCAGAAGGCCAACCCTA
>NW_009259533.1:414653-441333 GCF_000687185.1 Egretta garzetta | reverse complement strand
CTGGACCGGGTTGCCCAGAGAGGTAGTGGAGGCCCCATCCCTGGAAACATTCAAGACCAGGTTGGATGGGGCTCTGAGAAACCTGGTCTAGCTAAAGATGTCCCTACTCCTGCAGGGGGGATGGGCTAGATGACCTCTAGGAGTCCCTTCCAACCCAAAACATTCTATGATTCTATGACTCTATGGCAGATTTCACCAAAATGGACCATCACTTAAATAATCAAAAATATTTCCTTCACCCTCACCAAGTGCACTAATAGAAAAACCACCCTGGAGATCTGCAAGACACTGGTTGGGGTTTTGTCCCTCCTTGACACTGCATATTCACCACTGGCACAGGAATCTCTGCCATCCGTGTCTGCATTGTGACTTTTCTCCTCTGGCAAAGCACTGCCCTACAGACCACACAGCGATTCCCAAACTACTTTTAAACGTAAATGATGCCAACACAGGTCTAGCAAGATGTTGCTGAGTTTGTATGGACAATCCTGCAGGCAGGACAGCTCTGCTGCTTGCCGTATAGCATGGAGCCAGCAAAATGTCACCATTTACAGATGTGTCCTGGATACAAAGGAGAAACTTCAGAAAGTGACAGCAACTTTGCCTCCAGCTCTGCCTTACCCAGAGTGAATTGGACTTGAAAGAAGAACAAAGGATAGTCCATGCTCTCAGAAAAGCCACCAAAAAAAGAAACAGCTTTAAGGTCATGCAAATGGAAGGTAAGGGAGAAGGAGAGGAGAAGGTGTTTTGAAAGGGGACCAGAAAATTTTGTAGCAACATAGAGCCCCAATTCAGCAGGGAACACCTTGACAGGCAGATGTGACAGCACATACAGGAGATCAAGCAGAATGAGATAGCTGCTTGAAACTTCAAGGAATTGTGACTATTGCTTAGATCCTACACGCTCATGGCCTGGAAATAAAGGACAATAAAGGACACCTCCATGTTGCAAACTGTTGAGGGATATCTCAGAGACGTCTATGGCCTTTGGCAAGTCCAAACAACGGGATGTTGATTAGGTAGAAAATCAGGCCGTTCTTCCCATACACCACATATGACCACTAAAAACCCCTCAATCTCAGTGGGCGTCCTGTTCCACAAACTAAGAAAGAGGAGGATCTTCTAAAGATGTCTTGTGCAGGTTCTGTAGATGGAGCAGACAACATGAACCAACTTCTGCAGCCTGGTAGGATGGGACGTCATAGCAAACATGAATGGCATCATGTACAGATTTGTTCTTCAGACTTAAACAGATTCATACGATGGCTTCTATACATGCTTTTACCAGAAGATGATTCTTTGCATTGTGACCATAATCAGGATTAACATTTCCACAGCATTGAATTTGACAGTCAAGAGTGAGCAGACCAGTCATCATACAAAAGCCAGACAGCTCAATGAGAACCAAACCCAAGAAGTTTTAGCTATGTTGCCACTCTGTTTTCACTGTTTAGGTTCTCCATGGCATTTCAGAGCTCAGCCATGCCTTGAATTGCTGTTAAATGCAAATATTTCAAAAGGTACCCTATCAACAGCTGTTCCCTACAGCGAAGAGTAGAGCTGCAGGGCACAGCTATAGCAGGAAGCCTTGAGGCTTGTCCAAAGACCCAAAGTCCTACAGAAAAGTCTCAAATGGAGCTCCAGTAGGAGAAAACCCCAAAGCTGTGGGCTGCCACTTCACACAGCTCTCTGCAGCTCATCCTACTAACAGCTAGAGAAGCCATGAAGAATCATTCGATATCCCGAAGCAGTCCTGCTACAGGCACTCCCACATGTAGAGGGTCACCATACCCCAACTCAACAGGAAGAGCAAAATACAGATTAAAGCAATGTGAGATGATGGGCATTAAGGATGAGCACCCCCACACCAGCACACCCAGGTGATTTGGCTAGACCACACAGGCAACAGCCACAGCAGTACTATAGATGCAGCAAAGCATGCTTGCATATAATCACACCAGTCCCAAAACAACAGGATTTCTCCAGATTTTGAGCACTGAAACTTAGGATCACAGTTTCCAGCTTCTCTTTCCCAGACACCCTAGAGGCCCATAAATTACTTTGGGCAAAGAGCCAAGAAAAACAAGGCTATTGCCCAGACATCTTTATTGAGCCCACAGGGAAGACCAGACAATGGTTAGAGGCCTGCAAACCAGAAATTTGTTCAGAAGGAGAAAAATCCACAGCCTTAGACCTCCCACAGGAGTTGGGCTCTTTCCTCCTCTATACAAATGTATGTTGTGTCCAACTGCGAGGCAGCAGTGGCCAAGTTGTGTTATGCAAGCGAAAAGTTAGAGAGACAACCAGTGTCTGAAGGGAAGCATAAGGGGTGGACGGTTCTTCCTGGCTCGCACAGGCAATGAGCAGATGCCTGGGTGTCCAACTGAGGGTGGTGACTTCAGCTGCATGTCCAGCTTCAGAGCATCTCCCTCAGCCCCTCCAACCACCTCCCTCAGCCCATTCTCCCTCAGCTGGAGAAGATAAAATGCCTCCAACATGGAGCCAAGTGACACCAGGTTCAACACATCGCGGAGGCTGAGGAAAATTAAACTCGCAGAGCACGCGCTGTCGCTAACCAAAAGCAAAGGAGTTCATAAAATAGCACTTTGCCACAGATATCCAGGCAGAACAGCTGCCCTCATCCACCACTGCCAAGAGCTGCTTCCCTCACACTGAGTGCAAGGCTGGCAAGGAGCTATAGTGTTTAAAAACTGATTAAAGTTCTGTGTAGTTTTTAATGCGCCTCATCAGACTATGCATGGTGAATGGCTAATGTAAGGGCTGCATTTCTAGGTCAGGAAACGAGCTTCTTCACAGGCTGAGAACCAGCAAGGCTTCTCTTCCCACAGCCAACAAGCAATGGGCCCATGTCCATCACAAACGTGGAAGAGTTCAAGCAGACCAGGACATCTTTTCAACAACAGATTTTTTCAACACTGCAACAGCGATGCTTTCAGCTTGGCAGCAGTGAAGACACATTCAAGCACCAGTGGATGAACATGCACTGGGTGAATTAACACACTCTTAACAGCCCAGTTATTTCCCATGAGCTGGGCTAATCCAACATGTGCACGAAGATCTGGACCTGTAGATGCAACCGCAAAGGCACAACCTGAAATAGCTCTGCCTTGATCATAAGTACAAGACATCCAAGATGCTGGCTGAGGACATGCAGGAAAATGAGACTTCACCAACAATTTTAAAAATTCCCTAACAGCAAGATCCACGATAGTGCCAAACTCTTGCCAACTGAAAAATAAGAGAGTGGTTACTCTTCTCTAAATCTCCTGTTTTCCTAACTCTCTCACGTGCTCACTGATGTCTTTCCATAGGGGACAAACCCTCCCAATTTTCCATATGAGCAGTGGGACTGAGAAGCTCATACAACTACGTGCACTTAGAAACAAAGCAGCCCTGTAGCTTACACCTCTGTTCAGGAATGAGATTAAGTGCCACCAGTAAAGCTCTTACGTTACCTAAAGGTCTGCTGTTCATATATATATTTAATACATTAAAATAAAGGTGGAATTACTTTAAGTCAACAGATCTAGAGTTTTTAGACAAACACAGGGTTGTATTTTATACCAAAGCTCAGGGCTTTCTCTAAACATCGGCAGCATGAAACGGGACAAAAAAGCCACAGAAGAACTTAATCATAAAAGACAGAGAAGTCAAGGTTAGGTTTATGCAGGTCACGACTTTTCAAAAGTTGGGATTTTGTTTGGTTTATGCTCATTAGAGGGAGATGCTACTGCAGAAAACATGGGAAAATTATAGGTGGGTTCATAGCACGGCCCTCTGCCAACACACTGCTCCTTGGCTAACATTAGACACTTACAAACCCTATCGCAGCATTGCTAAATCTGATTTAACTGGGTGTGACAGAGTCAGAAAGCTCTTTGCCATCAAGATTAGTTATGACATAATGGAAAGTCTATCAGTTTTCAGTCCTGTAAATATTAACTTTCAAAAGCAATTTCAAAACACAATTTTTTTTTGAGGGAGAAAATTGTTTATCCTTCCAATACCACAAGTCAGCTCCTCTGATTACTACCCAACTTTCTTCCTCCCCTTGTTCTCCTATAATTAGATTACAAAATAAAATTATTAGAGTATATTGCAAATAATCCGTCAGCCTATAGATTCTCCTTCCCCCACCCCCAATTCCTCTTTCACTGCATGCAATTGCTGGCTAATTTAGACAGTAAACTCCCGTGGTTTGCTTTTAATTATGGCTACCTTATAGCAGCAGCAGAGATTACATAGCTTATTGTAAATACAGTTCTTAGAAGACAATTTGAGCTCTTTATCAGAGATGTCATGCATGAGAGTGGTTGTGGGAGGAAAGAGAAATTATGCCAACTAGACCACTTAGCTCAGCCTAGGCCACCAGCCTCTATAGAGCAGGTCTGGGCAAACTGCAGGTCAGCCAAGGAACAGCATTTCAATCATCATCTTCTAAAAATCCCCCATTACATTGACTCCCATGTTCAGCACAGCCCAGTGGGTATCCATCATGGAAGCACAGCTCAACAGTATGTGCTAGGGCTTCAGCAGAAGCATTTGGAAACCACCATTGTGCAAGAACAGTTTTCATGTCTCGTAGAGCTTCCCAGTGTTGAGCTTCTTTGTTCAACCTGCTTTCGCTTCTCCTCACTGTAGACACTGGGAAGTCTCCCTGTCCTAAGAAGAAAGCACACGTCCAAAGAAGAAATAAAGGCAAGACAGGGGAGCGCTGGTGGAGGACGACAGCATTTGAGCATAATAGTCCTCAGATTTCATTAACTGGAAGAGTGGCTCTGGCCAAAGGACCAAATTGCCAGAAAGTATTTGCAGGTTGGGAGCCAACACACCAACCAACGGCTGCACCAACAGGGCAAGCAATGATGTCCAATACAACTTTATTTTATATAACACCTTGCATACCAGCTATGACAGCACCCTCCAAAATTATTTCTTCCTTCATGTATTATTTAGGAAAGCAAAGAGAGAAGACAAAAAGAGGCTTTGGGATGATATCTGAAAATGAGACATCAAGCCTTTGGTATATGGAAAATACCCATTTACCATAACAGCCAGTAGGGATGTCAATGCTTATAATGAAGCTTCTTGTTGCCTTCAGACAACTTTTCTCAAGAGAAGAGGTTCAAGGAGGGCAGGTACAAGGACTCCCATGGAGCTGAAGCCCAGAGTCCTCCCCAGACTGAAGACAGCAGTCACTGGGGACAACCTCCCTGAGCCCAGCCCTGCAGACGGCTTTATTAAGGACATCCCTCCATGTCTAACAAAGTCCAGCTCCACCAAGATCTAAGAAACGACTCACTCCACTGAGACTCCATTGAGTTAAGGTGTGGTTTGGAAAAACACAACACCAAGCAAAGGCCAAGAGCGCTGTGAAAAAAAATGTGACCCAGAAGTTGCCTCAAATACCCAATTAAAGCAGCACCTCCAGACCCCACCCAGGGGGGTTTTGAGCATTTTCAAGTTGGAGTTGACCACAGTGTGCCCCAACTGTTTACTGTCTTTTTTTTTTTGGTTTGGTTTGGTTTGGTTGTGTTACCATTGCTGCTCTATTGCAATCAGAAGAAGAAGAAAAAAAATAAAAAATTAACACATGGTTTTCCTGGTCCAGTTGAAGGGGCAGGGCAAGAATGGCAATAAGACCCTTTCCCCAGCTGGCACTATGAGGGTACGGAGTTATTTAAAAATACAGTGATATGCCAAATTTACTAATCCCTGGAGAAATCAACATCCCCAGCCACAGGCTGTTGTTTGCCAAGAGAAGTCTTCCACTTGCTTTAGTTAACTGAGCTTTGGTCGATACACACTGTTATTTTTTTATCATAAAAATGCCTACAGCGTGACAATAGGCTTGTTATAAGTGCAGGGGAAGAAACAGACTGTTTAATGCCACTGGCAAAAGCTTAATGGGAAAGCACAGATATTTTAAATTACTTTTTAATCACTTCTAGATATTTTCCCCCCAAACTGTAACTACTTACTGAACAACTGCACCTTCTTGAGAAGCAGCAATGCTGGCGGGCACAGACAATATTCTGCATTTGACAAAGATGCTTTGATCCCATCAAGGGCTTCAGAATAACATTCACACGCAACAGTGCTGAAGTTGAGCCTTTTCAACTCTGTTTGCAGGTTTTCTTTATTTCTTTCTGTATTTGTTTATTCTTTTCTGGTTCCTTTCCCAATAAAAGTGAAGGATTTCTTTATTCTGCTTCCCAGCTGCTCTCTCAAAACAGATAGAGGGAATTTCTTTCTAACTCAAAATATACTTCTAACTCAAAAGTTTCCAAGACAAGATCCTTCCCAGATGGCCAGCTTGAGCCAGAGTAGATCGTCTCAGGCAATTATATTGTTGAGGAGACAAGGACTGATGACACGAGCCAACCTGCAGCACCGCCTTAAAACAGCAAACATTGATTCAAACCATCTTCAAATACAGGAACGCTCTCCCTCAACGACAGGCACCGTGTCATTGCCTCTCCTCTTCATTACCTTTGTGCTGCTTGATTTTATGAACTCTCCTTCCTCGCTGTAGGATGTACACGCTGGAAGAAAAAAACTGATGAAGGTAGGAAAAGGAGTGGAGTTAGGAAGTCACCAAGAATTTCAAAGTTTCACCGCTATTTCAAATTTCCTAGAAAAATTGCCATTTTAGAAAAGAGTGATGTCCCTTCCCTTGGAATTAGTATAACAACAGATTTGGATAGTGCCACTGAGTTTCCTTGTCTTACTGTTTGATGCTGGATCAGTATTTTTGGGGTTCTAGAGACCATTCCTGTGCAATCACTGCCAGACTGCCTTCCCTCTGCTCTGCAGCTGCCAACAAAATCCTCTTCCAAACTTACACTCAGTTCTTCATCCTTGCGATCCACATCCCTCAGAGCACCCGCTCGAACACCGCCCCGCGCACGGCATCTCCATCCCTGCGTACTGTGAGAGGAGAGAAAAAAGAGCAAAGATCCCCACCACGGCTTCATAAAATAACCTTGAATTTGCAGCAAGCAGGCTGGAGAGTTGCCACCCCATTCAGCTAAAAGATAAATACACTCGGCCTTTTGGATCTCTAAATGCAGAAGTAACTCACATCAGCTCCTTCTTCGCTGCTTAAAAAAAAAAGGGGACATCTGGATTTGCCTCATTTGCAGAAACCTCGCACGACACTCAACGCACCAGCTGTAGAAATGCTGGCTGCCATCCCAAACCAGCACGGAAACCTGCCCGTGTGTGGAGGAGGTGTTTTTAAAACACACCAAAAAATCCAATGCTGGCAACAAGGAGCGAAGAGAAAAGTTATAAGGCCCAGGGATGCAGATAATTCAAAATACACTGATGTGCCCTGAAAAATGGAGGCTGCAGCCAAAATGTCTGGCCTGACACAGGACAGATTCTTTGGCAGCTCACTGCAGAAATTAAGGTGGTTGCACAGATGTCTTCACTTTTAAGAGAAGGAAGCACCCGCTGTTGATTATGGAGCCTGAGTTTCTGGAAATTCCAGGTCAAAAGAGAGAGGAAAAAAAAAACAACAAAACCCTCCACTTCTTTAGAAAATAGATACATGCATAAATAAATCTAAATTATCAACCCCATTGTAGCATTCCAAGCTGGTGCTGGTAGCCATTTGAGGGAGGGAGGGCAAGGACAGCCTCATCTTTCCCCCAGCCCACCCGAGCTGCAAAAGAGGACATTGACAGACTGGAAAATAGGTGATGGTGGCAGCCACCAGCAGGCTCGTGATGCTGCAGAGGGTGAGAAGTAGGAAATACATTGGATTTCTACAGTTCATGAGTTTTCAGGAGCCGGTGCTTGGTCTAAACACCTGCACAGCACAGGAAAGCTCTCATCAATCCCTTAATATGCAGTGGAGATTAAGCTCATTTTTGAAGTTGATTAAACATCCAGGAGCTGTTCTTAGCAATAGCTACTGCAATAACTATAATTTCACTTCCCTGTATTCCCCCGCATCTCAAAAAAAAAAAAAAAAAGAGATAAATCCTTCCTTAACACCCAGGTTTTCCCCATCTGAGGAACACTCCCAAAACAGAAGAAACCTTCCCATGCGGTGCACGGCAGACACCTCCCGCGGCCAGACAGCAACGTTCGCGCCCAAGCACGGAGAGCTTTCCCCTCGCTCTGCTCTGCCAAACCCAAACCACGCTGCTGAAGTGAGAGAACACCTTCCTACTTTTTTGGGGGAAGACCGGGGAATTTGTGCAGATCCTGGGTTACTCGGAGGCGGTGATTCTCAAGAAAGACAACCAAGGAAGCTTGGAGTGGCAACTCTTTCAACGCTAAGGAGATTAGGACGACAGTCCAGCAAATCAGCAATCCCAACGCACCACATCAACACGCTTTTGCCCATGGTTGTCACTTTGAGGAGCGTTTGCTACAAAAACAACGCAGCAGTTATCTTGTTCACTTGCAGGAATGAAAGTGTTGAGATGCAGAAAAAAAACAACAAGACTGGAGCTGCAGGCTTTGCAGACGCGAAGCCAGCCCTGCTCACTGAGCAGGGACCACCACATGGGTGAAATCTGGCCAGAAACCACGCCAGTGCTGAACAGTTGGCCAAGAAACTGGTTGGAGAATGCACAAAATATGCTAACAACCTGGCAACACTGCCCATTGCTCTAAGGTGGGTGGTGTACCGAATGCTAAACATCAGGCTATCCAGACGAAGGCAGGCGTGGGTAGGTACCAGATTAACCCGCCACCCAGGGAGAAGCTTTTCTGGGTCACCACGCTGTTCACATCACATGCTGACAGTTGGGACAGCCGCACAAGGATGTGGCATAATGGCTCCTTTTCCCTTCCATACACACTTGACAGCATCCTGCAGAGCAACACCACAGCTGGGAACCACAAGTGGGATGAGTCTATGGAGCAGCATGCTGGGAGAGGAGCAACAGCAACCCAAGTCCACCAGCAAGCCCACATCACTAGCTTTGAGCCCTTCTATGTGCCTTTGGACACGCAACGTCCCCAATTCCTTAGCACCCCTGAAGACAAAAGCAGTATCCACATGGAAAACGGCATTTGTGAGGTTCAACAGCAATACCTGCAGAGATCAGAGGGACAGGGATAAGAAGAAAATGCAAGAGGATCTAGCAAGGACCTGGGTACAATAGAGGCATTGACACATGGATGTTACATGTCCACTTGCTTTAGCAAACAAAGGTATCTTTTATATATAGTTGTGCGCATGCATAAATATTTTTATGCACCGATATAAACACAATTTTTCCAGTCACTGTGCCTCTAACTGAAAGCACAAATGACCAGACACAAGAAGAAAGAAAACCACTTGGTCACACAAGAAAAGTTTGAGCACTGAAGTTGATGCTCACTGCTCTTACTACCAGACACGAATCCAGGCACAGGCTTAGCCCCAGTAAACCTCTTCCTTGCGTCACCTGAATGGCTCGGTCAGACCAGTTGAACAACATCCCCAGGGAGGACTTGCTGCTGTACTTAGCATGGAGTGGCCTCTCTGGACCTCAGCAGCCTCTGGCAAATACTCGGTCACGTGGATGAAGCAGGCTGGGGCCAGGGAGCACGCCATGCTTGCACCCTGTACACCCCTTCCAGCAAAAGTGCCTTCACCACCACTCACTTGGTGTGGATCCCAGACAGGGAGAACCAAGGAACTAAAAACAACTCCGCTGCCTGGACTTTAAGGGTACCAGGAGGTGAAAAACAGCAAATCTGAACAGGAAGAGATATGGCCTCTCTTCTGAAAGCGATGTCCTTCTGCAGCTTTGCTCTCAAAGGAGCAACATGCGACTACCAAACAGCGAGGCTTTCAAGAGCATCCCCATACCCAACCTGCAGCTGGGGTGACCCTTCCCAAACAGTTCCCACCCACTTTCCTCATCATGCAGCACGTAAACGTGCAGAGCACCAGACCCATGGTACACACAGAGTGGGGACAGAGCGATCAGCAAGTGTCCAAGAGCATAAAGACACCACAGAAAACAGTTATGAAGTTGGACAGGTCAACAAATCAACGGGGCCAACACGCTGTCAACACAGCCAGGGACCATCACGGCAGCTGGTGGGAGATAAATATCTTCACCCCAGCTTGGCTGACACCATCAACACATCTCCCAAAGTGCGAAAGGACTTTCACATTCATCACATTTGGCGTTCTTCATAATTCACACCACCAGACAACGCCCTGCACCAGGCTCTGTGACTCCAGGTCCAGCAAGAGCAAGACAGGTCAGAGATACAGAAATGCCACAACAGTCATTTCCCCCCCCTCACTGCTAAAACAATCTGCCCCACCACCTGGTCGACTACAGCTTTCTAACCCGTGGGTCTAGACAGCTCCCAGAGGCCACATTCCCATGCAGCTGCTCCTTTCTGCCATACAGAAGAAACTGAACATCAAAGCAAGACATGGAAAGGGAAAACTATAAAGCTAAGAAAAGATGTCTTCAGCAAAATGTGTTTTGAGGCACAACTAGCTCGTACTGAAAGCCAAATCCTCCAGCTTTCAGTCTAGAACCTTGTAGAAGGACAATCCATGTTCTCTCTCTCTCCAGCAAAATGTGGTGCTGGGACACTACTGAGGACAGCGATAACACCACTAATTCTCTTTACTCAGTACTGCTGCAAGGAGATCCAGGGGCAATGAGCACTGATATTTAGGGAAAAATGACCCATATCAAAAGGGGCACCCATCCCAGTGATTCAGCGCCGGTGCTGCCGCAGGTAACATGAAAATTACACAAAGCTCTGCTCTCTCCCCATGCACGAGCCTTGCAGGTGATGAATCAAGAGTTGCTGTCTCAGGAGACACCATGGAAGAGTCAAGTAAATCCACAGCTGCTTCCTACACCTCCAAGTGGAGGTAAATCAGATGGGAGGGAAAATAAAAGAACAGTCCCAGGAAAAGCCAATGGAACTTGGCTTCAGCTGTCCTGGCCAAGAACAGAGCTTGCTGCTCGTGAATCTGCTGCTGGAGCAGATGGCATATCCCTTGAGAGTGGACCAGTCCACTGAGCATCCAGGGAATGCATGCACATCCCACCAGCATGGCATGGGACCAGCACTCCTCTGCTTGCCTTTGCACAGGAGACCAACGAGGATTTACTCACCCTGGAACAAGTTTCCAAGAGGAAGATCGTGAAGTTAAACCCAAAGACCCACAAAACAACATGGTCCTCACTGATTTCAGGGAATTTGGGGATTTAGGGACAGACTTTTTTGTAGGGCCTGTAGCAACAGAACAAGAGGTAATGGTTTTAAACTAAAACAGGGTGGGTTTAGACTGGATATAAGGAAGAAATTCTTTACAATGAGGGTGGTGAAACACTGGCACAGGTTGCCCAGAAAGGTGGTAGATGCCCCATCCCTGGAACCATTCAAGGTTAGGTTGGACGGGGCTCTGAGCAACCTGATCTGGTTGAAGATGCCCCTGGTCACTGCAGGGGGGTTGGGAGAGATGACCTTTAAAGGTCCCTTCCAACCCAAAACATTCTGTGATTCTATGATTCTAATTCTACATGGCATCTTTAAGCACCCGTGTTTCAAAACGCTGTCATTCTTCATATTTCTTCTTTTCTTTTTTTTTCCTGTACGTAGCTAGTTCTAGAGATCAAAGACACAAACCCATCAAAAAACCAGCACAACAAGGGGAGAACACGAAAATACAGCCACAGCTCTGAGACAGCTCTTGGACAAGGTTGCTCTCCATATGAGTGAAGCTCAGGCATGACGCACAGGGACTCCCTCCCCAGCCTCACCATCATCAGCACGCAGGAAAGCAACACATCACCAAATCCTGCCTGCTAGCTTTCCGTAGGATGGTTGTGTACAGCCTAGCTTGGCACAAAAATCAAGGGTGTGGGAGTGAAAAAACTCAACTAGCTAGACCACCAGCTATGCCTGAGTAGGTAAACAGGTGGCTTTTTAATTGAGTTAGATAAGTGGTATTTCTAATTATGTTAGCACACGCACTTAAAACAATACTACTGGCAGGGTTGTAGCTTGAGGAGAGCTTTGAAGGAACAAAAGGCCTTCTTCAGGAAGGCTTTGTTTTGGAGAAGGAGGAGCTCAAAACTTTCAAAAAACTGTTCTTCGTTTTTGCAGATTAGTCCAAAAGAGGGGGAAGCTTCTATAAATGAAAGCCAGGGAAAAAAAAGAACATTTCTCATGAGCAAAATTTTATTTGCGTCTGCCCGAGCCCCATCCTTCCATGTGCAGGTGACCCTCTCCTGCAGAGATGCTCTTACCAACTGCTAAATCCTGTTTTCTTGGTCACACAAGACTTTCTTCTAATCTGGAAGGAAAAGGGAGACAACTGATTAGTACTGGGAAGAAAACTATTTCAATATTGTGCCTAAGGACACAGACACCATCGGCACCACAAGCTCTGGTGTCCAGCCACAGCCTGCATTCTCTGAGCTGGGCTGTATGGGCAGGTACAAAAGCAAGCGTTGATTCCTCAAAACACCACTGCTGAGCATGGGAACAGCATCTTCTTTTTAAAAGAAAGGGGACACAAAGCTCTGAAGCTGCTAAAGGGCTTTGAGAGTTCCAGATGAGCAGAGGAGGTTTATAATTGGTTGCAAGATACCTGTGAAAAATAACAAATTAAAACCTGCAATGGGAAAGGGGAATCAGTTAACTGTCCTGCCTTCTTCAGGATCCTGAACCTGCAGTGGGAGGAACGCCCTGGCCACAACCCAGTTATGCATTTCAGCTTATGTCAAATTTGAGAGACCATGGAGAGCCCTGCTCAGTCAAGTTCTTCACATTTCTCACTGTCAGGTTGTTTGTCTTTTGTACTTGTGTACACACCTACACACACCCCTACCTTGCAAGAACTTCCAGGTTTAGCTTTTATTCTAAGGGCTGTCCTAGAAGCACAACCCCTCCTGGCTGTAAAAGCACCTAATTCCCCTGGGAGGAAAAAAAATGCTGGTGCCACCCTGAGAGACAGGTCCTGCATCCACGGAGCAGCTTTCGAGATGTGACCCAGAGCTGCACCCACAAGCTATATGGTTTCACCTGCTCAGATGATGCAAGATGACCCAGATGATGCAAGATGTGCATTAGCCAGATAAATTGTAGATTCCTTAACATATCCATCTACCTTGCAACAGCTATTAAGTATGCAGTATTTCCTAATTTACTCCATTACAGAGAAAATGTAGTGTCCATTCATCAGTCGGTTATCACAAAAGGCCTTTTAATTAATGCACCTACTTGCTTTTTTTCAATTAATGCCAACAAGGAAGCCCTTCTTCACTCACTGGCTTTAGCTCCTATACTGCTTTGGCCGCCATATGCAGAATACAACAGTAGTTTTAAGGTATTAATAAGCACTTCCTCTATAAATGCTATACAATTCCTAGATGCATGCTCTATATACGAAGCTCACTAAAAAAAAATGGATGCGATTTCCCCACAGCCAGAAAAATTCAGAGATAAAATTGCAGCGATGATTTGTATCTGCCCAGAGCAGCAATCCCAGCCTTCAGTGACCTCTGTGCAAACGTACCAAGCCAATTACACACCGTGACAGCAGACTTTTCCCTCCTCTATCAGCAGCTTCTTGTTGCTGGCTACGAGGAACATCAAAAGGTAGCGCGACAAATATACGTGTTACTGAGCGCTTCAGGCTGGGGACAACCAGCCTAGAGGTTTAATCAAGATTCGGATCAAATTGTGCAAGGTGTTTTGTAAACATTGGTCTTATTGAGTTGTTACAGCTAGCGGATGCAATTCCCAGCCACCTGCCCATTTAACCTATGAGAATCACCCTCAGGCAACTCAGCTCAATCCTCCCCCTCCATCCCCTCTTGTTTACCATAGTCTTCATTAGCAAGTGAGTCGTAATCCACCTCATCCTTCGGCATCCTCCACCTGGGACAGCCCCAGCGGCACTCTCGTGCCCTCTCGGCCAGGTAAAACTAGTCCATGGGGCAAACAGAAACTTTTAAAAAGCTTCCAACCATAGCTGGCAGCTGACAGAAGAAACGTTATCAGCCTCTTAGAGATTAACGAGCAGGACAAGGCGCTGTGCAGCCTGCCTTGTATTGCCTAGGACATCCCAGGTCCAGCTTCTCGTTGAGGAACACCATCACCGCTCTGGTTATAAGGATGCTTTCTTCTGCTGGGTGTCCCAAAGCACCTTTGCTTCACTACCTTCCTTTAGGAAGGAAAACAAGCAGTAGGGGCTGAGAGCTGGGAATTCATGGTTTCAGCTGCCAGCTTCTTCCTCTCCAAGGAACAGAAAGTTAGGAAGAGCATGATGAAGAGCACATAACAGACCCCTGGGTTACTGAATCTTAACATCAGCAAGAGATGCACTTAGGTATGAATTTGAACCCTCAGATGCTCACCATCCCCATTTACTGCAAGGCAGTTCTAAGAGCAGCTAAAACCCAGGTGATTTTCTGTCAGGAGAAAAATACAGGAGCATGCACTTAAGAGAGCCTGAAGTCCCACTCGAGCTCTCCCAAGCAACAAGATCCAAAGATCAGCTCATCCTACCAGTGCCCCACAAAGGCACAGTAACTCCAGATCCCATCTGCTACCCCAAAGGGTAAGCTATCCCCTCCTGAGATGTTTACAGGGGGGAAACCACCTCAACCACCCAGCTCACCAGTCACCCAGGTGCTCTGAGTCTTCTCCAATCTGCTCCACCTACGCTTGCGCACGCAAAACAAACCCCAGGGCAGCCGTGTTTTCCCCAGCAGAGCAAAACAGCAGACTCGGAGAGGGAAGATCCATCTGGAAAGCAAATGTTGTGAAAAGCATCCCGTCGTTCAGCCAGGATGAGCATGCCCAAGGGCAACGCCGGCCGTTTGTGGTGATGGCCAAGGATTGGGAGCAGGAAACCTGGTGCGGGAGATGACAGATGGAAACACATTAAGATTCAACAAGAAAGATGGGGAGGGTGGAAGAACCACACACTGAAGCTTCAGACGGCAGGAGGAAGAACAGCTCTAACAAGGCCAACAAAGTCACAACAGATTCAGCCCCTATATGCCGATACACACTATCATGACAACATCACGACAATCCTCCCAGGGCTTCCAGGGGACGCACTGCATCACCTGCTTGGAACTGGAAAGGAGACATCCTTTTCTAAAACCCAGACTGAATGCACCCACTTAAGTATTATACTTTGGGCTTATTTTTCTTTCTTTTTTTCTTCTTTGTCTGAAGCGTTCAGCCACGAAACAAAAGGATTTCTGCCTACATCGATAGAGGAAATGCTACTGCCTGTTTAGGTGAGATTAATTTCAGGATTCTGGCCAGACTCAGGAAATTGGTTGAAGAAATCCTTCATAGTTGGATAATGAGGTTGCAGTTTTATGAGTAATTCTCCTGAGTTATGTTCCCAGCGCCTTGGGTGTGGGTGACACGTTCAGTCCTTCCCTCCCTTTTTGAATGGAAAATGCCATCCCAGCACACAAACATATTATTTATTAAAAAAAAAAAAACAAAACCAAAAAACAAAATCATGAGGTAGAGGCCAGATTTCCTCTCTCTTGTACAGGGTCCAATAGGGCCGCTACCTAAAGGAGTTTGCCTGATGGGTTCTCCAGGAACGTCCCCAAACTGCAACACAACCCATGCCTGTCAGATGTACACCATCCCCCTAAAACCTAAATAACCACTAGGGTGGAAAACAGGACAGTGCCAAGACAAGTCAATAGTCAAAGACACTGCCCTGTACACCTGTATTCCTAACAAAGCTGTTCATGTGGAGAGACCAACCCAGGCTTCCTCACTCCAACATTCACATCCTCGCTGCTGGGCCACCTTGTGTCTTTGTGCACGGTCCCACGTGCACCACAGGGATCAACTGTCTGTACCGATGCCATGTTCCTCCCAGCTTGGTATGGTGTAAGTGGACTGCAACCAGCTCCCCCTTCTGAGCAAGGAAAGGCTTCCACAAGGCGGTTACCTGAAGTTTTAATGCTGTCAAAGCTCAGTTAGATGGAAACCGGAGGGGAGGAAGAAGAGCCCTTTTCTGAAGGTCTCTGCTCCATCTGGACCCATCACCTTCCATTACTCAACTGCCTTTCTGGGAATTCTTCATGCCTTCCCCAATGCCATGCCCAGGCACTAGACATGAAAATAGCTTACGACAGTTCCTGCTGGCATGACTTCAGCTCCGTTTCTCCTAGAGGATGAATTAGCAGATGGGACCAGTGGAAGATGGCTGAGCTAGAGAGCTGGACAACTGGAGTCTTTCCAATCCAGTAACTACAGTCCAAAAGACTGAGGATGTAAAGATCCTTCAGGGTCAGAACCTCTTTCCTAGGGGTAAGAAGGGTCAAGGAAGATATGCAGGTGACTACTGACAGGCTGTGTAGGCTAACTTAGGTTTGCATGGTTGGTTTTACTGTTCCCTAAATTCCTGCTTTGTTTTCTTATTCCCTAGTCAACCCACTGTATCATTCCAGCAAAATAACCACAATACAGAAAAGCTTTTGAAATTAATATGGGCTTGCAAGCATCTTCTGTCACGCAGAACTAAAATTAAAACGTACACCCAGCCTTGTCTTACTCCCTGAAATTCATCACGCAGAAACTTCCCTGTGTCACGTCAAGAGACACCCGACAGTTAGAAGAGCTAATGGGAAGCTGCGTTTGCATCGCTCTGCTGCTACCAGACTTCAAAGCAGGGTTCCAGCTCCACCACCACGCCTGTTCCAGCAGACCAACTGCTGCTTGAGACACAACAAGGCTGCCTTTAGAGCACTGTTTCCTCCATGCACATGGACAATAGTCATCCTCCAATACAAATGACATGAGAAGATCAGGAGAAGACAGGTTTCTTTTGGAGCAGCAAAAGGCAACTATGAGTGTTTTCTCAGAAGCCATTACTGAAGGTCTCACGTATGTTCTGGCTTTGCCACCACACTGACACAAGAGAAGTAAAACTGGAAACCGGGAGAAAATAGAAATTAGTTCAGTAAAAACCCCAAGGAGCAGGTAGGACAAAATGCAGAGTTCAGGGGCTACAACACCGTGACATGTCACAAGGTTGGGCATCCCTAAATAGAAAGACCTTCTGAGAACCATCTGTGAAAGTGTCTCCACCCACCATGCGCATCAACTGCTTACCCTATAGAGAGGTATTGGGCCAAGATGTGTAATGCTGCCCTACCCAACTACAGTAAAACCCCAATATCCAAGCTACACCTGGCTTTAGACTCTGAAACTCCAGCTGAGATAAGCAGCTCTATCAGAGGGAGCATCCGGACAGATGCTGACCCACAGCCCGTTGCAAAAACCCTGTTCAACAACCAGGCACTAATATAGCAAGCCAAGTTGTTTCCAAGGTCTTGCTGCCAACCTCAACACATTTTTTTCACATTACCTCCCTTGTCCACATGGTTGACAATTCCTTCATGGCTCCTCATACTATCAGGACCACAGCAAGAAAACTGACAACTTCTCAGACATCTTCTGGCTCAGAAAACACAGCTGCCTGCACTTGATGCATATTTTGGGGTTGAAATTGAGATGCAAACTGCTGCTAAAATAACCGCCAGAGAGAAGTGTTTGCTGAAATACTGAGACACTTTCCATTTCTTCCCACCCTGTCCCCCAATGGATTTTACCAGGCTATAGAAGGAAATAGGAATTGCATGACTCAGAGGAAGAGTAATCTCCTACCCATCCCAGAAATCCACGTGTCTGCCTTGTGCTGGTTTTGGCTGGGACAGAGTTAATTTTCTTCACAGTAGCTAGTATGGGGCTATGGTTGGTAGGCTGGGGGTGCACAAGAAGCTGGGAGGGGACACAGCTGGGACAGCTGACCCCAAATGACCAAAGGGATGTTCCACACCATATGACGGTATCACACTCACCACCACTGGCACAGCTCTGGAACATGCCCATGAGAAAACACAGACAAGGCAAGAAGAAGCCAGAGTACCAAGAAACAGAAGTTAAAATTGCAGGACTGTCCTGACTGTGATGAACAGAAGGAGGTTTCCTCTGCTCCATCACAGCATCCAAGGAGCCACCAAGCAAAAGAGGAAGGTCCTCGTCCCCTGTGCCAAGGAGGTCATGCAAGGAGAAATCTGCGACTCAATGCATGGAAGAGGCTGCATAGGATCAGGTCAGAATGATCAACTTGGTCAAGGGATAAAAGCCATGCCTAGGAATGAAGTGATGGCAACTTAGTGATACCTGCAATATCTCATATACTATGCTGGCTTCCCTGCTTCACGAACTTTATGTTTCTGGAATGCATCTCTAGAATATGTTATCATTTACTGGCATATATTCTCCCTTGCCTCCAGTTTTACTTCATTTTTATTGCGGTGCCCAAATATCCAACTGTTGAAAAAATGGAGTGGGGATTGGTAAAGCAGAGGCACCAGGAAAAGATGTTTCCTCTGATGCAGGAGGACACATCTGAAAACAGCTTCTTGCTCTGCAACAAAAGTCCTACCACAGCAGCAACCCCAGGTGTCAGAATGCGACCCCCTGCAAAACTGCAAAATTCACTTCACAGTGCTCAGATATTCCAGCCCCCACCGCGCATTTCCAACACCGGCTGTTTTCTCAGTTATGATTCCTCCTTGCCCCTAATACAGCTGACAGCAACACATGTAGGATGTGGAGATCCAGGGCAGGGGAAGGCGACTCTCAAAGACATCAGTGCATTTCAGCAAGGCCTTTAGAGTCAGTTATCTGATGCTTCAGAGGCCACTGATGCCATTTATGAATTTAAAAATGCATAAAAGGCTTCAACATCCTCTCCCAGTTGCTCTCTTTAGGATGCAAATGCAATTTAACACAATTAGGCAGGACAGAAAGCCCAGACCTTTTTACAGGATCAACTGCATTCCAGTTGTCGGGCAAGATAAAAAGATGCCAGCCCAACAGGCTGGACAAAAGCACGTTACCACCTCTGGATAGTTTTCAGATCAGCACGGGACTTTGCAAGGAGGAACAGCACTTTTCCAAAAGGCATCGAGCCCAGCTACACCTCTACATGGGGAAAAAAAAATAACAACCCCAAAACCAAACAACACCCATCCAGTATTCCTAAATTTGTTAGTAGGAAAACAAGAGGTCTTATTTAGGAAAAAAAAAAAAACACAACAAAAAAACCTCATCTTTAAGACTGGAAAAACCCAGAACGCCAAGAAAGGTGCCAGGGCACATTGCTCCATTTGCAGATGTGTTACCTGAATTTCTCAGCATCAGGGCAGAACAGAGAGAGAAGAGGAGGGGGCGCTCAGTGTGAGGCTTCAGGATGCTGAAGGCATTTATTTCATTGCTTAAGTTTCAGATTTGAACTGAGAAGCTGACAAAGTGTCTGGCGGCACCTTGAAACGTTTCCCATCACGACTGCTCTTTGCAGAGGAGAAGCAGCGTAAAATTGGCATGAAGTAGATATTTCTGTATAATCTGCCATCTTTCACAGAAAAATCAGCCATCCCTAATTCCGGGCATTTTTTCTATTAGAAGACTAAAAAAAAAAAAAGAATTTTTGTTATCACAGCCTGCAATTTAAAAAACAAAATAAAATTTTAAAAAAAGGGAATGGATTTATTAATCAAATCCGCTATATCTACCCCATAACTCCTCGGTGACTTCAGAAGACCTTTAGGTGGTAACAAAGACCTTCACAATATTTTTCCAGGAGAAATTCCAGAACTCTCCATTTTGTAAAGGACATGGACCAGGAGGATTCAGAAACCTCTGCAGGAAGGGATGAGATTGGGAATCACCTAAGCACAGGTACAAGGTGCCAGATGCTGTGGTTACAACCTGACCACGCTGAAGGTGCTTGGGCCAGTCCCGCATCCCCCCTCCTCCATCTCCCATCCTAAATCTGGCATAACAGTACTGACTTTCATGAAGTGCTTTGAGATCTCTGGGTCTGTTACACAAATACTTACCCTGAGTCCAGGTAACACAAAGCAAATCAGTGCAGAAAGCTAATGGCGTGGTCTATCTGAAAATAGACAGAAATCCCCACCAAAAAGATCTAAGTCGTCATGACAGAAAAATAAATCCCGGCAGATTGTTGCTACCATTATATGAATCATCATGTTGTTATAGCAACTTCATATCTGCATCGAATCTGAAAACCAAGCACAGTTGAAATAATACAACAGCATTAAGTAAAAACGATATATAACAAGATAAAAATGGATCGGCTCAATCTCAGAGGAGCACCCACACTTCTTTCTCACCCTCTTCCCTCCCTTTGAAAACATCGCTTTCCTGTATTGAAACAAAGAGAAGAGACTTGGAGCTTGTGGAGAAGAAGCAGAGCACTAACGAGCTTTCAGATTCAAGGAGAACCTTCAAAACGAAGAGCCACCTTCAAATAAAACCAAGTGCAATTCCCAGTTATTACCACCAGCCCCAGCCACTTGACCCTATTGTTCCCATGAGCTGCAAAATTCCTGCATTGCACAGTTTATATAAATATATATAATTTGTTGACAAGATGGATAAAATTATACAATTTATATAATTAATGCATTGCACACTGTCATCCCCCTCTGTTCAGGAGTCCCAAGCACAGACAGATCTCAACCAGAACGGAAGATGCAGAAGCAAGAAAGGGGATGCACGAGGTCTATTTTTAAAACTGCAGCCATGTGTGGCTATTTTATTACTGGGGGAAAAAGTGACAAGTGTCACCAAGGTTCCTTCCATCAGACCAGCAAAGGGAGAAAGCCAAATAAACATATTCATTTCAGGGATTTGGCAGAAAAGCACAGCTCCTCTGAAAGGCAACAGGCTCCCATCAACCTCCAAGACACCACAGGTGCCTGAGAAGACATCGCTTTGCTCCCATTAGAGCCAAGGATGCCCAGAAAGCACCGCAGGGCACTGTACTGCTCCTCCTCCCAGTGGGATGCTGCCAGCATCGAGGAGATTTTGAAGGGGGAAGAAGGGAAATAGCTGGGAGATCTGCAAATTTTGCTCTTGATGTTTCAAGCAAATTAAAACCAACCAGCCAACAAAAAAGCCCAAACCCACAGCTCTAGTCCCAACAAAGCCCTATTAGGCTCAACAAGAGCACCAAAATATTCCCTGCAACTCAGTTAATTAAAAGCTAATAAAAAGAAGCAGCCTAACTTATTCTTTCAGAGTTCAAGATGGCAAAAACATCACTCTGCCCCAGACAGGAGAACTCTGTTTTCTTTTTTTCTTTTCTTCTTTTTCTTAAATGCATTTATTCATTAAAGTTTCCTCGTAGGCTGTGTAATGAGTCACTTCTTGCTTCTCTATAAAGTGCAAAGGGATGGAGAGGAACAGGATTTGAAGAGAGGATGTTAGAAGAAAACCTGTTAGAAAAGCTTTTGAGGGAGCCGCAGATAAAGCAAGGCAGCTCCTCACATGGGCTCCAGAACCTTTTCTCTATCACCGTAGCTTTCCCGGGGTCTGAGTCCAGCTGTCTCCTTCCTTACAGCCAGCACAGAAAGCCATCCCCTCTCCTCCACCCAAAAATAACTCGCCAAGCTTTGTTCCTCCCCAGAAGAGCTTGAGAAGAGAAATCCAGAGCTGTGGTAGCAAGCAGGAGGGATGCTGCTCCTCATGTGGACTTGGTGGCTCCTGAGGGCAGATGGGACTATCTCTGCACCAGTGAAATATGATCAAGGGAGACCGTGTAAGTTGGTATCGTCAACAGCTTGAGGAATTTTGTGCCTCTTACCCTTGCAGCCAGAGAAGCCCCATCAGCCACTAGCTCCCAGTGAACCACGCGTGTCCACGTGAGTGGGTGAAGACTGCAAGCAGCAATTTTGCAATTGGCTTTCTGGTGGGGAGGAAGAGTCCATCAGATCTGTAATGCCAAGCTCAACAAAAAGCCCAGGAGACAAACCGTCCCATCACCAGCCTTATCTCAGACTGGATCTAGTCTAGTTTGTCCTAGTTTGACCCCACAGCCGCTCTCAGAAATCCCCCCTGGCTCTCCAGGACCTTCATCCACCCTTCAAGTCCTCCCTTTGCCAACAGAAGCTTTGAGAAAGCAAGCCAATAACCAGCATGGAGGTGTGACACGAGTGTGCAGAGAGGCTGGACAACAGGAATGGCAGACGTGTCAGTGCAGTCTTGATTTATGTTGAGTATTGATGGGTCAGGGCCAGAACAACCTCCACTGTGAAAGCAAAGGGAGAGGCTACCCTAACGAAACTCAGAAGCATGCTCCAGCCCCAGCTGGGGCCAAGCTCATCAGCCCTGTGAAGCTCAAACTGATGAAATGATAACTTCCTAACCCAAGAAACGCTCAGTTTGCCAACTCAAATCTACTTAGGGATGGTGATAGCACAACAGCTACTACGTAGCCACACCAACAAGTGGTTTAGATAGACTTGACCAACAGCCCCAGACCCCTTCCTTGACTGACCACCTGCACAGCACCCACTATCTAAGAACAGCAAGCAAAAGCCCAAGATATCACACACAGCGTGCTGCAACATCCATCTTCATGTCTTCAAAAGCCACCTGATCACTACCAGATGGATGCTGGGCCAATGGCAAATGCGTCCCCCTTCAAGCTCTTGCCACCCATGTGCGAAGCCCTTGGTTGAGAAGGACCCTGAGTGCTTGGAGCTCCCCAGCACTATGGCAATAAACAGAAATCCCGAAAAAAACCCAACCTGAGCCCAACTCCACTGCTGCCACAGTTTTCTAGCGAGGGATCTATCTTGTCCATGAGTAACACAGAGGACTTCAAATTGCTGCAGGGATGGTCACAATTGTGTCCTACCTCATGACAGAGATCCCCTACCTTACCTAGAATGGCGTCTCTCACTTTTCTAACACTTATTCTATCTGAGAAAGAAAATAAAATAAAAAAAAAAAAACAAAACCAAACAAAACAACCCCCCAAACAACAGACAACCAAATCTAAAATTCAAAGTGATAAAACAAGCAGAAAATATGAAATAAATAAATAAATAAAACCAAACTAAAGACAGAATCTAGGGGAACTTTTTCACTGCCACCTAGACTGCTTCCAAAGGGTTCACATGCCAATCTAATAATAAAGCTGTCATATGGGGTGATGTGATTTTAGCTTTCAAGCTGAAGGTTGCTATGGGAGGCTGTTCCCAGCAGCAGCACTGCACAGCATTTGTAAAAGGCCTTCCCAGCACCAGACACCACTCTGATTTTTAATAGGAAGAAATTCACTATTTTCTTTAAAAAAAGTCCAAAAAAAAGCAGCTGTCCTGGAAAGGGATGGGGAGAAAAAAAAAAAAAAATAAATGAGGCTGTAATTCAGAAGCCTATAGAAGTGTGGACACTGTAACGTCCCCCTCCTGAAGCTAAAGCACCAGGTAAACCTCAGTCTTGCAAATCTGTGTGCAGCGGTGAGCTGGGGTGGCTTGTATTAGCCAACACCAGGTTTGCTGGGATGTGGGAGAAGTTAGAGATGATCAGGTGATCGTGCACGCCGTGCAAGCAAGATGGGAACAGTTATTGCAATGCCCCTGCAGCAGTGCATTAAACTGCAGGGCATTAAACTGCGCATCTAAATCCCGCCTCTCCAATCAAAAGAAGGCATCACTTCACAACAGGTTGAGGAAGTTTACCTAGCACAGAGCAAGCTTTTCAGAATTAAAAAAAAAATAAATAAAAAAAATCTATGTATAGGAGCTGTGCAAAGAATAATATATATATATATATAGATACAGAGAGCTGTGCAAAGCTGGTCAAATACAAACGACTCTCTTAAAAGTAACAAACAAGTAAACATGGAAGATATTTTCTGTACCAAATTGCAAGATTTAGGAGCCTGTTACAACCTGCAGGATTTAGAGGAAGCACAGTAAGAAGGAGGTTTACCGAGGACTTAACACAAGGACATAGCCATGAAGCAGCAGGAGGGGGAGACGGAGTAGCTATTTACCTTTACACAGCGCGCTGAAGACTACTGAATACCGATTTATAAAAGGCTTTTAATTCACGTTGCCAAAGCTCCCAGCCATTAGGTGCTTTAATTCTTTGCAGGTTAAGTAAAGCAGAGTTGGTAGAGGGGATATATGGATAGGGATGAATACTTACGGAGAAAACACTGCCATTCCGCGGACACGTGCCTCCACAAGGTTAACGTCATGACAGATATACAACTGTGTTATTTAAAGGACAAACTGAGAATGTAATACCATTAACGACGACAAAAAAAAAGAGCAGCAAACGGCACGTTTTGTGCCCCAGCTCAGATGTGAGCAGGCAGCTGAAAACTGGCGCACCCTGTACTCCAGGTCCAGAAAAGGACCGTCTTTCCCTTTGCAAATTGACAACAGGAGATGCTATTTTTACAAAAATATACAGCAGAACCAATAAACCAGAAAGCCAAACCCTCTGGGGCTATCTGTTTGTAAGGTTTTCAGGGTATGTTTGCCTCTGTCTCCAAAGCCTCTCACACTTGTACCTAACTGAGCTGCAATAATTAACTCTCGCGCAGCACTTGCTCATCGGGGGTCCAGCGCTCAGGTGGTCGGTTCAGAGCAAAGGCTGCAACTGAGAGGGTTAAATTGGGCTTATAATGGGTAGGAAAAGGCAAAAATCAATTTGATTTAGTGCTGCTCTATTTCAGGCAATTCTTCCCTGCTGCTACTTTAACCTCTCAATGCAAAAACCCTATTATATATTGTTTATATTTATATATATATATATATATAAATATTACTACACATGCATATATTTATTTATATATATACTCCACATACATATTATTTTTCCACATTCTACACTGCTGTACTTGTGAAAAAATAAACCTTTTCACTTCCATCGTCCCATAGACAACAGACCTAGATGTTAGCTACAAGGTCTCATCAGATCAAGGAGATGATTTTCGAAGGCTGTCAGATCACCAGTGGCATCAGCACCAATGCCAGCCAGGAAAAAAAGGTCAGGACCTCATGTCTATCTTGGAAAGACTCTTCTCCCCCTCTAGCTATGATGATACATCTTGTTTTCAAAGGATCATTATGGATGTGCTGTCTATACAGCTGAAGGAAATGCGGCTGATGACGCAGGAGTCTTCAGTTCAGTGGATCAGTGGAGCATCTGCTCTACATGGAAAATAGGGTAACCATGATGGGATGAAAACAGAACAGAGTCTGGAGTGAAAAGAAATTGAAGAGCGTACAATCATGCAAAGTAGAACCATACAAAGCAGACAGAACCCTCTACCCTACTCAGCATACCCTACCCTGATGAGATGCTCCTTCTTCATCAACACCATGGGCCAGCAGGCAAGATCTCCTCCAGGCAGGTTCACAACCAAGAGCTTCTGTGATGTCAAAGCTTTCAGACCTGATTTAAACTATGATGGAAGTTATACATAGGTGCAATCTTAAGACAAGAGAAGGAAAACCGATGTTCAGATACACAACTGAGGTGCTGGAGGAGAGAGGTTCCAAAGCATGAATCTAGCTGAGATCCTGCACATCACAGATGAGCATTTCACAGTGCCTGGGTTTGAGACAAAATCCTGTCATGGACCAGAAATCCTTTGCCAAGGGAAATTTTACCAGAACACACATATAACCCAAACTTTATCAATAAATTAGTATTTCCCTAAGTGCCCACATTCCAATTTTTTCCTGTAAATACTTCACCAGCAACAATCCTGAGCCCACAGTAGCATGCAAAAAAAGAAACAGATACTGAGATGCACGAACTGAGATGCTTGTTCCAAGCAAACCAAATTATTGCGGAAGACCTTACTATTAGACTGAAGTTTCAGAGTCCAGCCAGCCTGCCACCATCTACCCACCCTTCACATCTCAATCCACTCCCAACGCTCCTCCTTTCTTGGCACTCTGTTAATAAGCTCAGGGATGTCCTTCCCAGTGGTCTCAACGCCTTGTCAGCAGAAATTCACATCAAACCAGCCCTGGAAGCAGCTGCGGCAAATAACTCAATCACGTTCATCATTTTAACTTATCCTATTTATGAATCAGGTCAAGCTTGAAATCTCCATTTACATTATCAGCCTTCGTGATATAAAGATAATCATGCAAAGGACTGATCAAAGGTTCCTCATAACTTTGAGAGCAAGTATTACCATATGGGAACACTTTATCTGTTATGGCATCACTTTTTTGACTATGGAGAGTACTTTCTTCCCCAGAAATTAGGACAAGGAACACAATAGAATCATAGAATCCTTTAGGTCAGAAAAGACCTTTAAGACCATCAAGTCCAACCATTAACCTAACCCTGCCATCCCACCACTAAACCCTGTCCCTAAGCACCTTGTCTGCCCAGCTTTTAAATCCCTCCAGAGATGGGGCAGCCCATTCTGATGCCTTACAACCCTTTCGGGGAAGAAATTTTTCCTAATGTCCAACCTAAACCTCCCCTGGCACAACTTGAAGCCATTTCCCCTCGTTCTATCGCCGTTACCTGCGAGTAGAGATCGACACCCACCTCACTACACCCTCCTGTCAGGCAGTTGTCGCAGACAGAGTGAGGCCTCACCAATGCCGAGTACAGGGGGACAATCACTTCCCTACTCCTGCTGGCCACACCACTCCTGATACAAGCCAGGATGCAGTTTGGCCCTCTTGGCCACCTGGGCACCCTGCTGGCTCATATTCAGCCAGCTGTCGACCAACATCCCCAGGTCCTTTTCTGCCAGGCAGCTTTCCAGCCACTCTTCCCCAAGCCTGTAGCGTTGCATAGGGTTGTTGTGACC
>NW_009259533.1:404791-414616 GCF_000687185.1 Egretta garzetta | reverse complement strand
TGGCCTCAGCCCATCAATCCAGCCTGTTCGGGTCCCTCTGTTGAGCCTTCATACCCTCCAGCAGATCAACATTCCCTCCAACTTGGTGTCATCTGCAAACTTACTGAGGGTGCACCCAATTGTCTTATCCAGATCGTTGATAAAGATATTAAACAGAACTGGGCCCCATACTCAGCCCAACACCACTTGTGGCCGGCCGCCAACTGGATTTAACTCCATTCACCACAACTCTTTGGGCCCAGCCATCCAGCCAGTTTTTTACCCAGGAAGAAGCATGCCGATCCAAGCCATGAGCAGCCAGTTTCTCCAGAAGAATGCTGAGGGAGACAGTGTCAAAGGCTTTACTAAAGTCCAGGTAGAGAATATCCACAGCCTTTCCCTCATCCAATAAGTGGGTCACCTTGCCATAGAAGGAGATCAGGTTGGTCAGGCAGGACCTGCCTTTCATGAACACATGCTGACTGGGCCTGATCTTCTAGTTGCCCTGTATGTGCCATGTGATGGCACTGCTCCATGACCTTCCCTGGCACCAAGGTCAGACTGACAGGCCTGTAGTTCCCTGGATCCTCCTTCTGGCCCTTCTTGTGGATGGGTGTCACATTTGTTAACCTCCAGTCAACTGGGACCTCCCCAGTTAGCCAGGCCTGCTGATAAAGGATGGAAAGTGGCTTGATGAGCACTTCACCACCTCCCATGCTGAACAAGAAAGTGCTGCCCATAATAAAAATGAGCTCTGCCATTTAATATCAGGGCAGCAGGTACATCTCCAAATAATCATGAAGATCATCAGGTTTTAAGACAGAACATCTGCTGAAAATCTGAGAAAAAGATATTCAAGCTACCTTGTATTACCTTTATTTTACCTAGGCTGGATGGAGGGCATTCTGATTTTTCCAGACAGATTTTGAAAATCATCAAAAATGGTCCTCTTAACAGCATTCCTTTCTCTCAGCCCTTCTTTGATGGGGAAACGAACTCTGTAGCCTCCTGAAACGCAGAAATACTCTACTCATGCTCTTACAGCCCTTTCTCTGTTGTCCCTCCACCAGCCCAGTAATAGCTGCAGCACCTGCGCACCATCACCAGGTCCCTGTCACATCTGATACAGATCTGACACCAAAAAAAAAAAAGTAAGAAAAGGCAGAAAGCAATTCCTATCTTCTCAAAGTACTTTCACTCTGCTGTTTACCTTCAACTCACTATTTTTCTCCCTACAACAAATAAAATGTAACATCGTTCTGCTATTTTTGGAAATGGATGTTTTATCCAGAGTGTGGGCAGAGGGAAACAATTTGTATCCAGATTTTAAGATTATGTAAAGAGGGGAAAAAATGTAAGGACGTAAGCTAATAAACAAACTTATTTGGAGGGAAAAAAAAATAAATCCAGCAATATTTTAATTGAAGTGCTTCACTTCTGATACCAGCTATTAAGAACACAGATATAATCATTTATTTATCTCATATGCAGCAAGAAAACTTTGCAAAGAAAAAAAAAAATCACATGGGACATAATCCAATGACAATCTTCCTCATTAACTCAAGAACAATGTTCTATTGAATATTTTAAGTGCGATTACACTGTAACAAAATGGCATCATGCCACAAAGTCCTATAAATTATTCTATCTCAATACCTCCCTTCCTCGCAAAGAAGCCAGGAGGCTGGATAAAAATGTGCACCCAGATCAAAGTGAAAGGCACTGAAGAAACGTGGAGGATCCTTCAAATGACCGCGTTTGTCCCAAAGAGGAAAGACGACTTTAACAGTCGGCGACACGTCTTCTAGCCAGGATCTGGCTTGGGAATTACTGTACCAACAAGATGTTTTCTGCGAGTGATTTAAAGACATAGGGTTTAAAATGATGGTAGCCTGCTCCAGGTCATAACTCTGAATGCAGTTAATACTGCTGGCTCAATTTTAGAGCTACCAATGGCAGAAAATTTTCCACTGAGTTCCTCTAATGTGGACAAACTGTCATGGGTAGCAGAGATGAAAGCTCAAAACAGCTCCATGGCTGATGCATGAGCTCAGAGGGACTCCAGGTCCCATGCTCATGACAAGGGAGCTTCGACCAGGAATCCCGACCTCCTTTTCTGTAGCCACAACTTCAGTTTCGGAGGAAGCAAACATAAGCAGAATCATTAATATTGCCAAGTCCAGGCAGCGAGACCGTAACACAGCTAATTAAACGCTTCGTCAAAGATTTTCTGATCGTTCAAAGGATTGGGATGTGCAAGGAAGACGCTTGCAGACATATGAACAGCAGCCAGAGTGCTGAGTAAGCACATCCAAAAGCAGTAAACACTAACATGAATTCAATTTAAATTCCCTGAACGTGTTAGGAAAAAGGGAGAGAAGAAAAAGCCATTCTGCAGCCAAGCTCACCCACTTTACCAGTGTTGTGTCTAGGAACCCAGTTTGGCTTCTCTGCAGTCAAGGGAGGGAGACTGGAGCCTCCTCAAAGGAGCTCCACTGACCATGGAAGGAGTCACAGGTCTCCAGGAACTTCAAGTCCCTTAGTAGTCATCACTACCTGGGCCTGACCACAAAAGCGAACACAACCTGTCTAGGATCACAGGGGACACCAACCGATGAGCAAAGGGGAAACACATCAAGACCCTCACAGCAGCTCGTGGATCCCAAATGCCAATCCACTGCCTCCTTGAACATGCAAGTTGATTTTTCCTCTTACATAAAGCATTCAGGAAATTTGCTCTGATATGTCTTAGAGTTAGCTACACCAGGCTCAATAAATGCAATGTGATGATGGAGAGGAAGTGTTACAACATGCACACCCCTAACACAAACAGAAGCCAATGAAAAGGAACTGGGTGTCACCACTGGCACCTCAAAAAATTAACCTTGCCCAAGGTACTACTCCCAGAAAAGCAATAGGATGCATAGGAAAGAAGACAGAATAATATAGAGATTATTGTAATGTAAAATATAGTTATTATAGATTATTATAATGTAAAATTATAAAGCAAAAATTCACAGTGCAGTGTCACGGAATCACAGAATGGCAGGGGTTGGAAGGGACCTCGGGAGATCATCTAGTCCAACCCCCCTGCTCAAGCAGGCTCACCCAGAGCATGTTACACAGGACATCGTCCAGGCGGGGTTTGAATATCTCCAGAGAAGGAGACTCCAAAGCCCCCCTGGGCAGCCTGGGCCAGGGCTCTGTCACCCTCAAAGTAAAGAATTTTTTCCGCATATTCAACTGGAATGTCTTATGTTTCAGTTTGTGTCCGTTGCCCCTTGTCCTGTCGCTGGGCACCACTGAGAAGAGTCTTGCTCCATCCTCGTGACATCCACCCATAAGATATTTGTACGTGTTGATGAGATCCCCTCTCAAGTCTTCTTGTCTTCAGGCTAAAGAAGCCCAGCTCCCTCAGCCTTTCCTCATAGGGGAGATGCTCCAGTCCTTTGGATCTTGTTCTTTCCAATAGAGAAGGAGCTCACAAAAGTAAAGAGGAGAGATGAGCAGTAAAAATGCTCCTTGCTCCATGGCGATGGGGGAGAAGGAAGGAGAAACACTGAAGGAATGAGTTTGATTTAGAAAGGAGATGGACTCCAAACACAGCAGAAATTATCTCAGTAAGGAACAGTTTAGAGAAGACATCTGGAACCTCTGTGCTTCCTACTACATAACAGAAAAAACAGGAAATCTCCCACAAAAAATGAAAAGTCAGGGAATTTTCAAGAGATAAGAGAATTTTCTTTGAGTAATTGAACTGTAGCACAGGTTGTGGAGGCCAAGAATTCAAGCATCCAAGGGCACAGGGAAGTGCATAGCAGGACCAACCAAAGCTGTCATAACTAAATGGTAACACAAGTGTTTAATCCAGCCTTAATGATTAACCATCAAGAAAAACAGGGAGAAATTATCACCGCATTTGCGTATCAGGGCATTACTTTCTCTTCTTTTGAGCACACTATTACTGGTCAACACCCAAATGAGAGATTCTTGAGCTCAATGAACCCTGTGTCTCACTAGGCAATTCCTAGACTACTTATAATTAAAGGCACCATTAAGCCTTCAGAGATCCAGATGTCAATCCATGTCAAAAGTTGCGCAGCTGAATGTGGTCCAGTTACCCTGCACACAAGAGATACACCATATCCCAAAGAGATGTAATTTTATAGGAAGCTTTTTCCATATCTTACAGTCTTCAGATCATCCGAGATGCTCTTGCCTGTATTATCCCTTCTGCGTTGCTTAGAAAAGACAAGACTGTGCCTGGTTATCTGCCAGCAAGCTTAAGATGGGATAAGTGGCAAATAAAAGCTCATTTAATCACTGATACTATGGGGAAGCCAATTAAATATTTATTTTTTTTAAAGTTTACGTGGAGAAACAATCTCCCCCCCCCCATTTCACACATTTCTGGGGGTAGGGGAAGGGTGGTATTTTGGGCTTCCTTTTCATATGCTTATTCAGGGTCTGTACAGCCAAGCGACGGTACATTCTTGTGGACTGGTAAATGCCACAATCCCAGTTCACACATTCTTGAAAAAAGTCTTTTATAAACAATGTAAAAGGGTAAAGTGCCATGAAAAGGGCTCTCACGCAACCTGGTCCGGGTGACAGAACATCCCAAAATATCTTTTGAATTAAGACATTGATCAAGCTTTCCCCTCTGCATTTAAATGGAGAGAAAGAAAAAGTCCAAACTACAAATCGACTCAGAAACAGCCATCATATAAGATACTAAAAATATTACCATCTAAACACAGGAAGGTCAAAAAATAAATTCTTAACTGCCTTCTCAACATAACGCAGAAAGCAAGTCTATTCTTAAGCATACACCAAGGCCAGTGAATTTGGGAAAAAGACAGATGGGAGAATATGTAGGAGAATATGTTCCCTGAATAATTCCACAAATACGCTACCAAAAGTCAAGAGAGATGCTCTGTCACAAGAGATGCAGAAGTCACAGGAGATGCGCTTCTTGACATTCCCCACCAGGAGATCTTCTGGAAGAGACAGAGAAGTCTTTACTACTTGTTACCATGGCACTGCCTCCAGACACTCATCCTGTAGTTTTCCATATTTGCAAACAAAATGGCCAGTCTCCCATGGCCTTGGAGCGGCAGATGCCATTTTCTCAGCCTTTCCCAGCAACGTGGCGATGTTCACCACAGAGAATTACAGTGATACGAGAACCATCAGTGGTCTACGCTGAGTTTTCCATTTACTAGTCCCATTCTCCTGCCGTTTCAGCTGCTCCAGTAACTTGAAGCTGTTGGCCAGCTTCAATCATATTGGAGAAAAAAGAAAAAAAAAAAAAAGAAAAGCAAAAAAAAAAAATCCTAAACCGTAATTACCACCCCAAAAGTGGAGTGAAATATTAAGGGCTGAATCAAGGAAAGAAAGATAAGTGAACGCCAGTGTGGAGAAGTACACCAAAAGACAACACTTGCAGCCACTACGCAGCATGTGGATTACCTAAGAGTAAACAAATGGGCAACCAGCCAGAGTTACGGTTTCTCTTCTGGTGTGGGGGGGCAACTAGAGGTGGCAAGTGGCAAGAAGGTGTGTCAGGAGGTAAAAGGCACATCTGTAGGAAACCAGGCAGCTTCTACTTGCTCCTCAGCAGATGGAGCGCGGAGAACAGATGGAGATCCTCCTTTTGAGGCTCATATTTTAGACGTTTCTTTTGTGACATCCTGGTTGGCGTCCCCACCAACAGCAAAGCCCATCTTGGTGGTGTAGCTAACACCAGTGTAGCCAACTACCACTGCTCCAGCCCTAAAGTCAATCCAGCAGCTTGGGTTTCCTCATATATATGTAGTCTGACAAGCACCGGAGTATCAGTATATTGCTGCCCAAAAACCTCCGTGTGAGGAGCAGACGTCCCACAACGAGAGGCCTGAAGACTATGTTCTTGCTCCCTAAATATACAGTGTCCAACCAGCAAATTGCACAGTGTGTTTCCCACATAAACCTGTCATGCTCTGACAAATGCATCCACCCACATTACTCTCCCATTTGATCACAAAATTGGGACCATAATGAAGTAGAGCGGGAGACTAACAGAAAAGTGTACTTCAGTTAAAACAATGACCTGATTTTTGTCACTTTACTCCAAAACCTAGACCTATATCACCCATTGCATAAGTTTGCTTTTCTATTTTAAAGATTTTTTTTGCCATCTAACACACAGGCTTGTTTGCAGTCAAGTCAGAGCAAAATTGATGAATGCCAACACAGCTGGATCTCAACAGCCCTTCCACTAAACTGCAGTGTAAAAATTAAGGGAGTGCCAGAGATTACTAAGAAAAATACAACAACACACCTGTAGGTTTCCAATCAAAAGTCATCCCATGGAGATGGAAACAATTCCAGGTGCAGGGGAAGCACGCAAACGCAAGCGCACATGGCAGAGTTTGCATTAGTCCAGTTTCTAACCAAGTCACAGCTGCCTTTATTGCGATGACCCTAATTGGCATTTCCAGTTGTGAGATGGGAAAATCAGCTGACATGAGCATCATTGCCTACAGTCCTAGAAGACACAGGTTGAAGAAGACACAGAGGTCTATCCAAGGCACACGTAAAGAAAAAAAAAAAAAAATCCATACCTTTTTCTTTTCCACACATTGAGCTCTCTCAAGCAGTCCACATCCTCCAGTTTCTACCACCAGCACTTATTTATCACCATCCTCAATTCTGAAAGCAAACTCCAAGTGATAATGCACAATCCTGCTCCAGAACTAAACTGAGATGGATGGAGGGCAAGAGGTATAATTTAAGACAGTTTATTTTGCTCACAGTACCAAGAACACGGCACTCGGGCTGTAAGAAAGGTCACTGGTAAATTGAAGTCAGCAGAAGGTAACAGAAAAGTTTACAAACAACGTCTCAACAGAAAAAGGAGCTAATTTGGGCATTCAGGGAAAAGAGCAACCACAGAGCGAGTCTGGGTGTGAAATAGCCTTTCTCACCCCCGACACGTGAGCGTATTCATCTTCAGAGCCTCAGGACATCCTATAATGAAACACATGAGATTTGCATTAGTGCCATCAATAGTAGCACCCAGTGCGACAGGAACCTCCTCCTTGGCAAAGCCATACACATCCACCAACACAGAAGAACAGTTTGGAGTTCCCTCTCATCTCCCAGCTGGCTCATTCCTTTTAGTGCAGAAGTCTCAGTAGCCAGGATCTCCTTCCAGCAAAGTGCAAAGGGTTGCTGCCCTGAGCTGGCTAGACTTAAGCTTTCAGTCTGTCCTGGTTTCAGCTGGGACAGAGTTAATTTTCTCCCTAGTAGCTGGTATAGTACTAGAAGAATGTTGGTAACACACTGATGTTTTAGTTGTTGCTGGGTAGTGCTTGGACTGGCCAAGGACTTCTCAGCTCTGCCAGGGGCACAAGAAGCTGGGAGGGGACACGGTCAGGACAGCTGACCCCAACTGACCACAGGGCTATTCCAGACCGTATGACATCATGCTCAGTATATAAACTGGGGGAAGAAGAAGGAAGGGTGGGACGTTCGGAGTGATGGCGTTTGTCTTCCCAAGTCACCGTTACACGTGATGGAGCCCTGCTTTCCTGGGGATGGCTGAGCACCTGCCTGCCCATGGGAAGTGGTGAATGAATTCCTTGCTTTGCTTTGCTTGTGCGTGTGGTTTTTGCTTTCCCTATTAAACTGTCTTTATCTCAACCCACGAGTTTTCTCACTTTTACTCTTCTGATTCTCTCCCCCATCCCATTGTGGGGGGAGTGAATGAGGGGCTGCATGGTGTTGAGATGCCAGCCGGGGTTAAACCACAACACGGTCTTTTTGCAAATGCTACAAGAGATAAAAAATGAAGAGTTCACTTCTTGCCTTCTGAACACTATCATCCAATGAAAACACAGTTTCTCAAGTAAAGGAGAAACTCTTTATATGGTTTTGTTGGAAGAACGCAATGGAGGTCTGCATTGCATGTCACCATAGAATCATAGAACAACAGGTTGGAAGGGACTTCAAGGATCATCTGATCCAACCTTTCTTGGCAAAAGCACAGTCGGGACAAGATGGCCCAGCACCCTGTCCAGATGAATCAGTAGACAACTGACACACAGCTCTGTGTCACTGACTTCAGTGGGTCCTTCACGATTCAAACTCCAGTTTGGAATTTCATGCTGAGGCCAAAAGAGAGAACAGGAAAATACAAAGAAGCTCAAACTAACAGGACAGGTTGAACCTCATCCTACTTTCCTTTCTAACTTTGGACCACCCACAGAGACACACTTGCCACAAAATAACTTAGGATCTCTAAAACAGAGAAAGTCCCCCTGACCTCACAAAGGTGATACTTTGCGTAGCTGGGTTCCTTGACATTACTGTTTCTTTGCTTCCACTTCCAGAGGAAGAGAGTGCATACACCAAGTGTCTTGAATGTCAAGCAATTCAGCTATTTTGGGTCAGGAAGACTAGGGGCAAATGCCTTCAGTGTCCAACTTCCAGAACAGTATCTTGAAAAAAGTCACATTCCCATTTAACCGAAGAGTCTCCAAGTCCGTTTTGTTTGCTCAACACATGCTGTAGCAGCGATAAAATCACACACTTCTACACTGCATAGCACTGAGTACTGCAGAGCAACATGTTCTCAAAGACAACAGTGGCTGAGCATCCCTGCTCATGTCCCCCACAAAATGCTTCCTGCCATGATAAACCCTGCTCCCCTACTCTGTATCCCCATGACATTTCTATCACAATCTCTCCACATCCTCCATATATCCACAGATGCTTCCCCTCTGCAGCTTCAAGCACTATCCATGTCTCAATTTGGTCTCCAAAGCATCCTCCCAGGTACCAGAGAGGCAGCAAGCAGCGTACATGGGTAATCTAGACCTGGACATGTACCAACTGACTGACTGGATGATACCAAAAAAATAGATAATTGATGAATTTTCCTGTGTTTTCCATGATGACATTGAGATATTAAGTCCTTATGTGTTTCACGAACACATTCATTGGCGGTTGGGTAGAGGAGAAAAGCCCAAATCAGCGAACTGTACTCTTTTCTCTGATGTGATTAACTCAGCCAACCTACTGAAGTGCAAGACGCAGAAAGACAGCGACAGAAGAAAGCCTTAAAGGAAGAGAGAGACTTCAGACTATCAAAAAAAATTCCACTTCTGAAAACAACTTAATAAGCACTGAGCTCTTCTCACTTTCATACCCATACCCCAAACACTGGATATGTATTTAATTTTCTGGTTCACCAAGTAGAAAAATAACCCATTCCTCAGGCTTCCAGCTTTATTTACGCACTTGGGTAGGACCGAGCTGAACACTCAAACCTGTCACTGAAGGTTTCAGGTGCTCCTAGCTCAGGTTTGCACTCACCACGTAGCAAAGCATGGAGGCTTTGCACTCCATGTAATGGACAATGGCACTTCCCAGAAGAAACCACCTTCCACCCTACCACACCAACCAAGACGTCCCACCATGTCCCCATGGCTGGCACTCAGCCTCTTCAGCTGCGGGTGCAAGCAAGATTAATCCAACCCAAGCAAGAGCAGCAAGCTGCCTCATAGATCTAAGACTACACCTTGTCCATCCAAAATCAAAGTCACTTTTTTATTTTTATTTTCATTTTTGGTAGGGTTTCATTTTGAATGAATCGGGCTTTTGAACTGGCTCACTGCACAGACACCAGCACACCAATGCCAACATGTTGGATCATAGAATCATAGAATCGTAGAATGTTTAGGGTTGGAAGGGACCACTAGTGGTCATCTAGTCCAACCCCCCTGCAGTGAGCACGGACACTGCTGACTAGATCAGATTGCTCAGAGCCCCATCCAACCTGGCCTTGAATGTTCCCAGGGA
>NW_009259533.1:397194-404374 GCF_000687185.1 Egretta garzetta | reverse complement strand
GGCCGGCTCATGTCCAGCTTTTCATCCCCCAGCACCCCCAAGTCCCTCTGGGCAGGGCTGCTCTCGATCCTTTCTTCCCCCAGCCTGTATTGATACTGGGGGTTACCCCGACCCAGGTGCAGGACCTTGCACTTGGCCTTGTTGAACCTCATGAGGTTCACACAGGCCCACCTCTCCAGCCTGGATAGGGCTGAAATAGATGGATCTGCTTAAAAGAGAGCAGAGCCCTGATTTTATTAGCTTAAAGTCATGCAAAAACACATCTTTGGGCTGCAGCTCCATGATGCATTAGCTCTGACAAGCAAGATAAGTCAAAACCTCCCCACACTGCTCCTACCCCACCCCTCCCCATGCTGGCTCTCCGCTCTCTTGCTAATACAGCAGCCAGCAGCTCTTGCTGTAAATCGGATCAATGAAACATTCAGTTAAAAATAACAGCCAAAAACTCCTCCATTGCAGGAGAGCCTTTAGTATTACAAATGATGAAAGCACGTTTCTAAAAAAAGCCAGCTGAGTTGAGAGCGATTTCTGAGAAGGTGGCAAAAAACCAACATCAAGCCCAGCCAGCAGAACAAGGGCTGGGCTGCTCCAAGCATTGCTGGGTCACCAGAATGATCCTGACAGTGGGAAAATGGGTCTCAATACCCCCAGCTAGTGGCGACCTGGATCAAAGATGTTGCCTGCCTCCCATCCTGGACCCGTGTGGGGATGCTGTAGGAGCAAGACATTCAGAGGACACCACCATGTTCTGCTTGTGAGCTAGTCCTTGGACATCTCCTTGCCCAGTGGGCTGCGTTATTCCTGCTTCGTGGCTGGGAGCTGGGGGACAATGTTGGGGTGCAGCTTCTGAGGAAGACGTCGGGATGCAGCTTCTGGGGTCAAGAAGCAGCATCCTTGCAGTGAGCACAAGCATTTGGCCTGTGGTGCTTACTGAAACTGTGAGAGACCAGAGAATAGACACCCCTGAGGTTATTTACAATTATTTTTATGATTGATGCTGGGAAATAAGAGGGATTTGGGGGCTGGGGGGTTTTTCCCCCTTTCCGTCTGATCTAAGCACCTTTCATCTACGCACACGTTAAGTAAATAACCGTCTGTCTTCATCCTGCAATCCAGATGGCTGTCCCCATGCCTGGGCCAGACCAGTGCTTCACCCACAGCAGCCAGGTCCATAAGCAGGAGGATCTGCGCCAGCCTCTGGCTCGCAGCTTCGCCACGGACACCGCAGCATCTCACCTCCTGTTTCCAACGCTGGGATGCAATCCCATTACAGTGATCGCGGCTTTTAATGCCTTTTACAAACATCTAATTCACTCCGTATCAATCCCTGAGAGCAGCTACTTCTTCATTTTACCCCTGGAGACACCAAGCTAAAATATTCATCGGGTTAAACACAAGAACTTACAGCTCTAGGCAGTCGTTCAGGACAGGGGAGTTGCTGTTACACAGCTCACTGATAAAATACAGCAGTATAACACCGTCCTTGCAATAAAAGCTCAGAATGAGCTTCTAAAGATGCCTTTCTAAACTAGATGCTTTTAAGTGAATTTAGGTTTCATGACAAGGGTTTTTTGCTTACTTCTCACTTTTTTTCACTCTTTTGGTTTATTGGGAGGGAGGGGAGAAGAGGCCAGACAGGGGCTGTTCTTTCTCAAGCTCAACATTAAACAGGAGGGACCCAAAAATATATTGAAAATGCACTCTTAAGACAGGGCACACAGCACATTTCAAACAAATGCAGCTGAAAATCTCCAAAACATCAAAAGCTATTTCAGTAAAGGGTTTTGCCTACTTTAGACATTCACACAATTTCTTAAAAAGCTGAATCTCTTCCAAGTATTTTAGATCAATTGCATGGACAAACTCACCAGCACAGGAAGGTGCCAACAACCCCATGGTCCACATCTCTGTTGTCTTCCCAGACTCTAGAGGACTTCCCAAATCCATCTGTATGGCAAATCAGGCTTCTTCAGGACCTACTGTCCTGAAACGCCCTTGCTGTGAGCTGGGCTTTGCTTTCAGCCTCTCAGCTGGATCCAATGCTTATCATCATTGCCTCACTTTTTTTTTAATCTCCAGTAAATTTGAAGTTATCTAAGTCAGGAACAAACCTTCTTGTCTTGCACTCGTAATACCTACATTCCAATGCTTATCATCATTGCCTCACTTTTTTTTAATCTCCAGTACATTTGAAGTTATCCAAGTCAGGAACAAACCTTCTTGTCTCGTAATACCTACACCCTACAGCAGTGCTCAAACTCAACGATTACCAGCTGGACCGTCAACAGTAGGACATATATTTGTGTGGCTCTACTTTGTCTACATGCAGGGAAGAGGTTTCTGATGTGGCGTTAGAGCTCAGTCGCTTCTCCATCATTCCCACGGCATCCTGCCATACACCTCCATCGCGCTCCAGCTTCAACCCACCATGATGGGATGCAGCTCATTATTTTAGAGAAAGCTTTAAGGCACAGTCCCACACCTGACTCTTCCAGACCATGCCCAGATATCCCTAGACATCTTCAGAGCAAACCATGGAGGTGTGCGTTAACACAGGCACATCACCCACATCTCAGCCACAACAGATCACAAGCACTGAACAAGACCTGATAGATGTTATTTTATTTGACCTTTGACTACGAGGGAGACAAAGCAAGGTGATTCCAGCCCATAAATATTCCTGACTCAGCCAGCAAGCGCAGACTAAAGAAGCTCAGACCTCAAACCTTGAAGGTAAGTGTACAACAGCATCGAATCACCCCAGTTGTTTCACCTTAAATACACAGGAGGGAGGTGTTGACACTGAAGCGATGCTTTGCAATTCAGGCCATCTGTGTTCAATTGCCAGGCTTGCATAAACTCTCTAATGCAGTATTGTGTATCTAGGAGAATTAAAGACGAGGCACGGTCATCTCGCCTGCCTCCGAAGCATCCTTAGTGCTGCAAAATGCATTGGAAGGACTCTTAGTTTAATGGGGTGTTATTCTGCTTCAGTATAGCAAAAAATGGACTTGTATAATTTTAATTTTTAACCTTCAAGTAGATTAAATTAAAAAAAAAACACACACACACACACACACAAAAAGATACAATTATAATCAAAGCGGCAAGAAACTGGCACCGTGTTTATCATTGGAACAGTTTGGGAGTTATCCTGAACCAGTTCGTAGCATTGATCAAGGCATTCCTTTGCATCAGCCTGCTGCAGTAGGCAGATAAAACATAGCTGCACCATGTGCATAAACCGTGTTTAGATACATAAATCTCAGCAAAGTGGCTTCTTATTTTGAGACAAAACCAGAAAGAATTATATGTTGCATTAAATATTTTCTTCTCTGTCCTATTCTCGACTGTCTCAAAGATCAATTAAAGTGCTTCTGCATAAAACAGGCAAAGAGAAGCGCTTTCCAAAAATAATTAAATAAATAAATAATGAAGCCACTCTTTGCTTTTCGTATGATCTCTAAAGAAAACAAGCGTAACAACTTAAAGATTCCCACAGTGAAAGAGAAGAAAATGTGGAAGGCTTAATCATCCACTTACGAGGTAACAAAGTAGATTTCTCAAGTCTTACATCTCTTGCAAAATTTTAAGCATTCAGACACAAATATTACTAACATGCTGCTGCAAGCTAAATAGTTTCCCCTGCCCTCGCACAGAAATATGTGCAAGTCCCTCCCTTGCACTCACGTACACACATTTGCCGTTTCCATCACTTTTCTGTTCGCAAAGAGGTCAAAATGAAACTACAGGCAACCGTGCCATTGATTTTAACGCCTTCCTCCCCTTATGAAGGTCTTGCTGTCCTGTGTATCAGCAATCTCTCTGTCCAACTACGCTGCAATGTCTTGAAGCATCAGCACGAGCTCTCTGCACGCTGACAGTAACTTATGGCCAAAAGCCTCAGCACTGTGAGAACATCACCCAGTTCAACTGGTCTCCCAGTTACCAACCATAACGGGAAATGGAGGAAAAAGGAGAGAGATCATCCCACCAAGCAAACTCAAGACCTACTTTCTTCTCCCTTACACTGCTCCATATCATGTCTTTGCAAGGAAAGGGAGGAACTGTTCCCATCAAAGACCCATCTTCTTAGTTTCCAAAGAACAAATTCTTTATGATTAGGGTAGTGAAACACTGGAACAGGTTGCCCAAAGAGGTGGTGGAGGTCCCTTCCCTGGAAACATTCAAGGCCAGGTCGGACCTGATCTGGTTGAAGATTTCCCGCTCACTGCAGTGGGGTTGGACTAGGCGACCTCTAAAGGTCCCTTCCAACCTAAACCATTCTATGATTCTTAGTTCTCCAAAGAGCAGAAAACCATTACACCATCATGTCAAGATGAACCCGGCAGACCTTTCCAAGGCTCTGCTGTTGGACAGCAATTTGGCGGAATTATATGTCCTCCCTCCCACAGCATCAGTGAAGCTTTCGAGTGCTCTTCTACTTTGCCCAGTCCATGCCAAGACATTGGGCTGACTTCCAGCAGCGCAGTCTGGAAAGTAAACCTCATCTCCAGGCAAAGCTGTGATAGGGGACAACAGTCATCATCACACCCAAACGCAAAAGAGCTGATAGGACAGAGAAACCACCACCCTACTCAACTGAAACAGGAGCAAAATAATTTACAATATTAAAAAAAAAAAATCAACAGCAAGAAAAAAATCACCACCAACAACAAAAAACCCCAAACAAAGCCCACAAAAAATAAAAACAAAAGTTAAGAGGTGAATAATTCATTTAGGTAATATGCAGTGCCCATGCTCTACCTGAACCATTGAAGTTGAAGGTTCATGGTTTAATCAGAACCACCATAAAAAGAAAAGCTAGGGTCAGAAGCACAAGATTTATCTTGAGTAAATGAAATGGGTTTCTCAGTAAGGCGTTTTCATTTAAAACAGAAAAAATATGTTGCAGTTTGTCAATTGACCAGTAAGGGGAGTCGGTGCCTAGAGCTTGAAGTCAACCACGCATATGTAGTTTTGGGTGGAGAAAACTCAAAAAAACCAGTTCTGAGGAAGTGACATTGAGAAAACACTGATGACTATCAGAAGATGCTAGAGGAAGATGGACAGAGAGCACCATGTCCAGAAAACCCAGTAACCTGGAAAAGGGAGAGGGCTTCAGAGATACTACAGCAGGAAAAGAAGTCATTTTTTTGCTTAGAAATGGGTCTTTCTCTCCCTGCAAGATATAAAGGAAAGCACGTGATGGAGAGCACTTGGAAGGACAAAGGCAAAGGTCAAATGAAATTGAGTCAAGATGGAGCTTGGGATAAAAAAAAAAAAAAAAAGAAGGGCTAAATCTCAATGCACTTCTGGGTATGATACTCTGATGGTGCCATGTTTCCCAGAAAAGACTTGGGCCAATTCCCCTGGTGGCCTTGCAAAGACATCTAGGAGGGTACCAGATGCCTGGGAGAAGACTTCAGAAGATGAAGGCTAACCAGACTCCTTACTACTGAGCCCCAGCACTAGAAACAAATAGGGAAAAAATAAAAATAAATATTTATTTCAAAAAAAAAAAAAAAGCTCAAAATCTGAGTGGGATTTAATAATATTATACAGTATCAAAAGAAAAATGCCAGCAGTAGGAACTTGTTAAGCATTGTATGGGGAACAGCAGCAAAATCACTCCTGCGTCTATAGCCATGCTGGGCTCGTCAACAGAAAGGGGGCTGCCACCGGCTACGGGGCCATGGGGAGGAGCACTCAAATGCTTACATTCCTCTTCCCTCTTAATCTCATTAACCTCGTATTTACTCTGTTGTTGGTGATTACTCAGGATGTTAATAGGCCTACTTTTTGCATCTTATTTACCGAATGTTACAGATCTGTTTAGCTCTGTATATGAAACAGGGCTGGAACATGCCAATTCTCCCCATGCTATGGAAAACGGAAGTAGAGAAATAAAATCCTTTTTAAGGGCTTGTTTCAAAAATCGTCATTTCTTGAGTAAGAATTAAGTGCAAGATAACCAACTGATTAAAAAAAAAAATATAACCCCCATCCTTTTTTCTATTTCTAGAATACTTTCTGAAGTATTTTATATGAAGGAGGAACAGACACACAAACCAAAAATAGCTAAGAAAAGACTTATTTCTTACTATTAAGCTGCAGGACACAAAACAACCATTCTAGCCATGATACAAATTATCGTGACGGTATTCCAGGTGGGAAAAACAGATGTCATTTAATAAAACTATTTCTGCTGATAAAAAAACCTCTAAACGTCTTACAAATACAGTCCATTACACCTTGAAAAACGAAACCTTCACTGACCATCTGCTCCTAGCAGAGAGCACCCATTAACTTTGACCAGAAAGCCCAACTCAAAATCACTGCATCACAAGCATGGACCATACCAGAGCTTAATGGATCCGCCAAGTCAGGCAAGATCAGCTGTCAGGGGAAGAATTTGGATGGAGATTGCCCAATATTAACTAGTTAAAACAGGAAATCACTGCATAGAGCAGAAGACACCATCCAGAGGTGAACATCTACCCGCGTTGAACCCACAATGTTCCTGAACACTCACTCCAGAGGCTGGATCCACCAAACGTAGCATCACGTCCAACGAGTTGAACAGATATGGAGAAAAACAACCAAAACAAAAGAAAGAACCTGAAACAGGAAGGATTATCAAAGCAAGAAAACAGCAAAAAATGTCTCACCCACAATTCTATTCCCTTGTGTTGTGAAGACACTTGTTCAACACTAGGCAGCAATAGCCCAACGGACCCAAGGCCCGTCTCAGCAGTATCGTCCCTGTTCAGGGAAAAGGAAGAAAATGAAAATTAGAAGTGAAAAGCTCATACAGGTTTTTATCTGCTCTGTTTCCCCCGGTCTGAAGTGCAGGCATTCCCAAGACTGAGGTTTTAGCTGTATCTTTATATTTAACTGCCTTTGGGAGTTTTCACACCCTGTGAATTTGTTAAAGAAAAATATATATATATTAGGCAAGCTTTGCTTTTGGCCTACACAATATGTCTTGACAATGTAACACACACATTAAAAAAAAAAAAAAAACCACTCCTTCCCTTTAATTTCAGGGTGCAAACGTTAGGGGATGCCCAGTGAAATGCAGAAAGTAGTTTTCATTTTCTGCAATTTGTGATTTCACGTAACTGCCATTTCCCCCCGCTTAGTGATCTCATATTTTATATTCAGTCCGAGCCAGTTA
>NW_009259533.1:383387-397017 GCF_000687185.1 Egretta garzetta | reverse complement strand
AAAGCCCATGGAGCTAAAGGGATTGATGAGCTAGAAGCACGCAAGCGGGACAACCAAGTGGACCCAGCACTGGAAAAGGCCTCAGCACAGAAGCACCTTCTCCAGGATGGTGTAACACAAAGCTACACAAAGGACTCATGCCTTTATAACAGCAGCCAACCTGTTATAGAATAAAATTAGCAGAAGACTGGAAAAAAAAAAAAAAACCAAACCAACATTGTGGTAACTTTATCATTTATTTTGAACTAAAAATATATGGAGAGAGGAAAAATTAAATTATTACTTTGGGGAAGATGAGTCATACAAGAGCGCATGTGCACATGGATGCCTACAGAGCAAGAGACAAGAGATAACATATCCATGCAGACAGATACACAGCTGCGTATTTTAAAACAGCATCCGTAAAAATCCAATAGCTTAGATAGATCATTAACTAGAGTCTCCAGAGTTACTAATCCCCTTTTTTTTTTCCTCACACGTTTTAGCAACTGATTGTATTTTTTTGGTCCCAAATTTGCAAACAAATGCTTTAGAAGGAATCTAACATGCTTTTAATGCAGCTTCTTATGCTTAAAAAAAAAACCAACAAGAAAAAGAGTGGCTTCGTCAACTCAGGTAGAGGCACTTTTATGCTGTGTGAAGTTAAGAAAGTGGAAGTATTACTCCCTTTATACGTTAATTATTCCTCAGAGAAAGTGTTTTAATGGAACTGCTGAAAATTTTGGCTGGTTGTTTTAAGCAAGAGAAGCACCATCACACAGGACTCCACCTTCCAGACCTATCATCAAAGCTTTCTTATCCCTTCTTGTGATGGAACGGTGGAGAAAGTCAAACCACATGGGATGACACTGGGGCTGGAGAGGGCAGCAAAGGCAGCTGAAGTATGAAAACTCCTGCTCTGAGTTTTTACACCCTTAGAAAAAAACACACAAAATTACCCTTCCCTCTTCTTTGATAACACAATCCATTCCAACACCCTCAAAAGCCAACAGCAGAAGCCCCAACACACACACAAAAAAATGATTAAGAGCTTTTACATTAAGGTACAGTGCCCAGCACTGACTTCTGAAGACAGGGTAAACAAGTAAGACCTTTACATTTTAAGATGCTACATCATACAACACTTCCTCCTCATTATTTCCTTGGCCAAAGGTCAAAATTCATCTTCCCAAGAGACAAGGCGAGCAATGAAACTCCCACATCCAACTATCTCAGGAACAATCCACATCTTCATCCTGGAGACCTTCCAAACTTCAAGACATGCTGCTACTTCTCAAGGAGGCAGCCTTCCCTCTTCGTAATCACTGTACCACACCATGGGAATTATGTGCATTGTCACCAAAGAGATGTAGGATCCCTTGTACAAACCCCATTCCTCCTGTAACACATCTAAGGAGGCATCGATATGAAGTACCACTGTCTGGTACCACCGGTTCACATCTACACAATGGCAATGGAACAGAAAGTCTATGTATCAACACAGACTTGGGTCTTGAGAGTGTTTTTTCTGGGTTTTGTGGGTTTGTTTTGTTTTTTTGAAATCTATTAGAAAACTGTAAAAGCAGAGATAACTGGTTGGTGTACAGCGAAAATACACACCAACCACTAGCGCCAGGACTTTCCGCTTCTCTGATGCATGCCACATCTCAGCACGTTCAGAGGTCCCAGCAAAGTGCAAGCAGCAGAGCTTCCCTCCAGCCCTGCCATCAAGTAGCCAGAAAAGTCACTCCTTGACCACCTGTATTGCTTTCCACACGCTACCAAGCTCCCATAAGTCATAAAAAGAGAAAAACTGAGCGAGTTATAGGCAGCAATGCTGGCAGCTGTAGTTAATATTTTCATCTAATCAACTACTCCTTCCATTTAAAAAAAACCAAAACTAATATTCGTGTGATTTAGTGCAACTTAAGGTGGGGAAAAAAAGTCAGAAATCTTATCTCAAGCAACCTCACATGGAGCAATCCTGCTCCAAATGAAAACAGCACTATTTGTCCAGCACATGGAGTCCAGCACCGAAACCTCAGGATGCTCATGGCTCCTAAGGTAAGAGTTTCTAGCACCTTCACGTAGCCTGGGGGCAAGTGTTTTTAAACTTCCTCTCCACGCAACAATCAGTGAACATTTTAATTTTTCAGAACAAGCTAAGCCATGACACTTCTCATCCTGCCAAGCAGGGATTCAGGCCCTTAAGTGTAGAAACCTGGTGGCCTGGTTCTACAGAAGTATCCATATTATGCCCACCTCTCAGAGCACCCAGTTGTGCAGGCAGTCCTAGGAGGATGAAAACCAATGCTGAAATTATCAACACGCACTATGTCGTGCATGCAACTTCTTGCCGACCCATCTTCTCCTTATCTCATCCTCCCACCCTTCCCATCCCACGGATCTATCTGTTTTCTTCTCCAACTCTATCTTGTCAGGCAGTTTCTCCACAGCAGGGTCTCTCCTGACGGACACCATACAGGAATGCAAGAGGGATATGATCTTTTGTTGGCATCCATAGGAGCAAGCCCATTATAGGAAGGAATTAATGACAACTCTGCCTACCTGCAGGGTTTTTTGGGTTTTTTAAGCCATCATGTATATAACTCACATGATGTCAGTAGAGGAATATCACGCTGAAGATCTGGAACGTAAGGGGTGGGTTTTCCTTGTTTCTATGGTTATAAGCAATTTTAATGACCAACCTAAATAAAAAAGCTGGAAGAGAGAGAAAGTAGGAAGGAGTGAGGTAGGCGTTTAATTTTGATTGACAAGACATAGCATAACTAGTTAAGATCTGTCAAATGCCTGCTGAGGATCACAAATCCTCAGCACATTGTACGGCAGACAGAATTAGTCTAAATGCAGAGCTTTACAAAAATGTTTCTTACCCGGCAAGATCAGAGTTCACCATTTCAGTTTCCCCACACAAAGCAGCTGGTATCATAACCACCAAAGGAGCCAAGGTAGGGACAGAAAAGATATATATATTTTTTTTTATTTGTAAGATTTTCAAATGTTAACATGCTACAATGCCTTAACTTTATTTTACCCCTGGCCAATATATTTTTATAGACATTTTTATACACACACACATACTTTTTGTGTGTGTGTGTATGTACAAAGGACAGCATTCCCAAGATTGTTAACTACAACAGCAAACTATTTGAAAGGTATTATCAACGGCACCCCTCTGGAATCACATCTGCATCACATTAAATGGTGTATAAATCATAGAATCATAGAATCGTTTAGGTTGGAAAAGACCTTTAAGATCACCAAGCCCAACCGTTACGCCAACCCTGCCATCCCACCGTTACGCCAACCCACCCATCCCTGGAAACATTCAAGGCCAGGTTGGATGGGGCTCTGAGCAATCTGATCTAGTTAGCAGTGTCCCTGCTCACTGCAGGGGGGTTGGACTAGATGACCACTAGTGGTCCCTTCCAACCCTAAACATTCTATGATTCTATGATTCTATGATTCTATAAACCCTGTCCCTAAGCACCTCGTCTACCTGGCTTTTAAATACCTCCAGGGATGGGGACTCGACCACTTCCCTGGGCAGCCCATTCCAATGCTTGACAACCCTTTCAGTGAAGAAATTTTTCCTAATGTCTAACCTAAACCTGCCCTGGAGCAACCTGAGGCCGTAATACAGAGTAAGGAGCTGATTCCTGTGTTAAAGACCTGAAAATAGGAGATTGAATACGTAAAGAGTTGAACATAGATTGGATGGGAAACATCAGGAAACACAGAGACAATCTGGAGAGACAGCAAATCAGCATGACAGTTAGCTGTGAGGTTCCCTGAAGATATTCCATAAAAAAAACAAGATTTGGGGAAAAATTAAGAGCATCCCTACCAATGTTCATGGGTGATGTCATCAAGAGGGAAGAAGAAGGGAGTGATAGAGACTTGGAGCATTTCAAAGTCAATAAAAGATTCATGACCTTGGAGGGAAGAGTCAACAACTCAACGAGGCATAAGGCAGCACAAGAAGGGCTCTGGAAGACATAACCAGCAGCTTGTGTTTAGTGCCACAGAGATGCAGGATGCAGCCAAGGACAGACACAAAGAAGATTTAAGACACACCTGAACTAAGCTAGGAAGATGTTTTTCTTTACTCGCTGAGCACTGTCGAGATGCAAGCAGGACATGGTGATCTTCACAGGGCTACACGCTCATGAGAGTGCTTTATCGACCACCACTTTCTGAGTTCCGATGTATTTTCTTTTAATGTTTTAGAGAGCTCTGCTGTTTTATCAAATCTGTTTGACTTTTAAGGAGGTAAAAACTAGGCAAGAGGACAGGGTTACGAAGAAGGGAAGTCAACAGCTCTCGAGATGTCTGCCAACAGGATCTGCACTTAAGCCATACAGTTCTGGCAGAGAACACCCTCAAAATTTGATATTTAGAAGTCTTATGGTGTTGGAATATATAATTAAAGTAAAAGGACACAAGTGAACTAAGCTGATCAATACAAACTTGTATCAAAGTCAGGAGAACGGGTCCCCACAGAGTCTCAGCCACCTGGCTCTTCCATGCTACATTGAAAGAAAGAAAAATTAGCTACCAACTACTTTTATTTCCACTGAGGATCGTCCCTCTCCAGCCTCTAGAAGTTGCAGGTTTGTACCAAACTCAGAGAGATAAAAAAAAAAAAAAAAAAAAAAACCAAACCCCAAAAAACCCCAAATGGCAAAACTCAAAAGAAGTTGCTGCATTTATCATAGAATCACAGAATCGTTTACATCGGAAAAGACCTCTAAGATCATCAAGTCCAACCATTAACCTAACCCTGCCATCCCACCACTAAACCATGTCCCTAAGCACCTCATCTGCCTGACTTTTAAATACCTCCAGGGATGGGGACTCAACCCCTGCCCTGGGCAGCCCGTTCCAATGTTTGACAACCCTCTCATTGAAAAAGTTTTCCTAATATCTAACCTAAACCTGCCCTTACCACCAGTTTCCCATCCTGTAGCAAAATATCTACAGACTCTTCTTTCCCCCAACAATGCCCAGGCTTCACAAAATAAGAATAATGAAAACACCTACAAATTAGTGTTTCTTGAAGAACCACAGCAGTTGCTCCTCAAGGACTGGAATAAATGGAAGGACTCAAATCCACTTCCCAACTGGTCACTTCACGGGGGCAAGTCCACCGACCTCTGTCTCTTAATACTCTCAATTTGGAAGTAATTAAATTAAACCTGTATGAAATTCATTCATTCAGTAGTTATACCCTAAACAATCACAGTAGCACTCACACACTGAGTTACATCTTACTCGCAGTATCTGAAAAGTCATTATACAAACCTGGCAGACTTGGGCACAGATTCCTCAATTTCAACTGACCTCTTAAGAGGTCAACCAAGACTTCTAAAAAGCTAACGTCAGCGTGATGTACAATGAGGAAGTCAAACTCCATGGTGTGTTCTCCTGTTGGTTTCACTCAAATCCAACCACAGCCCACGATGTTCTGATGGGGTGTAAAAGTTCAACACACACCTCAGCTCAAGATTATTTAAGTCTCTGAGAAATCACATGCAAGAGGTAAAAGCATTGCAGATGCAGTCTTCCAGCCTTCCTATCCAATGGCTGAGGATGCTGTGATGGTCCACAGGCAAAAACATTTGCCCAACTCTGTCCAGGAAACATCGACTGAATTAAACCCATCATCAGCACACAGGAACTGCTCAATAACTGTGGTTATAATCTAGTTATGGGGGATGTGTGTGAGAGGAGGGAAAGGACCTGAGTTCTTGCTAGTGTTCAAGTCATCAAGGACCTCTTAAATGTATCACTTAATAAGACAAAGAAAAACCACAAGCCAAATAAGGTTCAAAAGTAGGATCAAGGATAAAACAGGAATATTAGGCAAGAGTGGGTAAGAAAAGAAGATACACCAGCGCAGAAGATACTGCCCAGAGGTTAAAACTACCACCTGCATTTCAGTCCTCAAATATTAAATAGGGCAACTTTGGGCCAGTGGTCCCGTGGCATGTGATAGCTCCTCTCGATCTCCCTCAGTGCTCCTTGTCCTTCCTGAAGAAGGATAACTGCTTTACCTACCTGAAAACCCACCTAGCTGCCCAGCTGTAGCCGCTGAATACAGGTGAGCTTGGGGGCAGAAAGAAGGAGAAATGGTACCTCTGACTTGTCCTGATGGGCACAGGACCAGCTTGGACAGCCACAAAGCAAGAACCATGAAACCAGTCCTTTGGTTCTCCTAATCTACTGCTGTTTCCTTCCCAGCAGTGCCACCATGAACTCAGTAACTGGGAAAATAAAACCAAAAGCGGTTCATGCTTTATCCAATTTCTTATTGCAAGGTTTCAGACAGCCAAGCTGCCTATCACCAACTCAAAGATAAAAGTCAAAGCAGCACTGAGACAGCTGGCACAAGCTCTTTTATTACCAGATAATGCCTCCAAGCCTCCCAGACCAACTCTGCAGCCATCAGAGCCACCTCTTCCCTGGACAGCGCCCAGGAATCACTTGCAAATGAAATGCAACCGGATTTATTGCTCCTGCAACCCTGAAAATTCAAGCTACAGAGGTGACGTTACGTTTTGGTTTGCCAATGCTAATCTAATACCTTTTTAAAGGTGCATAAGTTTCACCCTGTTGGCTTCCAACACTGAATTATCAGCTCTGCTAAGCTTCAGAATAAATGAGACGAGCGTGCCCTCTGGACGAAATCCCTTGCTGTAATCTTTATTCAAAACACACTGCCTTGGAGCCTTGCGTGCCTTGCCAAAAATCGCCTTGAGGTTTGCTCTTTAAGATGGCAATTTGCATATCAACATTTTGCTGCAGAGCTTACCCAATGTCCCCGCTATTATTTTAATACTCAACTGTGGGCGGCCCCCTGAGCGGCGCACAGAAGTGCACGCTAAAAATACTCTTGCCTTCCCCACCGGCTCCGCACATGACCACAGCTAACACCGGCTCGGATGCAAAACTGGGAGCGACGGCATCCATCCGCCTCTCGAAGAGGATGCACAGGCTCCTAAGTGCTCGGAAAATGTGCAAAGAAGTAGAAATGTACCTCTGCATGGAGGGAAGAAGGATGCGCGCAGCAGCTGGAGGAGGAAGACCGCAGAAAAAGCCAGCTTTGCAGCCAAGGAAAGCAGGAGATATTTATCCGAGAGTGAGACATACTCGGGAAAACACATTAAGAGGTAATAAAGCAGGCGAGGGAAGCATCACCCGGGACATGAATTTAAGATGACGCTGAACAGAGGAAGGGAAAGAAACTTCATGCGCAGAACAGGAGCGATCCCAGGCAAACGCGAGCACAGCCTGATTCATGCCCCAGAAGGGAGATCCCAGTCCCACCGGCACCACCGCCTTGATGAAAGCGCATGAAAAAACAGGGATTGCAGGTTTTTTCCTGTGCCCTCCTCCCCTTCGCCCAGCAAGCCCCAGTCTCAGAGGTTGTAATTATTTTTGGCAAGGTGTAAACAGGTCCAGGAAATGAAACCAAAAAACAGAGTTATTTACGAGATGCAATGCAGGCAGCCGGCATCGGAGCCAAGCTACCAAATCAGCAAGCGCAAGGTCACCCTCGCCTGCTTAGGAGAGCAACTTTGCAAAGTGGTGTGCAGCCAGCCAGGCAAAAGAACCAGCCTTGGTCTGCCCCAGGAAGGCAAGTAAGGGAAGTAGAGCATGATGCACCACCAGAAAACACTGCCTCATTCAACTACACGGGCTTTATCGTGGGGCTGGTAGGCTTTGAGGTGACATCCATTGAGATGGCATCTACCCAGCCCTTAACCGACCACAACAACTACCTGCCTCTCCAGGCTACAGGAGAGGAGCAAGAAGGACATCAGGTCTGTAAGTCTTCTTTACCAAAACTGTTGTAGGAGGCGGCAGCCAAGGAGCTCCACCTGTGTGTAACAGATTGATGAAGACCACTAATCACCTTATCCTGAAGGCCACCACCTGCTTCCAAGGAGTTAGATTATCATCCCAACCCTAGAAGCACCACAGATTTTGAAAAGCAATTTGTTTGCAAAGAGCAACACTTTCTATTCCTCCTGTGAGGACAGGCTGAGAGACTTGGGGTTGTTCCAGCCTGGAGAAGACAAGGCTGCGGGAAGACCTGATTGAGGCCATTCAGTACTTAAAGGGAGCCTATAGGAAAGATGGGGACAATCTTTTTAGCAGGGCCAGCTGTCACAGGACAAGGGGTAATGGTTTTAAACTAAAACAGGGTAAGTTTAGACTAGATATAAAGAAGAAATTCTTTACAATGAGGGTGGTGAAACACCGGACCGGGTTGCCCAGAGAGGTGGTGGAGGCCCCATCCCTGAAACATTCAAGACCAGGTTGGACAGGGCTCTGAGCAACCTGGTCTGGTTAATGATGTCTCTACTCCCTGCAAGGGGGTTGGACTAGATGACCTCTAGGGGTCCCTTTCAACCCAAACCATTCTATGATTCTCCCTCTCCTTTCTGCTGGCAGAGAAAAATGGCAAAAGCTGAACCCTTCCTGCAAAGGGGATGTTGCACCCCAATGGGGCTGAAGAAGCTAGCAGCACCTCAAGCCCACGAAGCAACCACCGAGGAATACGCAAAAGCTCCTTCTGGTAGGGATGGTCAAAGCCAGGAGGTGCAGGGAGGCAGGAGGCGAGTGCCCCAGGGACAGGAGGACATCCAGGCTGCTTTCTGCCCACTCTCTTTATATTCTCTGTTCAAAGCCTCGCAAACAGGACCGAGACCCACAGCCCTGTTTCCAAGGATGGGATTATAATAAATTCTAAGTAATTAAAAAAAGGATGACACAAACAATGCATTAGGAAAGGAACTGGACAAAGAGAGTAGAGCAAGCCTGTAGACCCAAGAGCCCATGAGACATCTCTATATACAAAAGGAGACAAAATTACCTCTGAATAATGTGCGAATAAAAAAAAGCAAAAAAAAAAAGGCCGATCTTGGTTTCCATGCAGAAAGAAGAGGACCTTTACAATTAACTGCAGGTATTTCAGGGGGGGGAGGAACCAAAGCAGAATTAAAATCTTTTTCCATCACCCTATGTTTGAAGCAAAGGAGAAGAAACTCATCTGCTTGAAAGATGATAATAGGGAAGGTATTTGTAGTGAGAGCGTCAATCTGCTTTTTCAGATTGAAGGGCGAGTCAACCACAGCATCCTGTTTTACTGTAACACTGCAGCACTGTTGACACCGCTGGCTAAGATGCATCCCCAAGGGACCCGTTTTGGCACTTAGCTAGGATAGCAATCCATTACATTTTCAGAAAAAAACAATGCATACCTGTGAAACTTCCCCGCGGTGCATGATCAAGCCTTAAAAGAGGGCTTTGGAAAAGCACGTGGGTGTTCTCTAAAACGGAAGCATCAAAAAGCTTAGGACAGCATTTCTGGGGCCCACATTTTGCCACCTACTCCCATCTTCAGGCACTTGCAGTTTATGGAAGCTGAAGGTCCTTGACACTGAGGAATCGAGCCACTAACATGCAGTGGCTTCAACGTAACTTTAAGCACCACCTTTTTAATAATTTGGAGGGGGGGGGCATATTTATCATTATTAAAAATAGTCCTAGTGAAATGACTTGATTTCTCACCATCACTACAAATCCAGTACAACCTGTACGAGACGGTACACAAGAGGACGGTGAGCATTAGCAGGCTGGGCACGCTTCCCTGATCGCGGCCACGCTTATTCACCATGGCTTGATACTGCCCACACCAACCCCATGGCTCTGTCCTCAGCAACTTCAGCAGAGGAAAGGCTGCAATTTTCGATTATTTAAAACAAAAGCAATAAAAAACGGAGCATAAAAGGAAAACAAAAGCATGTCTGCTATTATTATATATGTGAAAAATGTATTCTCTTGTATGCTACATTATAGAAGTTAATTGTTGGGTTTATATATATATGTTTGGTGTATATATATATATGTTTGGTGTATATATCAAGGCCAGGTTGAATGGGGCTCTGAGCAGCCTGATCTAGTTAGCGGAGTCCCTGCTCCTGCAGGGGGGTTGGACTAGATGACCTCTAGGGGTCCCTTCCAACCCAAAACATTCTATGATTCTATGATTCTATGATTCTATGATTGATATATATAAATATATATATATATGGTTTAGTGCTGGGATTGCAGGGTTAGGTTAACAGTTGGACCTGCTGATCTCAAAGGTCTTTTCCAACCTAAACGATTCTATGATTCTATGTACACAACTTTATTTCTCATACTTTTCCTACTGAGCATCTGCTCCTGGTCACTACCTGCAGCAGAAGACGTCAAAACATTTGGGAAAGGTAAATCACATCTCCAACTATTTAGCAGTATGTTGAAACTTGTTGCTCAAAGATGTGCAGCTCCCAACAGAAGGATGCAGGTACATGGAAGATGGTAAAAAACCAATGGAGATCGTACCATGCCTTAATGCACAGCACCTACTCTCATACAGCCACTTGTTTTTTTAATTTATTTTATTAGCTGAGAATAGAACATGCAGTTCACTGGAGTCAACTTCACGTTGTAGCAATTACCATCTAAAAAAAAAACCCTTGGCTTTCTCATTAATAAAGATTCCATGGCAAATAGAAGGGATAAAGAGGAACTTTCAGTCTCCGGCAGGACGTTGAACGGTGCCCGTGCACAACCAGCACTGTAAGCACATAATCTGCATTATCCCCCTCCAAAAAAATCAAGCCCACATGTTGGAAGAGGGATGCTTTGACAGAAGCAATGGCAAAATTACGCAAACTCAAGGGATCGCCGTCTGCAGCTCCTGTTTCCAGGCGGCTGAAATTGCAATAAATAGCAAAACAAAAAAATCTGTCATGTACCGTGTTATATTAAACAAGGCGTTACCCTGCAAGTCAGCACAGTTCCTGCATCATCACCGACCTTCCTCATCACCAGAGAGATGTATGGCAGCATTTTTTCTCCCCAAAATCAGAAAAACTCGGAGCAAAATTAACATCTCCGGGCTGGGACATGGGATGCTACAGAGCATTAAACCTGCACGAGGATGGTATCACACATGCAATTTCTTCTCACCTGTCTAACTCAGCAGCAATTGTTATACATCAGAATGTGTAAAATTAGCACTCTTTTGTATAAAGTATGAATTATTGTCTTTAGCCATTCTCTTGTCGCAGAGAGCAATTGCTCTTGTAGCATCTCAGAATCTGCTGTAGGTGCATAGGAAAGCATAACCTGGTGATGGTATGGGCTGAAACAGAGCCAGAGCTAATTCTCACTTATTTTTCTGTATTAGAAAAAAAACCCCAGACCTCCTCTGGACCCGCTCCAACAGTTCCATGTCCTCCTTGTGCTGAGGGCTCCAGAGCTGGACGCAGTACTCTAGGTGAGACCTCACCAGAGCAGAGTAGAGGGGCAGAATCCCCTCCCTTGACCTGCTGGCAGCGTTTCTCTTGATGCAGCCCAGAGTACGGTTGGCCTTCTGGGCTGCCAGCGCACATTGCTGGCTCATGTCCAGCTTTTCATCCATCAGTGCCCCCAAGTCCCTCTGGGCAGGGCTGCTCTCGATCCTTTCTTCCCCCAGCCTGTATTGACACTGGGGGTTACCCCGACCCAGGGTGCAGGACCTTGCACTTGGCCTTGTTGTACCTCATGAGGTTCACACTCACTTGCTAATAAATCAGCTCAAACATAACTGCAAGTATCTAGTTAGTTGCAACCACTGCTCCCGGTGATAAATAGCCCTTCTTTTAGCCACTAATACGTTTTCCAAACTGTTCACATTAACAATTTCAATATTGGTCATCTAACCAAGGACTAAATTTGAGGTGGAAATTTTGACAAGAAGCAGAGTTTTTTTGCATGAAAAACTCTGCCTTTGCAAAGCACAGACTGGACATTCCCTACAGTTAGTTTTGCCTAAACTTGAAGCCACCGTTGCAGAACTTGCAAACCTGGTGAGACATTGTCCAAGTCTTCCCCAAACAGCCCAGGAAGATTTTTCTTCCCCAAGGCACCCCAAAATCAGCGCATGTGAGCTGCACAGTGAGCACCACTGCATGTGGATTGTAGTCACAGGCATGAGACATCACATGGTGGTAAAGAAATAAGGGAATTTTCGGGAAAAAAAAAGAAAAATTAAGAAAAAAAATGTTCATGGCTGTATTTGCCTCCACCACGGAGCTCCTGAGCAATCTGTTCATATGAGACTTTTCACAAAGCAGCCATTAATAGCAAGTTTGGGGGTTCCCTCGTACCATATTTGAGTCTCTGGCACCTCACACAGCAAAGAAATGAGTTAATCCAAAAATTTGGGTCACAACACCTCCAAATCTGCCTGCTTTTCACATGCAGAAAAATGAAGGAGGCACCTCCCTCCTCCACGCAGAAGCATCGCAAGGAGATTCATTGCAAACTGAAAAAAAGCAACAAGCTTCAGCAATGAGCGTGATCAAAGTCCCTCATGGAAGAACAAAACATTTTATTTTACAGAAATAAGGACTACAGCCATCTACAGCGCAACAGGGTTGGAATAAAATCCTACAGCACGGCTTTCTCCTGCACTCCTTTACTCCATGCACCAGATGATGGAGGAGCCCTACAGGGGAAAGAAAAAAAAAAAATACATGGCCAAGTTATTCAAGACTATAATCATAATAAAGGTATGCAGCAGGGGAAGGAGGACGAATAATATCCCAAATAACCTCAAAAAAAATTACATTTTTGCAACGTGGGGCTTCGCAGCGGTGGTGATAGCAGGACAAGAACAAAAGAATCATAGAATCATAGAATGTTTTGGGTTGGAAGGGACCCCTAGAGGTCATCTAGTCCAACCCCCCTACAGAGACCAGGGACACCTTTAGCCAGATCAGGCTGCTCAGAGTCCCGTCCAACCTGGTCTTGAATGTTTCCAGGGATGGGACCTCCACCACCTCTCTGGGCAACCCAGTCTGATGTTTCACCACCCTCACTGTAAAGAATTTCTTCCTTGGATCCAGTCTAAACCTACCCTGGTTTAGTTTAAAACCATCACCCCTTGTCCTGACACAGCTGGCCCTACTAAAAAGATTTTCCCCATCTTTCCTATAGGCCCCCTTTAAGCACTGAATGGCCTCAATCAGGTCTCCCCGCAGCCTTCTCTTCTCCAGGCTGAACAACCCCAACTCCCTCAGCCTGTCCTCATAGGAGAGGTGCTCCAGCCCTCGGATCATTTTTGTATCCCTCCTCTGCCTCGATGCTGGCCACGCTTCTCCTGATGCAGCCCAGGGTAGGGTTGGCTTCTGGGCTGCCAGCGCCCATGGCCGGCTCATGTCCAGCTTTTCATCCACCAGCACCCCCAAGTCCCTCTCGGCAGGGCTGCTCTCCATCCTTTCTTCCCCCAGCCTATATTGATAAAAGAAACGCTACACAATGAAGAGCCTAAACCATTTTGCAGTTATTTTCTGCTTTTATTTAGGGAAGAGATTACAGAGATGGCGAAGAAATCACAGCCTAACCCAGCACGAGCGTTTACTTAAAAAAAAAAAAAAAAATTTACTAGAAAAAGTAAGTATAGGTATTGCAAACGAGTACAACTTCGTTCAGGAAGAAGCTGGAAAATGTTTTGCAGATTTTGCTTCCAGCATCCCAGCAGACAAGTAGCCAACGCATCTAAATGGCTCTTGGGAGGGCTTTTCCC
>NW_009259533.1:381865-383375 GCF_000687185.1 Egretta garzetta | reverse complement strand
TCTGCAACCCAGCAAGGAAGGATTAAAAAAAAAAAACAACAAACCAACCCCTCTGATACACCATTTCTTTTCTTTTAGTACCATCTTGGGAATATATTTGAAAAAAAACATCTCATCACCAATGCAATCTTCACTTTGTAATGGCGCTGCAAGCAAAACGGACATGGCAAAAAAAAAAAAAAACAAACCAAACCTAACCATCCTGCCCCCTTTTTTTTTAGATAAATGCTATTTTTTTTCCATCGTGAGAAACACTGAAAAGCAAAGACGTGCCCATGCGCTACAACAAAGAGATGGCACCTGCCCACTGAATTTCCTAACTAGTGACACTACGAAGAGTTTTAAATAGAAACCTCCCTGCAAGTGTTAAATCAGATTAATTTAACTCTTTTGCATTATTTTAATCTTACATACCATCATCTGCAAGGCAAGCAGAAAAAAAAAATAAAAATAAAGAGTGTAGGATTCTTATCTTGACTGTATTCCTTTGGAAACGCAGTGTATTATTAAAAAACAGAAATAACCTTCCTGACAGCAAAAGGACACGTGCTCCTTCACAGCAGTTTGATAGCATGAATTTTATACGTAGCTTTTTGGGCACTCAACATCAAGTGATGGGCATGAGCTTCCCTTCATCCTTGTAATGCTTTAATGCTGCTGCTGGCAACACCAACACAAGTTTGTGGCCATATTTTGCATTCACACGTGTCAAAAATACGTTGCAAAAGAATAAAATGCAATTTGAAGGGTTGGTGATGCTGCAGGCATCAGCGTGTAGGCATGCTCTGATGCTTCATTTTGCGAGATAAGCTCGTGCTTAAATATCTGGATGAAATTTAGACCAAATGGATCGTGCTGTAGGCAAATGCATCTGCTCTTATGGTCAGGGAGACACCTCCAACCACGTCTCAGTGGAAGGACCCAATCCTCCATCCATCCATCCAGTCTCATGGGGATCAGACCTGGATGCACAAGTCCTTTCCAGCACAAGCAGCCTTTGCCCTAATAAACATAGAATCATAGAATGTTCTGGGTTGGAAGGGACCTTTAGAGGTCATAGAATCATAGAATGTTTTGGGTTGGAAGGGACCCCTAGAGGTCATCTAGTCCAACCCCCCTGCAGGGAGCAGGGACATCTTTAACCAGATCAGGTTGCTCAGAGCCCTGTCCAACCTGGTCTTGAACGTTCCCGGGGATGGGGCCTCCACCACCTCTCTGGGCAACCTGTGCCAGTGTTTCACCACCCTCACTGTAAAGAATTTCTTCCTTAGATCTAGTCTAAACCTACCCTGCTTCAGTTTAAAACCATTACCCCTTGTCCTGACACAGCTGGCCCTACTAAAAATGATTTTCTCCACCTTTCCTATAGGCCCCCTTTAAGTATTGGAAGGCTGTAATCAGGGCTCCCCACAGCCTTCTCTTCGCCAGGCTGAACAACCACAACTCCCTCAGCCTGTCCTCATAGGGGAGGTGCTCCAGCCCTCGGATCATTTTTGTGGCCCTCCTCTGG
>NW_009259533.1:380094-381660 GCF_000687185.1 Egretta garzetta | reverse complement strand
ACAGGCCCACCTCTCCAGCCTGTCCAGGTCTCTCTGGATGACATCCCGTCCTTCTGGTTTGTCAACCGCACCACTCAGCTTGGTGTCATCCGCAAATTTGCTGAGGGTGCACTTGATCTCGCTGTCTAAGTCATTGATGAAGATATGGAACACAGCACTGGTCCAAGTATTTTCACCGGTCTCCATCTGGACATCGAGCCATTGACCACTAGCCTCTGGATGTGACCATCCAACCAATTCCTTATCCACCGAACAGTCCACCCATCAAATCCCTATCTCCCCATAATGATGGCTCCAACCCTACATCAAACACGGCAGAGGCCCATCCTGCCCACACAAAGCCCTCAGGCGTCACAGATTTCCAGGGTCTCCTGCAGCACCAGCAATCCTCAGAAGGTCCATAAAAGCCAAGTGAGAGCCACCTACCCACCCCACTGCCCAAACTAACCGAAGCGTAGGAAGGAAGACAACTCAGACGGGAAAAGTAAATGGGATTTTTTAAAAGTTATTTCCCTTTTCATCTAGCAGAATGTGTTTATGGTACAGGCAGGGAATCAAAAGTATTATTTTTATCTTGATATTATTTACCCTTTCACACTTGCTATTTAAATATCCCTGAATTCCCAGGAGAACCAGCAGTTCAAAATACCATTTCATATATATTTATAAGCAAGGGGAAGCACAGACTCATTCATTTTCAACTTGCCTACTTTTTTTTTTTTTTTTAAATTAGATTTTAAGTGCTATAATATTGATGTGCAAATTTATCAAGACATAGAAGTATTATTTCTCCTCCACCCTCAGAGCAGGCATCTTGCTGGCTGGGAGACCTGGTCACATTGGAAAGTCGTGTGGTGAGGAGCAAATGCCACGAGGTTTAAAATAAATAAATATATTTAAAAAAAAAAAAACAACAAAAAAAACCAACCCAACAAGTTGTGAGAAAAGGAATAAGGTTTACTGCACAGGAGAGGATGGGACTTGATATTAAAATCTCTGTTCTACCAGTCTCTGAAGCCAACCTCAGCTAAGGAATTTGCAGTTGTTGCACAAGCGGCAACCCTGGATGCCAGGAAAAACACAGCAGCACAGCACTATACTGCAAAACTCTTCTGAGCCAAGGAATTGCCAAAACTCCTCTAGGAGGGACACATCACCTCTGGAAATTCAGTCTTGTCTTAGACAGGATGGCAGGAGGAAAACGGGGATGGAGATCTGAACCAGGAGGCAGGATTGCAGCAGGACGCGTGGTCGCACTGCTCAGCCTCTCCAACGTCCACTGAAACCACATCAGCGGTGGTTGTGCTAGTTTTTAATTGCATTAATATGCAGAGGAGCTGGAGAAGACAGCAGAGCTGGAAGGCACCAAGGGGCCAGACAGCAGCTGGCCTGAGTCATGGGTGATTTAAAGACCTGAACCATCAGCATCGACTCCTAGACCAAGCAAATAGAGAGACCAACAAAGCAGGAGTGGGCATTGCATATTCACAGACCCACTGCAATGGGAAAAACCAGCCTGGAAAAAGGGGTAAATGCTGGATAAAATATGAACCTTATTACTACCAG
>NW_009259533.1:378943-379951 GCF_000687185.1 Egretta garzetta | reverse complement strand
AATAAACCTCCTAGGTTAGTCCAGCCTGACATACCACACAGAAAGTAAAAATTTAGAATTGAGTAGGATGAAGCCCAAAGAGCACAACTTCAGGCCACCACGCCACGCACGTGTTATCCCCGGGTTTGCAAACAGACAACCGCGTGTTTCCGAGGCGCTCCCAGACACGAGGACGCAGCTCGAGCTGCAAACGTCACGGAATATTTCCAATGCAAGCAATGGGAGGTTTTGCAGCGCGTGTTCGGTGTGACGGTGGAAAAACGAAAGCGCGCTTTTTAGGTTTCCAAACCCTCTGCTTTTTCATATGCGCACAAAGACAACAAGCAGTTCAGTGGAAACACGAGATTTTTCCCAGCAAAGTCCACTCCAGATGCTGCAGGTTAACGGTACCACGCAGCTAGGGTGAGCTTTTATAAAAAGCTTCGAAGCACAAACATTTTGAAGTACAAAAGCAACAATAAAAAAGTTGCTACAAAGTCAACCAAGGACTACTGCAGGCGCTTTATGCATTTAAAAGTAGCTTCATTTCCTCTCCTGTATGTTCCCAAAAGCACTCGCAAGTCCATCTCGCTGACTAATTTATGATTAAAGCTTGCTGAATTAGCCTGGAAGGAAAATAAATAAACAAATAAATACCATTATGCCCTATGTGAAGGTAAAACTAAGCCAAAAGCTGTTATTTAACTACAACGCTGGTCACGGAGCAGTTCCGAATGTTGCCATCGCGCTGGAGGTCAACGTTTCCTTGTTAGGCAACCAAGGGACAACGCCACAGTGACTGCTGGTGGCAGAGCAGGGACCTCCTGTCTTCGCCTGGTCACCGGCCACCGGGGAAACAAGCGTGGTCGTTGGGAGAGCACTGCACCCTCAGCACGGGTGCCCCTCCTTGCTCACCCGCCTGGGCAAGGCCAGCCCTGCCCCCCAAATTCTCACATACACAGAAACCCCGTGCGAAGCGAGCCAAAGTCATGAAACTGTGAAATAGCAAAGGGGCAAACACACCCTGGG
>NW_009259533.1:378388-378631 GCF_000687185.1 Egretta garzetta | reverse complement strand
CCCCCCCTGGGCACGGCCAGCCCTGGCCCCAACCTCCACACACACACACACACCCTGTGCAAGGCCGGCCCTGTCCCCAAGTGCACACACACACACACCCCCTGGGCAAGGCCAGCCCTGTCCCCAAGTGCACACACACACACACACCCTGTGCAAGGCCAGCCCTGTCCCCAAGTGCACACACACACACACACACCCTGGGCAAGGCCAGCCCTGTCCCCAAGTGCACACACACACACACAC
>NW_009259533.1:371880-372094 GCF_000687185.1 Egretta garzetta | reverse complement strand
TAGCAATGGACTTCCCCTGCCTGCCGCCTAGAACCTTCCCTTCTCTCCTCTGTCCTGCCATACCCCACCGGCCCTGGTGCTCCCCTCCTATAGATCGTATAGCCTCTTCAACAAGGCCAAGTGCAAGGGCCGGCACCTGGGTCGGGGTAACCCCCAGTATCAATACAGGCTGGGGGAAGAAAGGATGGAGAGCAGCCCTGCTGAGAGGGACTTG
>NW_009259533.1:369183-371233 GCF_000687185.1 Egretta garzetta | reverse complement strand
AGGATGAGGGGGAATGGTTTGAAGCTGCACCAGGGCAGGTTTAGGTTGGACATTAGGAAAAACTTCTTCACTGAAAGGGTTGTCAGGCTCTGGAATGGGCTGCCCAGGGAGGTGGTAGAGTCCCCATCCCTGGAGGCATTTAAAAGAAGGATAGATGAGGTGCTTAGGGACATGGTTTAGTGGTGGGATGGCAGGGTTAGGTTAAAGGTTGGACTCGATGATCTCAAAGGTCTTTTCCAACCAAAGTGATTCTATGATCCTATGATTATTGAAAACAGTGGTCTGAACACCTCAGCTACCTCCCCTCGGGCATCCAGCCGCAGGGACCTAACCGGTGAGGAGCCCCTGGGTGGGACGGTGAGTGATGTGGTTAGCTCTTGATTTCACCAGCTTGACGAGCCCTTCAGACTCCAGCACGAGATGAGCCGATTCTCATTTAATCATTAACAGGTACTCTTCGTTACTCCCAAGAGCAGCATAAGCTGTTTGAGGACAGGTTTCTGCTTTCCTTTGTGGTCACAGCGTGCCTAGCACACTGGAACAGAAATAAATAAATCAAAATCACCAACCCACTGCTACCGATGCTGTTCAAAACACCAGGAATTGCAGACCGAGACTGGACGTTCACCAAAAAAGTGCTTTGACAGAGCAGTCCGTCCCACCGGGCGTTTGGTCCAACTCACACTGTACCTGAGAAGGGGTTTGCTTTTTATTTGCAAAGTGGCGGCAGCTTTGTTTGGTGGTTGGCTTTAGAAAAAGGAGTTATAAAGCAAGGATTTTCTTGATAGGGCCTTTAAACAACAATTCATTTTAACAAGGGGTTGACAAGCCAGCTGCCTTTTCAGAAATGTAGTTCTGCACCAGTAGCCCTGCCAAAAAAAGTTTTAAAGGGCTGAGGGGCCACCTGAGCCTCCATAAACTTCAGGGTTTTACAGCACCAAACCGCTATCAGAGCAGTTTCCTCGATCTTTTGCTGCATTGGTAAATCATTTATTTCTCAGGACTCTAAAAAAGATCCCTTAGGAAAAGGGCCATAAAAATGCATTGATAACGAAATACAGCTGTCCTGCTTGCTGTCTGCAAAATTCTCTGGCTACGGTTACACGTGCAGCACACTGTGTCTTGCTGGGTGGGGTTTTGGGGGCAGTTGGGAAGGAGGAGGAGTAGGTTAATCCTGCAAGAAGCATAGCTTAGTGTTCAAAACCTCAGTGCAAAATGCAGGGCGCTCCAGCAATTTTCAGTACAAATCGTATTTCCTTTCAGCGTGAGCCTCATGAAAGTAAATAAAAAAAGAAATATATAAACATGTGCCAATATAAGACCCAGACAAAGTATTCTGAGGGACAGCAATCATAAAAATTACAGTGAGATAAAACTCATATGATTGCTTTGGTTTGCAGTCTGCATCTTGCTGGTTTTGCATTTCATAGTTGAAGAAATACTGCTTAATCGATAAGTGTGTTATTCGTACAATAATAATACCGTGCGTTCTCTTGGGACATTTTTCTTCTGAGGGATTTGGGCTTTTGCAAACCTTCCTATTGTGTGCATCAGGACTGGCCCGTGTTATTACCAGCTGCTTATTGATCTGTTATAGTTTTCAAAAAGAGGCAAGAGTAGGTTCTTGGCGTGCTGTGGAAATCAGGCCTTTTACATAAGCAGACAAGGTGTCTTGCATCACCTAAGATGAAGCTTCCTCTGAATTGAGAAAAAAAGAAAATTAACAACTTTGTTCCATCCTATAGCAATAGCATCTACAAATCTGAAAAATACGGTCAGCTGTACGAGGACCAAAAGCCCTAAGGGCCGAAACATGATTTAAACAGTTTAATCTTCATGTTTGTCATCTTTTACTGGGAGGAGGTTGCCCGTTTGCCGTCTGCTGTGTGGCTTTCCCCAAGGATGAGCAAAACTCAGGAGGTCAGACCCGCGTTCCTGGAGGAGCTTGGCGAAGGTCACTCAGTGGTGTAGTTATCTGCATGTTTCTGCTTTGGAAAACGGCCCTGATTCCTCTACAAAGATGAAATGGGATGTATCAGAGGATCTCTAC
>NW_009259533.1:365495-369137 GCF_000687185.1 Egretta garzetta | reverse complement strand
ATCCTGTTAGGCTGACTGTGTCTTTAGGGGATTTCTTCCACTGTTTGGAAGGAGTTTCCTTTTGGCTCACTGGTTTGTTTTGTGAAGCATCTTAAATCATAACCTTTTAATAGCTATGCAATTAAAGTACTTATGGAAAGGTTATCCTGTTGTCCTCTCGGTTACTTCTTCCTAAGCTGTGTTGGTTTGGTTTTGCTGTAACAATACCTCCTGGCTTTTCATCAACCTCTACTGCCACTGCCATTTTTTTATGTCATCTGATGAGGTTTTTTGTTTGATGTATGACAAAGCAAGTAATGCTCTTAAAAAAATGTTACGGAGGGTTTTATAGAAAATGATAAACTATGATAGTCAAATATCGTAAAGAATATTGAAAGAGCAATCTCCCTCCTATTGAATTTCAGTTTAAGAAAAAAAAAAAAAGACTAAACATAAATTTGTGTTGCATCCTATTACATACTTACATATAACGCAGTGGGGCTTCATTCCTATTAAATAATGAAGGCCTTTTCCGCAAAGCAGGAGAATGGCTTGGATGAAGGGTAAAAGATTGTCACGGATATAGTTTGTTTTGTGATCTTAACATCTCTTCTTATAAAATCAAAACTACTCTTAATTTCTCTCTGGTTTTGGCTTGACTGGAAGTGTTGATAGGTTCAGGAAAAGAGAGGTAATTAAATAGCATATCACAAGAAAGCGTCAATGACTGCTTAATTTATCCCATTAACACACAGTTGCGATGTCTCTCCCGTAGCCACGTAAACGCAGCAGCAAAGCTTTTCGAATACAGCAGTAAGGGAAGAGCAAAGAATCATAGAATCATAGAATCATAGAATCAATCATAGAATCATAGAATCATAGAATCATAGAATGTTTTGGGTTGGAAGGGAGCCCTAGAGGTCATCTAGTCCAACCCCCCTGCAACTTCTTATTGCAACAGCATGAGGAGGTAAGCCTCAATACCTGTCTGGAGTATGTACAAATAATTTTCTCCAGATTTTAAAGTCATCTAGGAACTATTTATTTAGAGTAGTTTTCGTCTTCTTCTGTGCTCTAGGGAGTCTCCACTTTGGAAAAAAACCCAAACACCTTCTTTTCAGAAGTTTCTCCGTTTGCTCCAGATTCTTTACAGATCTCAATGAGAAGTTATTTCCTCCCCCTGCCCCCAGATTACTACCTCCTTTTGCTACTTTTTCCTGCTATTTTCAGTACTTGGCTGGGGTTATTGTTTTTCTGAAGACTGCTAGACAAAATATAGCTGGTTTTTTAGCAGCACTTAACCTCTCAATCCCAAATTAATTGGATGTTTTTTCTTTGTGCTTTTTTTCTTCGATAAAAACACTGTTTTCCAGTCAAATGCCTTATATACCAAACCAGTCAACTGCAAGGAGCATGGGAAAAAATAGGCGTTGGTCTGAATGCTCCACAAAAACAAGGCTGGTTCTTATTTCCCATTTCCAGAGATCCATGATGGTGACCTAAGATTCCCTGAAAACAGTACAGCTCAGAGAGCTTATCGCAGCATATCTGTATGTTGTTACCTGTGAGCAATTTAATAAAAAAGATATTATAGCGACAATAAAAGAAGGCTGGAGAATGCCAGCTAATCCCTGAACAACCTTATTTCAGTCTATTTAAAGTCCAAGAGAGACTTGAATTCCAGGACCTAGCAGATTCTGACATAAAACAGATGTTTTCATCATGTCCCAAGTTGGTGACTACCTAGCAGGTCTGGTACATCACAAGGAGGAATCACGAGCCGTAAAGAGCCGATTTTCAGTATTTTGCACTGCGTTCCTGCATCAGTTACACCTGGGTGCATCTACAGTAGCTGTGGATTTTAGTGGCATCACGCCTCAATTTATCTTAGCATCACTACATTTGACCCTTCCTTTTCTAGAAATGTATTATTGTGTCTGAATTAGGAAAATAAAAGCCCCAAGCCAATATAAAAAAAACTTGGCATCCGAAGCAGTGATAAGTCAATCATCTCATCAATAAAGCGTGCCTGATACTCTCAGTAATCCTAGTGATCAGCTTTGTTTATGAAAGCTAGAGATATTAAATTGAGCTCCTCGCCGCTCTGAGCAGGGATGACAAGTGGCAATTGAAACTAATGTTGACAGAGCTAAAGGAGCACACGCTGAGTGCAACAGACGTAACACAACGGAGAGGGAGCAAGGCTAAACCAAGCTGGCGGGGAGGAAAACTTGGAGGTTGGAACAAATCCCTCGTCCCACTTAACTCGATGACAAAACACCGCTCATCATTTGCTCGGTTCAGTAGCGCAGTTGCTACTGCACCTGTATAATCAGGAGGAAAAATTGGCTGATGCAGAGGAGCCACGGTGCAGGAGTTAGAATCATAGAATCACAGAATCGTAGAATGTTTTGGGTTGGAAGGGACCCCTAGAGGTCATCTCATCCTGCAGGGAGCAGGGACACCGCTAACCAGATCAGGTTGCTCACAGCCCCGTCCAACCTGGCCTTGAATGTTCCTAGGGATGGGGCCTCCACCACCTCTCTGGGCAACCCATTCCAGTGTTTCACCACCCTCATTGTAAAGAATTTCTTCCTCAGATCTAGTCTAGTTCCAAGCACAAAGGATGCAAGGAGAGCATCTCGGTGAAGAGGGAGATTTCATCTCCAAAGTCTCAGTGAAGAGGGAGATTTCATCTCCAACGTCTCGGTACCTAGTTCTTCCCTATGACATCTAAAAGCATCAAATTACCCAAAGCATAACCGAAAACCTCCTTTTTATGATGCACTAGTGAAACAAGTAAGCACATCATGCAAAACAAGGAACCCTGAACTACAAGTAGGTACACAGGTACCCGGAAAATAAGAAAATGGTCTGGGTTTAAAAACATGTATTGCTGGTGTAATTCTACAAACATAAATGTTTGTTTCGTTGCCTGGTTTTAAAGCTAAATTCCCACTAGCAGAATCAAATCTCTATTTGGTTATTGTTATTAGAGCTGCAGTTACTACCACTGTTGAGTCAAGAATTGTCCTTTCTGCCTCTGGTCTCATCTGGTTAATAGGTTTTATCCTGAATTGCACATTCAGGTGGGCCTCATGAGGTTCAACAAGGCCAAGTGCAAGGTCCTGCACCTGGGTCGGGGTAACCCTCGGTATCAGTACAGGCTGGGGGAAGAAAGGATCGAGAGCAGCCCTGCCGAGAGGGACTTGGGGGTGCTGGTGGATGAAAAGCTGGACATGAGCCGGCAATGTGCGCTGGCAGCCCAGAAGGGGCTGATTCAGCTGAGTCCTTATAAACACTGGGAAAAGTGCATTTGCTTTTGTCAGTGAATCCCCCAAACCTAGTGTTCGACTTCGGTAATTTAATTTTTTTTTTTTTAAATGGGAGATTTAATTACATTTCTCACTATGATTATTTTAAAATGATTGTGTGGTGGCACCTGCAGACTGAAGAGAGTGGGAATCTGTTGTGAAAGATGTAGCACAAATGTGTAGAAAAGAATTTTTTTTTTCATTCCAAAATCATAGAATCATAGAATGTTTTGGGTTGGAAGGGACCCCTAGAGGTCATCCAGTTCAACCCCCCTGCAGGGAGCAGGGACATCGCTAACCAGATCAGGTTGCTCAGAGCCCTGTCCAACCTGGTCTTGAATGCTTCCAG
>NW_009259533.1:358071-365224 GCF_000687185.1 Egretta garzetta | reverse complement strand
TCCCCTCCCTCGGCCTGCTGGCCACGCTTCTCCTGATGCAGCCCAGAGTACGGTTGGCCTTCTGGACTGCCAGCGCATATTGCTGGCTCATGTCCAGCTTTTCATCCACCAGCACCCCCAAGTCCCTCTGGGCAGGGCTGCTCTCGATCCTTTCTTCCCCCAGCCTGTACTGATACTGGGGGTTACTCCGACCCAGGTGCCGGCCCTTGCACTTGACCTTGTTGAACCTCATGAAGTTCACACAGGCCCACCTCTCCAGCCTGTCCAGGTCTCTCTGGATGACATCCCGTCCTTCTGGTGTGTCAACCGCACCACTCAGCTTGGTGTCAAGGTTTCTGTCCACGCTATAAGACAGAGAGAGGAAGTCCACAAAGCAACAGCAAGAAAGATCCAAAATCTAGACAACATAGTAACGAACAAAGATGGAAAGAGATGAGCTTGTTGAATCTAGAAAATAGAAGATCTGGGGAAATGGGAGTAACTGCTCAGGTATGTGAAGGCTTGGTGCGAAAAGAAACAGAAAGAACTATTCCCCTATGAAACAGAATAGAAAAAGAAACAGAAAAAACTATGCCCACTGAGGATATGTCAAGAAGCCATTGGCTAAGATGGGTGTGGGTTTCTGGGAGAAGATTTAATTTAGATATGAAAAAGTGCTATCCAGTGCTAAGGATAGTAAAGCACTTGTACAAGCCACCTGGGAAGGCCTGGACTTTCTCCTGCTGGGAGTTTTCAAAGCCAGATTGAATCACAAATCATCTGTGAAACCATTTCACATTATGATTCAGGTAATTTGGGGGGGGGCATGGGGGAATGAGCCAAATGATCTCCTGAAAACCTCTCCCAGCCCTATACATTCTGTGATTTGGCCAGTGTTGGGGAGGGGGAACATAATGATTAAGCCTATGAGAAATTAAAAACCGTCATGTAACTTAAAAATTAAAAAAAAAACCAAACACCAAACCCTCAGTGTTGTTTCAGAACCAGGTGCATTTAGCCCATCTCCTTCTACCAGCACCCCTAAGTGGATGCCAAAAAAGTAAGCACAGAGGAGATGTTTATGGCTACTCTACCAGTCTTCAAATATTCTCAGCTCAGGAATTTCCTGACCCTGTTGTGGTCCTTGCTGATTCCTTCCTCAGCTATCCACCCAGATTAAGCCCAGAAAAAATGTTCATTCATATTTTTCAAGTCTGCTACTTGCTGCATGAAGGACCAACTTCTTTGTTTTGTTTTTGAATCCCAGTAGCTTCATTTGAAGACATTAGTCCTTCTGCTAGAAGAAACTGAATTGTTGCTCCTACCCTCTGCTTCCTATCTTTAAAAAATTATTTATATTGGTCAAGACCAGATAGGAGGATAATCCTATCCCATGACTGCTTATTTCCTTTAAACGCCTTTTCTTGAAACTTCTTTGGAAATCCAAGAACATTTTATTTACTGGGTTATTGATACCCACAAGCCTGTTAACCCATTAAAAAAAAATAATCGAGAGATCTGTAAGGAGCAATTTACCAGAAGTTGAATCTTTTTACCTTATTTCATCAAAATTTCAGCTGATTTGTCTGGTTCAGATGCCAGGTTTATTAGGTTGCAGTTCCCTGGATCTCTCCTGGATCCTCTCCAGTCTTCACATACCAGGGAACTTTTAAGGAAAACCTTGCACATTGGTGTTAATAATTCAGATTTTTATTTTTTTTTATGTTCTGTAAAACCCTTGGGTAAATACATCTAGCCCTGCTATGTGGTCCGTGTTTACTCTGTCTTTTTAATCTGTACCTTCAGTTCAATTTCAGGCAGGCTCTTTGCTGAATCCTCCCCTCAGAGAGGGTCTGGGACATTTATCACCCCTGTTTCTTCTGTAGTAAACCCCAGTGCAAAGAATTCACGTGGGTATTCTGCAGTGACCATTTTTGCTGCGAGTGATTCTTGTGTACAGCTGCTATCAATTGTTCTTACAGGCAGGCTTTTCACTCCTGATGTGTTGAAAGAAAAAATTAATATTAGTGTTGTTTCCTTTCATTGGTTGCTCCTCAGTCTCCTTTGGCCTGCCTCATTATATTTTTACTTTTAATCTGCTAGAGTTCCCGATTCTGTTTGCTTTTTTTGGATACAGCTTTAGCTTTTTGAAGGTTGCCTTCTTATTTCTAATAGCAGCCTTTACCCTTCTGTTCAACCATGCTGGCTTACTTTTTTCTTCGGGCTCTTCTAAGAGAAAAACAGTGGTACACCGGTGGCGTGTTTCATACTCAACACCCTTCAGAACTGTCAACACCTGTAAGGATTTAATTCCTCTAACTTTCCCTTTTAACTCTTTTTAAGTGCTTATTTTCGCACAGGCTCGCTGCTGAATTTGGGAAAAGCTTTGGTGGACTGCTCAGCTCCTGTTGCTGCCGTCAGGATGTTGACACAAGGTATGTTGTGGAATCTGCTGCAGGATGTTGACTTCATGATGAAATTTTGAACTAGATTTTAATATCAACCCAGGGGTTACACATCTTCTTCTGGAATCAGTAACCAGCTGCTGCTTCAGACTCAGATGTGACCTTTGCTCAGTCTCCGTGGAGGTAACTTGCTTAGGGACATGGTTTAGTGGTGGGATGGCAGTGCTAGGTTAATGGTTAGACTTGATGATCTTAAACGTCTTTTCCAACCTAAATGATTCTATGATTCTATGAACTAAACCCACCTAATACACCTGTATTTTCTGCCTTTTCTACCTTTTTTTTTTTTCTATTAGCATCAGTTAGTGCTGCTTTACTGGTGAACAGTAAAGCCTATTGACCCAAGGCTGTATTGTTCCTTTCTGTCCCTAGAGTTTCATTCATAGAGATTCTTGACAGCATGTTTTGGTCTCTCTTTCCAGCATATGGCTCATCTGATGTAGTGTCCCTTTGATTGTTTTCCTTCCACCAAGTGTTTGGTACGTGTGTATCCATCTCTTCGTTCAGGCTCAAAAAGGCCAGTTCCACCGTCTTTGTTTCTGAGGTTTCCAGCATTTGCGTCGTAACACATGTGCTGCCACTTTAGTTCCTGTCTTGACAACCTTTTCAAATGTCAATCTATTTGTTTTCCATTTTCTGTTTGATTTTTTGCTTCCTGTGACCTATTCTTCATTGAGGGGTACCTACTTTTGTGTCTTTATCTTTAGAAATGTCATCCCAAACCATATGCTTTTGTGCACTGGGTGGCTTCCCTCACTCCTCCCTTTAAAAGCTCACTCACAGCCTGCTTAATCTTAAGTGGCAACGCCTCAGATGAACTCCGTCTCTCCTGTACTGGCTTTTGATCCTTTACGTGTGTCAGATGAGCCTGAAACTGTCTTACAGCCAAATTCTGCCTCTCCACCACTCTCCCTGGACCTGCAAGAGATAAGGGGGCATTTCAGAGAGCGTTTCCATAAAGGTCCTCATCTTCGGTTTCTTTCCCAGGAGCCTAAATTTTGCCTCCACAGACAAAACCTCCTTTGCCTGTGTCATTGATACCCATTTGGGCCATGACCGCAGACTCCCCATCACTTGCTGCTTCTAATCTTCCAACTGCCTTTGCGTGTTATAACAATGAATAGTATTGTCTATATTTTTTAATACCTTTAACAGGTGATAACTTCTTTCCTGATTGGTCCTCCAAGCATCTTAGTTTTGCTGTCCTCTTGAAAATGGTCTTAATACCTCATTGATGAGGCTTTCTGTATGATTTCTCTGGAGGGAACGGAGAGGCGGCAGAAAACAGATTTTAGAAAAAAAAATTGCGTGATAATGAAACAAGAACCTTTCAATGTGATATAAACTTTGTGATGACCTGGAAAGGAGACAAAGTGAGGGAGATTTAAGGATATTCAACTGCAAAGCCCAAGAGCATATGCTTTAATTAAATTTAGCAGCTTGAATCAGCTCCTCCCCTCCCATCTGAGTGGCTGGCAGATAGTCTGTGATCATGGAAGCACGCTTTCCTTTGCCCTTATTTATGTTACTAAATCTTTCCTAAAATTTCTCAGTGTCGTGACTGCATATAGCAATAGTGGGAGCAAGAAATAAGATGACAAGATATCACATAGACCCACACGAAGCACTTTGGCTAACAAGGTGCTTGTAGTACAGGTTGCCAATACTGATTGGGTCTCTTGTTGCTTCTAGCATTGGCGACGTGTTCCACGTTAAGTAATTTTAGCAATTAGGTCCTGTTTCACAAGGAAGTTTGAGGTGGTTACTCTACAAAACTATCTGCAAAAAGATTTCGTAGGGGTTTTTAGGCACCTGTGTCCATAAATGTGTTGGCATTTTTTTGCTATTTGCTTTTGCTATTAAACATCAGATATCTAATTTTTTCTCCTGTGCATATCCAGAGGTGCTGCTGTCTCAGTGGAGCTGAGCAGTTCCTTTCCAGCACTTTGTGAGATTCATGACTTTGGCACTCTTTTCTCAAACACCCCAGTGAAGTTCATCTCAAAAGCATGTCCTGGGTGCATGTAATGATCACCAATGACACTGTCCTGACCATCTAGTAATGCAAAATCTGTCCTTTTTGTCATATAATAGAGATTAGTTTGCTTGCTTAGGAAGTGGGTGCCTTGGGCTCAAGTCTCTCAGGCTGGGAGGTTTCCAATCTACCATTCCCATGTCCTAGAAAAATGTGCTAATCATGCAGCTGGGTTAAAGCTGCTTTCTATCCTGCTCGGCAAGCTGTGCCTTTGTGCAGAAAAAAAGGCCTTCAAGCTTCATAAAGCCAATGAAGGAAAAGCCAAAAAGAACCATGACATTGTAGCTCATTAGAGAGGGGATCCTAGGCAACCTCTTGGTAGAAAGGGTGTAAGGATGCACTGCAGAGAACCTTTAAAGTTAAAACAAAACACTCACGGTTTAACGTTTGGACTTGATGATCTTAAAGGTCTTTTCCAACCTAAACGATTCTATGATTCTATGCCATGATAAAGAAGAGGGAGTCAATGGGTGGAATTTGCTTGAATTTCCCTAATCCTCATTTGGAAGAGCTTTTTTCACACAGGGTGTGTCCCACCAAATAATAAAGGTTATCAACTCCCTCAATGGATGCCCTTTTAAATATTGCTGCACCTCATCCTTGCTCTTGAATAGATTTCTTAGGGATTGTCAAATTACTTTGCCTTTCCTCTTAAAAATGTGTTTTTACTAACTGTTGGAGTGAGCTACAGCTGTATGTTTTATAGGAGAGGTTTTATCACTGATTCTTTTTGGACTGAGCATCCTTTTTAATGAATGAAATAAATGCTAAATGCAGATAGACCCTGGCTCTCATTATGACAGCTTTGTACTTTTTATTATGTGAGTGGGAGGGATGAGTACAGGTCTAACTGGAGAGGACACACGGTAGCACGGAGACTTGGCCTTGCAACCCTAGGACATTAGACTTGGATTTGTGCCACAAGTGTCTGGGTATCTTTTGTACCTCATACCCACCTTCACTAAATTTACTCCCTTAAAATGTTCTAGTTATTCAGCCATTTCAATGCTATCATTGATGGCAGACCTCCAAGAAAGAGGCTGGGTGCTGCAAAAAAGACATCCACAAAGTAAACTTTCCTCTGCTTCAGAACAGAAGAGATGCTCCAGTTTGTGGCCAGAAGGTTACTACGTTCTGGAGAATCCCTCCATCCCGAATTAGCTAAAACTCCTTATCACTTGCAGGCAAGAAGGACAGTTGAGGATCGTTGAGAACGGGCATGTCTTAGGCTTAGGCCAAGTAATGAGCTGAAGGGTTATATTCTGCCTGCTTAGATTTCACCAACTGTTCAAATCAATGAAGAAGCTCATTAAGTTAGCATGTCCCAAAGTTTTACATGGCGATTGGTGTTGATATGCTGTTCAGTAGCCCCTCCACCGCTGATCAGAAGTGGCTGTACTTCAGCTGTGGGTCAGCTGCATTTCAGTCCTGGTCCAAGGTTAATGTGAAGTCAATGGAAGGACTTCTGCCGAGTCAATAAGCTTTGGATCCATTTCCTATGTCAGTTCACAAAGTGCTTTTGAATAATTTATGCTGAAGGCTTTTTATAAATAGAAATTAGTGTTTTCATTTACTTGCATATCATAAGAATAAAACTTTTTTTTTTTTTTTTAAATTCTTTTACTTAGTTACTTATCTGTTTGGAGATTAGAGCTGAAGTCTATTGATCAACCTGATTAAAAAATGTGAAATCAGAGGGAGGCAGGCTCCCTCATTTTAACGAGTTAGTTAGTGTATCCCTTTTACGTTTCTCAGAGGGATTTGATGAAATGACATACAAATCTACACACCTGCAGGCCATTGAGAGACTACGTGGGCTACGTACGGGAAGAGAAATGGTAGTAAGGATACATGCATTCATCAGGATGATATATACAAAAAGGGAGAATCATTAACTTTGAAAAATGTTTTTCATAGTTGACATAGCTTAAGATATTAATGAACCTCTGAATGAGCCAGATCTCTTGACCTTAAAATGGTATCATTTCAAAAACAACAGACACAAATGTGGGCCAACTGATCCATTTATTTAAAGTATTTTAAATGGCCTGATTTTGTCTGCTGATCTGCATTGTAATCTGACCTCAGTGTGGGCTGCCACCAGAAGAAGAGCTGGTCCTGCTCCTTCCACTTCTCAGCTGACCCTGGCTGCATATTCCTATGCCTTGACTGAGCAGTTATGTAGGCAGGGGTAGCAGAAAGAGCTGGGATCACCTCTTTAGCATCAGCCTGCAGGTGGACCAAGTTAGGCACAGCATAAAACTGGTCCCTAACATTGGCAGTTTGCTCTGAATGGCACCATAGCCCCATGTAACTGTGGAAAATTCAGCAATTATGAGATCTCACGTGGTGCAGTGGACATTTATTTCAGAAGCAATGAAAAGTGATATGTTCATAAGTATGAACAGTGGTTGCTTTGTATTTTTCATCAAGCTGATACTTGCTACTGAAATTATTTATTTTAAACATTTGGTTAAATATAGGAGGTAGTATAACAGGAGAGGATGGAGGAGATGTGTCCCATTTTAGGTCAATGATTACAAGGACCAGTAAATGTCTGTCTCCTGGCAGGTAAAAAAAAAAAAAAAAGAAGTGACCCACCTATGTTTTAGAATCATAGAATCGTTTAGGTTGGAAAAGACCTTTAAGATCATCAAGCCCAACCGTTAACCTA
>NW_009259533.1:337478-357776 GCF_000687185.1 Egretta garzetta | reverse complement strand
GGCCCCACTTTTCCTGATACAAGCCAGGATTCTGTTGGCTCTCTTGGCGACCTGGGCACACTTCTGGCTCATACTCTGCCAGCTGTCAACCAGTACCCCCAGGTCCTTTACTGCCGGGCAGCTTTCCAGCCACTATTCCCCATGCCTGTAGCGTTGAGTGGGGTTGTTGTGACACAAGTGCAGGACTTGATACTTGGCCTTGTTAAACATACAATTGACCCTAGCCCATTGATCCAGCATGTCCAGGTCCCTCTGCAGAGCCTTCCTCCCCTCCAGCAGATCAACACTCCCCCCAACTTGGTGTCATCTGAAAACTTGCCGAGAGTGCACTCAATCCCCTTGTCCAGGTAATTGATTAAGATATTAAACAAGACCGGCCCTAGAACTGAGCCCTGGGGGACACCACTTGTGACCGGCCACCAACTGGATTTAACTCCATTCACCACAACTCTCTGGGTTCAGCCATCCAGACAGTTTTTCACCCAGTGAAGAGTATGCCTGTCTAAGCCATGAGCCACCAGCTTGTCCAGGAGAATGCTGTGGGAGACAGTGTCAAAAGCCTTGCTGAAGTCCAGGTAGAAAAAATCCACAGCCTTTCCCTCATCCACCAGGCGGGTCACCTGGTCATAGAAGGAAATCAGGTTGGTCAGGCAGGAACTGCCTTTCATGAACCCCTGCTGGCTGGGCCTGATCCCCTGATTGTCCTGCACATGCCTGGTGAGCACACTCAGGATGAACCACTCCATAATCTTCCCTGGTACTGGGGTCAGGCTGACAGGTCTGTAGTTTCCCAGATCCTCCTTCTGGCCCTTCCTGTAGATGGGTGTCACATTGACAAGTCTCCAGTTATCTGGGACCTCCCCAGTTAGCCAGGACTGCTGATAAATGATGGAGAGTGGCTTGGAAAGGTCCTCAACAAGCTCCCTCAGTACTCACGGGTGGATCCCACTCAGCCCCATAGACTTGTGAGTATCCAGGTGGCGTAGCCCATCCTCCTGGATTATGGGGGTTTTATTCTGCTGTCCATCCCTGTCTTCCAGTTTGGGGGGGCTGAGAACCCTGGGCATAATTGGTCTGACTATTAAAGATTGAGGCAAAGAAGGCATTAAGTACCTCAGCCTTTTACTCATCCTTGGTGCCAATGTTCCCCCTCTCATCCAGTAGAGGATGAAGGTTCTCCCTGGCTCTCCTTTTGCTATTCATGTATTTGTAAAAATGTGTTTTATTCTTTTTTACAACAGCAGCCAGGTTGAGTTCAAACTGGGCTTTTGCCTTTCTAATTTTCTCTCTGCATGACCTAGCGAGATCCCTGTACTCTTCTTGAGTTGCCTGCTCCTTCTTCCAAGACTGGTAAACTCTCCTTTTCTTTCTCAGTTCGAGTATAAGCTCCCTGTTCAGCCAGGGCAGTCGTCTTCCCCGCCTATTTGTCTGCAGGGACAGCCTACTCCTGCACCTTTAAGACTTGCAAAGATGAAGTTCATTAGGCTCCTCAGAAGGGGGACTGCTCCAACTGAAATCACCTTAATAGAAAAATGGGAGTAAGCAGAGGCCTTACAAAGAGAAAAAAAGATCAGTAGAGGAAACTGCATTTTGGAGCTCAAAAAAATGCAGGAATAGCACGGGCATTGCTAAAAGTAAATTCAAATTAATCCTGGCAAAGAAAATTAAAATAGGGAGCAAGGTTTCTTCAGTATTTAAACATGAAAACAGAAAGAAAATGTGGAATACAAAATACAGGGCAGACATTTAAAGATAATGGAAGTATGACCCTGCTGTTAAAGGTCTAATTCAGCTCGGTTTTCTGTAAGGACTCTGATGTAGAACCTGCTACGGAAAGACAAGATGATTAATGGGCAGAGGACTGTGCACATGGAAATTTCTATTACCAAAGTGGAAACAAAACTCTCTAAACTAGTTTTGTTTAGCTAGGGAGAAGGGAGGAGATATGGAGCTGGGTAATCAGCATTCTTGATATTTGAAAGAGCTGGCTCAGGAAATCAGTGCTCCATCTCAAAGCTCTTTAATAAATGTATGAAGTTGGGGGTGGTTCCATCTGTATGTCAAATAATAAATATAGCGTCCATATCTGAGTGCAGAAAAGCAACCACCCAACCCCACAAATGTGCAAGCTTTAGAATAAATCTCCAAGAAAACAAAAATGAATGAATAATTAAAGAAAGGAAACGACCACAAGGAGGTGAAAATAAATCAAGATGGGAGGAAATACAGATTTATCAAAGGCTGTTTGTGTCTGATATCTTTCCTTAAAAAGGATAACCAATTCTTATGGATGGGAAAAATGTTTTAGACATAATCCACTTAGACTTCAATGAAGCAATATCAATATTGTGCCACATGGGATATTACTAACTGGAGAAAATGTGGATCATTTCCAAAATACTAATGTGGTAAGTAACTACTAAAGAGAAATGACCTGGGGTTCTGTGGAGAAGAGAACTTGTAGTTTGCACAACAGTTTTTAGTGGAGTTTCACAATGCTCTGTCTTCAGACTAGTCTTATTTACTGTTCCCGTTGGTGACCCTGCCTTAAAAAGTAGAGATTTACTAATTAATTTTGTAGACAGCACAGCTGTGGGAGGTGTAGGCAATTCAGAAGAGGACTGGTGTATCAGTGTGGTGAATTGGATGGAAACCTGAAAAATGTAATGGTACGAAGAGTAAGGTTGTGCATGTGGGGTTTAATAGCAAGAGAATCGGCTGTAAAGCTGGAGCTTGTCAGTGGAAAACGAGGGAGTGAAAAGGGCACGTTGTGTTTGTTGATCACAGAATGATGCAGCAAACTTCCTAGGGATGTTCCTGAGAACACCTCAGCTGAGGTCTTTGATGAAACAGGGACAAACCTATCTTAGATGAGTCATAGAATCACAGAATCATAGAATGTTTTGGATTGGAAGGGACCCCTAGAGGTCATCTAGTCCAACCCCCCTGCAGTGAGCAGGGACACCACTAACTAGATCAGGTTGCTCACAGCCCCATCCAACCTGGTCTTGAATGCTTCCAGGGATGGGGCCTCCACCACCTCTCTGGGCAACCTGTGCCAGTGTTTCACCACCCTCACTGTAAATAATTTCTTCCTTAGATCCAGTCTAAACCTACCCTGTTTTAGTTTAACACCATTACCCCTTGTCTTGTCACAGCTGGCCCTACTAAAAAGATTTTCCCCATCTTTCCTATAGGCCCCCTTTAGGTACTGAAAGGCTGCAATCAGGTCTCCCCGCAGCCTTCTCTTCTCCAGGCTGAACAACCACAACTCCCTCAGCCTGTCCTCATAGGAGAGGTGCTCCAGCCCTCAGATCATTTTTGTAGCCCTCCTCTGGACCCTCTCCAACAGTTCCATGTCCTTCTTGTGCTGAGGGCTCCAGAGCTGGACGCAGTACTCCAGGTGAGGTCTCACCAGAGCAGAGTAGAGGGGCAGAATCACCTCCCTCGACCTGCTGGCCAGTCGTGAGTGAGACTTTGAGGTCTACTGTTGGTCCCAGACAGGAAGGATCCTACTCATCTTTTAGGTGGAGGAGATGGCTGAACCATGCTCTGAAAGCAACTTTTTCTACATGGAGACTCTTGGGAGCCCAAGGTGATTCCAATTTTTGTTGAAGCACTTTGATCAAGTCAAAAATGAGCAAGGATGAATCTAAGCAAAGTCATTAATGCCCATACAGAAGTGAGGAGAAAAATCTTCTGTTTGTATTTTATACTTCTACCTGCTGGACTGAGAGTAACCATTACAGGCAACCGCAGCTGCAATCAAAGGACATTTGTCAAACAAGAGGGGAGGGCGTCATGTCCTTGTTGAGCTGTCCTTTCCTCTTCCAGTTTCTCTGACTAAACGTTTCAGCAGAACAAGAAGTTTTTCAGTACGAGGCTAACCTGCTGCACTTGCACAAAACAATTTACATGCTCACTCACACGATGTATCCAAAGGAAGCGTTCAGAACCAGTCAGGAGACCTTACTCAGCAGTGACATTGCACTCCCGTTGTTGTAAAGGATAATTTACTCAACTCCTTTCTCAGTTTACTGAGTGATTGAAATACAATATAAGGTTAAACATCTCACCTAGAACCGTATATAGCCTCCTCATCGCCCTCTGAAATTACAAAAAAAACCCCTGCACTGATAAGGGGAAAATGCATTTCTTTAAGTCACTGATAGTTCATTCAACAGTCAAATAGAGAACAAAAATAGACAATTTTATAAGAGAAGCATATTTCTTTCTTCCAGTCAATCTAAACTTAGATCTCCTTACACTGCAGTGTCTTATCCACATCAAAGATGTATTCCACGGGTTAGTTAAGAGGGACATGTTTGTCCTTGCTCTTGACAGTTCATCCCACTCAAGGAGTACTCCTCATGTGGGATCGACTGTGAAAATGCAATGAGAGAGGCTTTGCCCTGTGAAAGGGGTCAAAATGGCAGTTTTGGAACCATTTTGACAAACAATCTGCAGTGTTTCCAGAGGCATCTTGAGGAAAATTGTCTCTCTTATGGTTGCTGCACGCTGGGTGCCACCAGGTCACTGTGACCCAATGGTCACAGTCAGTGGGGGAATCAAGTGGGGGAGTGACAACACAGTCATCCTGGGAAAATTTCAGAAGGTTTCACAGAGCAGTCAAAAAAGCTGGATACTTTTTTAACATTGATTGTGAAAAGGAAAATACTAAAAGCAAAAATAATAGATGTAGCCTAATATTTACATACGATTAATGTTTTTCAGAAACCCACATTCAAGTGACAGTCAGTGATATTAAATTCTACCAGTACTCGGCCCATGTCATATGAAAAGAAGTGATCCACTGAAGAGTCAGAATGAAAACATTGCAGAACGTCAGTCCTTGTTTGGACAAAAAGGGATGTGGAGGAGAAAATCGTCGTAACTCCCCTGTATTCCCATAGTGACGAGAGAGGACAGTCCTTGTGGTATCCATGGTGTGTGTAAGCAAGGAATATTCTTGATATGCAAAAGGCTGAGAGCTGCTATCAGAGAGATTTAGTAGTTTAAAGGGAAAGCCATCAATTCAAAAGGAATTCAAAAACTGCACACATCAATATTTATTCTCATTTTGGTGAGTCAAGCCAAAGGATGCTCTTAGGTTGGAGGACTTGAAGAGCACAACCGTGTTCTCCCCTGGTTCAGCTCCAAGGTGGCACCTGGTTACAAGCCAAGAATTCTGTGCAGAAGAGAAGAAATAAGAGCACAGGGCAGGGCAGGGTAGTGGTGCAGAAGACCAAGAGAGGGCTGAGATTTAACAATGGAACGAAAGGGATGTTACAAAGAAAGGAAAGATTTTGCCAATCATGGAATCAGGTGTAGCTCAAACACGATGCTGCAGTGGAATTGAGAGTAACACAAAACAGGCCTTTGACCTTCCTAACTTTGTGCTGATCTTTGGAAGGCAGTGATGGATTCTTTAATTTAAATCATTAAAGTAAAACCAAATCAAACCAGCATCTGAGCATACATTCAGAGAAAGCTCTCCTATTGTGCCAAGAGTAGCCTGCATGCCAGAGCTCTAAATAAACAGTCTAAATATACAGGTTCATAAATCTTGTGTGTGAAATTAAAACAAGGGAAAGGACATTGATTTATTATATGTTTATTTGAAAGCTTAAGACTTAGTCTTTAGTTATAATAACGGTGTCCTCCATGCTCTGTGAGGGGGCAGCAGTGCTTGACTTCAATTGTGCTTTTCTTGGGTTTGGTAATTATAAGGTCAGTAAGAAGTGTTCCCAGAACAGCAATCTTTTTGGCTCCACTGTTAGGTTGTTTCCAGATTCCCATTAAAACTTCACCCCTCAGTCTAAGTTCCCCAAAAAGAACCTGACCTCTTGAACTTGAAATATAGCTCTTGTTTCAGGGAAGGGATTTTGTGGGAAATGCCATGAAAATTCGGAGAAGCATTTGAGAGCTCTGCAGTCAGATTGTCATTGATGTATATCACATAAGCTTTGCTTCTTATTAAGAGTTAATGAAGCAACAGCAATTTTACACCAGATGCAGATACGCTCTGGTTTATTAGAAAGACGTCTTTTTGATTACTCCTAAAAGTGTGTGTGTGTGGAGTTCCTCTTTCCACCAGCCCCCCTCACTTGTAGTACCTCCATAACCTCCAGACTTGGGTAGCTCCACTGTCTCTCGTGCGTGCTGTGTGGAGAGAAGGGGATGTATGGGCAGGACAGATTTTCCTTTTAGTACTACTCAAAGTCCTACCATGCTGGATTGAGCAAGGCGTGGAGATCCCAGTGAGAGTAAGAAATAAGGAAATCAGGAGAGTAAAACATAGGAATGGAGGGGCAGATGGTGGGTGTCACTGAGGGTCAAGCTTCCCTACTGGTATGTGCTGATGAGCTCTAGGCTGTAACACATAAGTAACTCTTGTGTAAAACATGATAACTTACCAACAGAGTGGCTGCATGCACTGTGGAAGGCTGGCTTCATCTGTAGTCCTTCATTCGGAGACCATGTAGCTGCTAAGATTCTCTTTGAGATGCGCAGGGTCCCAAGAAGTCAAGAAGGGCAGTAGTTGGCAAAGTTTGGTCCACCTTCACTCCCTACAATCAAGGACAAAAGAAAGATTTGGCAGGTGGATGCACAGAAAAAAAGTTTAAGAATAGGACAGGCGTAAAATTAAGATCCTCTGTCCTTTGGCAGTCTGTGACTTAGGGACATCCTGAGCCAGGATATAACCATGTCTTTATGATGGCCCTCAGTAGACCCTCCTCACATAAATGCATCTGATTGCATTTGAATCTACTTTCATCTGTGCAACAGCTGGAGGTGATGATTTCCACAGTTCAGTCACGTAGTGCATGAAACAAATATTCCCCTGGCTGTTAAAGAAGGGCCGCGAAGGAGGGATTCCTATGGGAGTACTGTTTATGGGAGCTGTGCAAGGTGTGTCCCCTTCCTCTTACATGGCTCCTCATCCTCTGGGTCCTTTGATATAGTAGCTTCCCCTCCAACCACTTGAGTGAAATTCCACCCACTCCTGTAGGTTACATGTTTCTCAGAGTAACAGGAGCTCTTTCAGGCTCTGCTACCAGCATGCAAAGTAATTTCACAAATAGCTTAGCTAGAAGAGCACCAGGCTCCTCTGTCGCCTCTCAAAGTCCATCTCCTCCCCAAAAGTGCAAGTCAGGACAAGTTACAGAAAGACCCCTTTGTACAATCAGCCTATAAAAGCCAAATGGCTGATTCCAGAGTTTCCCAGAAGCCTTTGCTTCCTCAAGCAGCACCCGAGCTCCCGTGTCACTGTGACGAGCAATGACACTGCACGAGCTTCTGATCATGTCCTTCACTCCTTGGGTGACAGAGGAGGTAGGAGATGGCATTCTTCCATTGCACCCGGTGAACTGGAAGAGCACTTTCACACCTTCCTTATTTCATGTAGCTCTGGTGGCTCAGAATCACTGGCTTTAGGTCCTCTCCGCTGCTGGAGGAGACACAAAGTGCTCTCCAGGGCGGCCCTGAACCCACCTCCTCTGTCCTTACTGCCCAGGGATGTTCTTATCCCATGCCAAACTGGGTATGGAAAGAAGCCCCTGGCTCTCACAAGGCACGGGGGGCTGTTCCACGTCCTCTGCAGGGTCTCCCCAAAACTTTCTCAAGGTAATCATCTGCCTTGCAAGCATCCCACTCCCTTCATCTGTCCCAGCATGGCAAGAGCCCAAGATAAAATGGCCTGACCTCAACTTCCCACTGATCCTTCACCAGCTTCCAGGAAGGCTACAAAGAATAACCAGTGAAGGAGGCCCTACCTGGGGGGCAGGAGAAGGAGAGGGCTGCGAAAGCTTCTCTGTGCACAAGGCCGTGGGTGATGGGTCTTCCTGTTCAAGAAGGAGGCAGCTCCTGCTATCTTTCTCTGGGCATCCATCACCAAGATGCAAAAGACCTGTTAAATGATACAGCTGTATTTCTTCTGGAGGGAGTGCAAGCTTTGCTGTTTTATCTATGTGTCTTGGCTTAATTCCGTATCTGTTTCTTAGTGGCTGATTAAATGAGATTTCCTGTTGCATCCATGGCTTCCTCCTTGCCATCCCTCAGCAGCTCACTCGACAGGGGTGTCAGAGAGCAGCGAGTGTCAGCCGCTCCCTAAGGCATGGGGAGCTGGCAGCTGAGGTCCATAACACGGCTGGCCAGGCAGGAGCTTCACCAGCCTCATCCCTGAACAAAGTGAGCAGGACAGGTTCTGGCCAGGTTCAATGGTTCAACCAAGAGTCCAGATCTCCAGGCAAGTTTATGGGGATGAGGCAGGTCCCAGGAGCTAGGAAGTCAATCCCCAGGATAAGGTTGGCATCAGGTCTCATGATCCCTGGTAGATTTTTTTTTTTATATTTACATTTAACCTTTTCTCTCCACCTTGTCTTGGGATCTCTGCATGCCTTGCTTTTGGTTTCACTTTGCTACCACTGTAACCTACTCCCCTCCTATGAGTTCCTCCCACCAGAAAGTGTGCATCATTTCTCAGTCCGTGCTTTCTGTAGCAGTCCTTAAGCATGATTACAATGATTAGATTTTGCAGTTATATAGCCCCAAAGGATGTCCTACTGTCCAATCTTTTGAAAAGTAGGAAGAAGGGCTGGTTAATTCACAGTTCTGCCTTACTCACATCCTCCAAAGGGTTAAATCAGCTCCCTACATCTTCATGAATCACAGCCTTGCTGTCCTCTGCAGTGAACTAGGAGTTGTCATCTCTGGATTCGGGATGTAGACTGATCTTCCAACTCTGTCACTTCTCATGATCTTTATCTCCCTAAAACTTTCATGATCCAGATGTTCCCTATTGGCTTAAATAGCTGTACTGGTAACCATCCCCACTTAGTGCTTCCTAATTCCTTTGACATAAGTCTGTGTACAGTAAACAGAGAAAGTAAATAGTATCTTCAGAGCTTACTTGAATTTAAAAGAGTAATATCTCAGACTTTGGCACACTACATCACCGTTGTGGGTTTGCTGCCCGTACAGACAGCTTTGCAGAACAGCTATTCCCACTCTGCATACCTGTAGGCTGGCTGGCTTTACCCGGCTTATGGTGTGCACTTCTGAGGGACTTAATAACAAGAAATCGTCTGTCAGGTTGGAGGAATTCAGAGAAAAATTAGCTGGGGAAGGAATTCCCTTAATGTCCCTCACTGTCAGCATCTGAGCATCTGAGAAAAGTTTTAGGAGACCATCTTTGTTGCTTTAAATAGCATTATTGGTACCTTAAAACACCTGGGTCACCTGATTTTTTTTTTTTTTTTCCTCCCCATATGGCTAAGAAAAGCTTCATGCCATCCGTGGTCAGATTTTTCTGTCAAGTTTTGTGTAGTTGAGTTTTTTTGTTGCTTATTTTTCCTGAGGGCAAGGGCTGGATTTGAAAATCTCTGTTCTCAAGCTAGTCTCCTCTTACATAAGCCATTATAATTCACAAAAGACAGAGCAAGAGGTAGACTTGAGCCAGCAAAAGGCGCTCAGGGCTTCGACTCTCCACTGGACTGTCATATCCTCCTCTGTATTATCTCAAAGGCAGCACTAAACAGGATGCTCTAGAAAAGATACCTGACTTGAAAAAAATAATTGTCTTCTATTTTTGTCTTCAAAATTTTCATCTATTCCCCTAAGGATTTCTTCTAAAACTGGATTCCTAAGAAAAAAAAACCTGATTTCCCTGCAGTACAGCTTGCCTGAAGTCACTGTGAGACAACGCTTCTGTTGGTACAGTGGCAATGAATACGGGTGTTTCTGGTTTCGGCAGTAGCAGGATGCTGCATTTTGCATTTCCCCTTTAAAGTGCTCCAAATGGGCAAGGCAACAACTTTTTCTCCCATGGGTTGTAGGTTGCCTCCTCCATCTAGAAGCAGGAACGGGTCTGGGGGGGAGTGCCAAGTAACTCTCCCTTCCACCCAAAGTTTGCTGCTGCCAAGCAGGGAACCTGAATTTTTGGTCAGGCGCTATGAAGACCGATACCCACATCTCAGTGCAGCTGTGGAACGTGATCATCACAATGCAGAATAATTCCTTGTGTTAATTGACCTGATGGCCCAGATAACTGCTCCATTTCACATGAGACCCACCCTGGGCAGCCTAAGACCACAGGTCATCAGCTTTGTAAATCCAATGACTCCCTTAGCAAAGACGAGCTTTCTCAGGGCCAAAAAGTCTCTACACAGACGCCCTGAAGGACATAAGCATGAGGAGGATCAGAATTGCCACCCCACTCACTGAGCACAGAGGGTACTGGGAGAACAAGATCATCGTGGTGAGCACTGGGTGCTGCCTGTCCCGGGGGTGAGGAGTTCTGTTCACCTCCCAGCTTTGCTCAGGCTCCTTACTGGAGAGGGTCAAAGAATTTACCCAAGACTACTGAGCTAAGGGGAGTTGACTTCTAGTGAATTTGGGGGTTCATTTATCCATAGTCTCAGCCCAGTATCCCTATTACAAAGCCCTCCTTTGACCATTTTTCAGGGTCTTCAGCAGTCTGAGCAAACAGATAAAGAAGCAGTTAGGCCAGGGAGATGAAATTATCTTCTCTTTCCTTAGAGGTGATTTCTAGGAGTTAAGCTCCAGAATTGTCTGGAGGTCAGTATCTCTTTTTTTTTTCCTTCTTTCACTGGATAATGGAAAGCCATGGACTTCAGAAATGTGATGAATTTCAGCAGTGTCAGCTCGCCGAGAAAAGGCACAGTAGAAATAGAGAGTCCACACATACTGAAAAACCCCTGGAGAATAACAGTGAAAATGAGAAGAGGATGTGAAAACAACATGTGAAGAAAAAGTGAAGCAGCGGGATTTGTTTAGCCTAGAAAAGGGAAACCTGAAGGAAGCCAGGTACGTGTTCTTCCAACAAAGGAGAGGGAGAGTATGGCGATCAATAGTTCTGTGCCCTTGGTGACTAGAACAACACGAAATCTGTTCAACTTCCAGCAAAGAAAAGAAATTAAATGCCATGAAAGAAAATGAAGAGTGAATGTTGTCTAGAGAGGCTGTGAAAACTCCTTGGATGTTTATTAGAAGACCTGAGGCAAACACGCTCCGGAGTGGTGTGGGTATCCTTGCCGTGGTGCAGAGGAAAGGGCTAGGGCAGAGGTTCACAAACTGGGGACAAAGAATGTACCTGAGGAGAGAAGCCCCAGAAAATTACTTTCAGCCTTGGTGTCTCCCCCTGGCTTTGTTCTTCGCTGCTTCCATCCCCAAAATCTCTCTCTTTGAAGCTGTATGAGAAAAAGCAAACAACCCCCGCCACCACTCTTTTCTTTTGCAGCAATGCAGACAGCAAGATGAGAACGAAATACCTTTCAAGGGAATTTGGGAGGGAGAGTGAAGCAGAGGGGTTACTCATCTATTCTAAAAAAGAAAGATAGCTCAATATTAAAAAGTCCAAAAGCTTCGGGAGTCGATGACCTTTAGGTCCACTGCTTCTCTTGGAAATCCACTTCTAAATAAATATTCATTGCTGACGCATGCTCTAATAAAAACGGCATATTGCAGTCATTTGCTGGTTGGTGCATAGAGTCTTGTCAGCTCATTCATAGCACATTTACTGCCAAATCATTCCTTTAATCATCGAACGAGAAATGTTACACACGCCGAACAAATCTCCCTCATTAACTTGAGCGGGTTACTACCGCAGTCTGTTATACTTCAGCTTCTATTTTCGGAGAAGGTCTTGTAACCTATTGTGTGCGTGAGTCACAGCTGTCACTACAAGGCTCTACCAGCATCAAAACTACAGCCTAGGACTCTAACAGCACTAGATGCCTTCTTCTGAAGGAGTCTTCAGTACCTCTGCCCTGGGAGAGAAATACCTGCTCTCCATTTTTACTGCGTACAGAGATCCATTGAATGGCACTTTTTATCCCTATCAGCCTCATTGAAATAATTAAAGTCTCACTCAACCTCGGTATAGTGTCAGGGTTTGACCCTTTATAATTGTCATAGACTGCAGAATGTAAAATAAGTATGGCTGCAAGTGTCCCTTGTCCCTGTCATCCTCAGCCTGCCTTCTGAAACCTCAAATTTTCCCTGTCACCTTTTGTAGGGGGAAAATAATTCAAGCTGCCGTTCATACTGAAGGAAAGTTAGATAAAGCCTAGGGCCTTTTATCTGTATGGGCTATGATTTAGCAATGCACATAAACACATCCTTTTTGGAATTAGTGCTCCTTGCAGACCTTTGCAACCAGCAAGGTAAGAGGAGAAATTCCCATCAGCTTGCAGGGATAGAAGCTGGAGAGGCAGTATGCTATTTTTTTTTTCCTAGGAGACACTGTCTGCACTCAAAATTTAAATATACTCAGGAAATTTCCTGGGCAATAAGGGCAACTGGTGCATCACAAACTATCTCTGTGCTAGGAACCTGTTTAGACGCAGGGTGGCTGCATGCAAATTGCCAAATGGGCATGAACCCTGGAACGCACTTAGGCCTGAGCTGTGCCTGGGAGGTGTTTGGAGAGCCTCGCTGGCACATACCAAAGGCACACCAAAGACCTCTCCAACCTTTTGCTAATATAGGTGGATCATGTTCTGGTGCCTGAGGACATTCCCAGACAGTTCAGCGCACTGGTACACAGGCATCTGAAACCACCATCCCAATCTCATGTTCATCTTCAGAACCCTAGGAAAGAGAAGAGGACTCCATTCCAGCACATGCCATTTCCTGACAACTAAATCACCGTCATCCTCATTTTGGGGGGCTTTTTTTAACAGTCCCCCTGTCATCTGAGCTCACCAAAGAAAAGGCCAGTCACTTATTTCACATTTAAACTGCTCAGGAAAACTCACATGAAGAAAAAAAAAAAAGAATAGGGAAGTTGCATTGGTCAAGCTTAATAAAAAACCAAAGGTCTCTTTAGTATAAGGTTATTCCATTGTGCTACCGTCCTTGGCTCATGTTAATAAGTGTTATCACACCATTCAATCGCATTTGACCCTCCAGTCCAGGTTGTCGTTTTCCACATGAGTTAACTGGTTGGCTGGAAATCCAGAGGAAAGGAACTTAGGCTATAAATTCCCTTTTCCCATACTATTTTTAGAAAAGGTTAATCTCTTATGGGTTTCTATAGAAAATTTTTATTCTAGAGAACATGGATAGGTGGTGATATATATCATGATGACATTCGATGTCAAGATGATGTCAGTTAGAAAAAACTTGGGGAACACATATTTTCATGTGTTACATGGATATCAGCTTTATCTGCGGTGTGATTACACATTTATACCAGTCTCAGTGTCTTACACATTAAACCTTACATTGCCTTGCTCACACTGCCTCACGGTCACTTCACTTGGCTGTGGAAATCCTGACCCAGGAAAGATCTGTCCAAGTCCAAGTTGAAACCATCACATCAATCTGCTAGAGATCTCTCTCTCTTTTTTTTTTCCCCAAAAACTGAGGAATTCCCATCCTAATCTGAGATCCAGAAAGACACAGAATGGGACATTCAGTCCTGAACCACAAGAAGTCAGACCTTCCTCTTTCACACTATAAGTATGAGAACTGTGACCAACATAACTCTGTTTAAATACTCTTTTTTTAACGCTCATTGCTACCTGAATACATTATCTATGGTTTTGAACACCTCCAGCTATACTGTTAAGAACTATGTATGTTCTATATGTCCAACACATAAGTTAAAATACAAATATATGCATCCACATTTTTTTTAATCATAGAATCGTTTAGGTTGGAAAAGACCTTTAAGATCATCAGGTCCAACTGTTAACCTAACACTGCCATCCCACCATTAAGCCATGACCCTAAGCACCGCGTCTGCCCATCTTTTAAGTACCTCCAGGGATAGGGACTCGACCACTTGCACAGGTAAAATTGCGTACAAGAAAAAAAGAGATCTGCATACTGAGACATGTTTACGTGCATGCATATATCTAGTAATTTTTATTGTATATATGTTTTTATAACAGAATTACAATGAAGAGGCATTCAAATGAAAATTTTTATGGTAGTTAAGCGATCTTTTGTACGTGAGAGACATTAAAAACCCACAGATGAAAGGCTATATTGTACATGTTCAGAACAAGAATAGTGTGTGACAACAGTGTATTTGCTTCTATTTTAGATTGTTAAACGGAATCATAGTTGGTATATGAGCTGATTTGTTGACAGAGAAAGGAAAAAAAACATGAAGCCAAGCCAAACCATTCCACCTACAGTATTAATTAGCTCCAATATGAAGAAGCCATTCAGTTTTTCTCATTTTTTCAAAAATATATTTAAATACTGATTAGAAAAACAAAGACCAAAGCACTGTTTCTCAGCTCATTTGAGACAGTTATGCCATTAATATATTAAAAGTTTAGATCTCCTGTAATTTAAGTGTTCACATTCCCCATCCTATTTGTGGATGTGATCCAAAACACTCTGAAGATTCCCATTGAGTATAGGGGCTTTTTATCAAAACATTGCCAAGTGTCATGATAAAATTCTGCCTTTTGTGAGATTTGAAAACAAATTACTACATTCAAGTCTCAGCTTCTATCAAATAAACTACTAACAAAAATTGTAATCTTCATTTTGGGGGAAAGGGGCTTGAAAATGGGACCTGAATTAATCTAAAAGCTAAAAACCAGAAGTTGAAGAGGAATGTTTGTTGATTTTTTGATCACGGGGTTTTAAACCTGTTGGATAAAAGTCACAAAAAGTCATTCTAGTCTTCCTCCCCACCTTCCTCTAAAGGCCAGTCGTAGGAGGAACTTGGCAACGTCTGTAGGTGGTCTGCAAGGCACTACGGCATATGGCAATGTACACGCAGATGAACCCATTCCACTGCCGTGGTGCCAAGGACTCCCAACCATAACAGGAACCACTGAGAGAGACACAATCGGGACTGCAGGTGTGATTTAGTTTCTTACTGAGAGGTTCCTTGACCCAACTTGCCTGCTACTGCAAGGAATGTGTAGGAAGCTACTGCTGAAGAAGAATGTTTAAGGAGGTCCTACAGAGGCCAGCATCCTCAATACCCTCCCACAGGAGCAGTGAACTGTGAGGTTAGCAACTAGAGCGAGTCCCCACAGCAGTGGGACTCTGATGAGGAACAGGCAGGTACAAAGCATCGCACAGGCTGGTAATGTCCTGCAAGTCCTCCAAGACAGATTATACTTGAGAATAAAAGACATTATTATAGCCTTAGGGAGTCTTTAGTTAGGAAAAGATGAAGACAGGCATTAACTTGACTAACCATCCTGTTTTTAAAAAGTTATCCCTTGTTTCTGGAAGACCTCCCTAAAGATGGCAAGCTCTCCCTTGCTTTAAATAATAGCTCTATTTATTTAATTCATTTCCTCTAGGTAAGTAAAAAATCAGCTTAATCATCAACCAAACTTCTGCAGAAAAAAACTAAGCAGAGTGGCTGTTTATGGCACTTTTCAGTGTAAAATCTGCCTTTAGAAACCTTTTAACAAAAGTAAGCCCAAGCCTCTACAAATTATTTTAAGAAAAGTCCATTCATGTTGTCTTCAGCAGCACTGAATTACACTCTTGAAATAAAAATAATGGACTTTGCCTGTCAAAATGTGATATTACCCCATAAATCTGCTTATGCACTTTTTACTCAAGTAAAGAAATTGCATGCAAGGAAGCAGATCTGTGAAAGGCCCATTAACAGCTTGGTAGGCAGCAGATGCTCACGAGAGATACAGACCAGAATGTCTCATTGCAAAGATGCAATGAGGTTGTTTGTTGGTTAAAGCCTCAAGAGGTGGTGGCAAGTGAGATCTTTCTGATGGGTCCTAAACAGTTGTGGGTAGGAGCTTTATCACAAGTCTCTGGAAACATTCTTCCAAGCCCAGTAGCTTCTGTGTCTTAGCAGGAACATGTCTGAACTACATGAAGAAGCGATCTTGATTCAAATGTAGGAGAAGGTCTGGATAGAAGCTCTGAGATGGGCAATTTGAGAAAGGCAGGAGTGAGAAAAGTCTGCTTACACAGATTGCACAATGGAGTCAAATGTCCATTGGAGTAAGAGAAGCCCGCAGGGGTATGACCTGACCGTAATCTTCTGCAGGGTGTGAAGGTCAGTATGAGGCTAGGGAGATGTCTTGGGGAGTAAGATCCCTCACATCTTGAGGGCCAAGGTCCACCATGTTTGTCTCAGGAATCAAGGAGGTCAGAGCTGTCAATGGTAGCAACAAGACTAGGGCTGCTCCACGAGGAATGGCAGGTTGGAGGCTGGGGGTGACAACAAGCTAAGGAGAGACCTCTTCAACAGGGGGTCTAGGCCACAGGACCCAAGGAAGGCAAACAGATATACCAGTGGCAGTCACCAGGTTCAGCTGAAAGGCTGGGTCACCGGGCAGGACCATAGTCATGAGGCAGGTCCAAGGACAATCATTCAGGAGCAGCGATAAGTCAGGATTTAAATGCAGCTCTTGGGGCTACAGAAAGCAAGTATGTGGGTGGAGGCCTCGGGCAAAGCTGGTCAGGGGCATTAAGGTGTATGCAAGGGCCTTGACAGCAGTAGGTCCAAGGATGTCAGTGTGATCCTCGTCAACAGCTATGTTTAATTATTATTTATGTGCAGAATTCGATGAATTACACGGGCCATGACTTGACAGTGCATCAGATGGTAACACTCCTCCAACAAAATGAGACTTAATGTCTATAAAGAAGAGACTTTACACTCACTGGAGATACCAATTTACATGGATCATCAGCAGTAATGATTATTACTATGACTACTGTAGCTGATGCAGAAGACTTTTCTTAATTGTTCATACTTGGCCATCAGATGTAAGGCAGCATGCAAACAAAGTAACTTATAAACCAATTTTTGTACAGGGTCTAAGCACTTGAAATGTTTTTCCTGATGAAGATGTGAAGAAAAAGACACATTCTGGCTTTGACAGAAGCGACTTGTGCCACAATAGCATACAAAATCATTCATATGGGTCGTTAGATTGAAAGAACAAATTAAACAGAGTTGTTCTGAAAAATTCACCTATTGTTAAACAATATATCTTGGTAGAATAAAAGCATTACATATTTCTGGTAATATGCTAGCTCCACTTTCAATCAAAAGAATCATTAAAGGCTTGGTTGTAAAGGTTGTATTTTTCTCTGTGGCCACTGGTGCTTTAAACCATGGAAATGTTAAAATGTTTCTGGCAGATGTTCATTCCTATACAGTAGAAAGAGAAGTGATCTATTGTCCACTTAATTATTTTCAATACAAGAGTAAAAATTCATTAGAAATGATTGAAAATGCAAGAAGTGTATGAAAGTCAATTGACTTCACAATACGTCGTCACTTGCAGATGACAAAGCTAATATCGACTTTCACGGTACAAATAATGTTGGTCTGTGGTCATCTGAAAATATGAAGTAAGCAAAGTTTGCAATGAGAGATAATCCCTTTTCTTAGAAAATCTGAGAAAAAAAGAAAGAAAAACCCCACAAACTTTCAGGCACACAAGGTCTTCTTCAAATACAGAGTAGAATCAGCAGCCTTCTAAGATAAACAGAAGTGGGGAATCATTATTCAGAGATGAATTCGTGTACGTTAACCAGCTGAAGAATACAAAAGAAAAGCTAGCAAGTGTCTGTGGAGCCAGAGTGATATGGGTAGCAGGAGAGGTGATAAAGTTGTTGGCATCTCCTGGACACAGAGAGGGGATGTTAGTTATTTATTGAAAATACTGAAAGCTGAGATCTGGAAAATTCCTAAAAAGTGATTTTTTTAAAGATACGGAGAACAAACAGTATGATATGTCTACTGAATATTAAACATCATTATCTACTACATTTGTGAAACGTATCTCAGATATTATCAGGTATCTCAAATAACTCTTCTAAGAAAGTTTTAGTTTTCAAGGCTCTTGCCTCCATTTCAGTCTTGTATTGCCAGAGAATGCTGCTTGGAAAACACTTGTGGAAGGCATCTAGTGCAACCTCCTGCCTGAAGCAGGACTGTTGCCAACACTAGGCCAAGCCATCAATGACTTCTCCTAGTCAAGTCCTGAGACTTGTATGACCTCTCTAATGAACTGTTCTGGGGTTGCACTACTTTTCTAGTGAGGGGGTTGGTTTGGGGTTTGTTTATTTACAGATGTCCAACATAAACCCTCCAAGCTGCAGTTTGGGGGCGTTGTCAACCATTATATCACCTAGCAGTACCAAGAGCAGTTTGTCCTCATTGTCTGTATAACTGTAGTTCACACAGTTAAAGACAGCTACTAGGTCACCCTTTAGCCACCTCTTCATCAGGCTGAAAAAACCCCAACTGTCAATCTCTTTTTGTAGGATCTGTGCTATAGGTCCCTGACTATCATAGGAGCTGTCTGCTGGACTGTCTTCAGTTGCTCCACATGCTTCTGAATGGAGAATCCAAAACTGGATGCAGTATTCTGGGTGCAGTCTTACCAATAAAAGGTTAGACTAGATGATCCTTGAGGTCCCTTCCAACTTAGGTTTCTATGATTCTATGATTCAGTGCCAGGCAGAGGGGGATAAGAACTCCCCTTCACCATGCCAATCAGGTTCTTTTCATTTTAGTGCAGGACATGGTTTGGCTACTGGCAATCAGAGTGTGCCATTAGCTGATGTTCAACCTGATGTCCATCATAACTCCCAGGTCCTTTTCAGCAGGGCTGTACCTAGCCAGTCAAGTCCCTGTCTGTACTGAGGTATGGGATGATTTTGTCCTAGATGCAGGACTTCACACTCTTCCTTGCTGAACCTCATGATGTTGGTCCAGTCTGCAAGTTTATTGCATTCCCTTTGGGTCAAGGCTCTGCCACATCTCAGCATGTCAATCCTTTCTCTTAGTTTAGTGCCATCCTTAAATTTGCTGAGGGGGCACTGTGTCATCATCATCCAGGTCACTGAGGAAGATGGAGGACAATATCAGCCCCAACAGTTCTTCTTGTTATGAGCAGGCAGCCAGCCATGCAGCCATTGATCGCTGTCCTTTGAGCAAGGTGGTCCAGCCAATTTTCAGCCTACTCGACAGCCTGTTCATCCACTGCTTCAGCCTCCGAATGAGAATGCAGTGGGAGGTGATGTCTAAAGTCATATTAAGTACAAGACATATGACATCTACCAATCTTTTTTCACCCACCCAGCCATCCATTTTGTCACAGAAGGCACTTAGGGCTCTTGATCACTATTTGACCTTGCTGTTGGACTCCATGATTTTTCCAGAGAGGGGGGTGAGGTGGAGTGACTTATACCTGTACTCTGTATGACTCTTGGTTTGGATTTGGTTTTTTGGTGGTTTTTTTGGCGGGGGTGGGCAGGGAGGTGTGATTGGTTTTGGTTTTGGATATTTTTTAAGATGCTTTTTTTTTTTTTTTTTTTATATCAGCCTTTTTCCAGTCATCAGGGATCTTCCCTGATCACTGTTGGTTTTCGAAGATGATAAGCAGAAGCCTCACAATTGCATCAGCCAGGCCTTAAATGCTGTAAAATAGTTCTTAATGCCGTTTCTTAATCCTCCAAAAGAAGTTTAAAATTTACAGGACATATTTCATCAAGTGGTTCTTGAAACCAGGAAAATGTTTAGGCACATCCACAAAAGGTGGTTGTCTTTATGCCCTGCATTACAATACATTTTAATGGGTTTTCCTGCCATAAACCCCTTCTTTTATAGAATCATAGAATTGTTTAGGTTGGAAAAGACCTTTAAAATCATCAAGTCCAACCATTACGGGACAATTGCTCAATTTCAATTTCTAAATTCTTTCTTTAAAGAAGATAAAGCTGAGGAGGCCAGAGTAGCTTACAGTCACTGAGAGTTAATGTGTCTTTTGAAATGTATTAAAAGTCTAGTTGGTTTTTATGATTTAACATACAGCTTAGAACAACCTGTTCTTCTTGCACTAAAGTTTAGTCATAACATAGTAACTAAAAGACAAATTATAATAAATGATTATAAAAAATTGGTCATAAATTTATCTCTTACCTAGAAAGAATCTGATAACAGGCAGAAAAAAAAAATTTTATTCAGCAACATAAACTACTTCTGAAATACCTGACATTTGTTTTCATGGAAAGCTGCCCAGAAGAAAAGGAACTAGGGGTACTGTTTGACAGCTGGCTGAATATGAGCCAGCAGGGTGCCCAGGTAGCCAAGAAGGCCATCAGCATCCTGGCTTGTATCAGGTGTGGCCAGCAGGAGCAGGGCAGGGACCGTGCCCTGTGCTGGGCACTGGGGGGGCCGCCCCTCGAGTGCTGGGGTCAGGGTTGGGCCCCTCCCTCCCCGAAGGAGCTGGGGGTCTGAAGCGTGTCCAGAGAAGGGCAGCGGAGCTGGGGAGGGGTCTGGAGCCCCAGGCTGCTGGGGAGCGGCTG
>NW_009259533.1:320388-337357 GCF_000687185.1 Egretta garzetta | reverse complement strand
CGGTGCTGAGGGCCAGGGTTTGGGGGTGGGATGGCAGGGGTAGGGGAACAGTTGGGCTTGGTAATCTTAAAGGTCTTTTCCAACATAAATGACTCTATGGAATGCAGTGTCTTAATCTAATTTATCTGTGTTCTTAAAAAAAAATTTTTGGCTTTTTCAGCATGTCATAAACATTATGAAATAAGTGGGGTCAGCAAGAGTATAGGATGAAGCAAAAGATTAAATAGAGTGTGTGTACATGCCTCAAGAATCATACATTCGGAAATGATCAGATTTTTTTTCTTCAAATCCCATTTTTTTCATTCTTTAAAATCTTGTGGAATTTGTTCTATTAATTTTTTATTTTCAAGGCAGTTATAAAAATCATATTTTATTTGTGTAAACAAATTCCATAAGCTGAAAAATACTGATTCTATTAAGCTTAAATCCCTCATATCTGTTAAAAAAAAAGGTTTAGTAGATTTTAAAATGAATGTTTTATGAAATATCTTAGCCAGAGACGTTTTGTTACTTAGAGAAGTGAAGCTTGTAATAATTCAGTGGTATATTTGAGGGCAATATCAGGTTCACTGTAGAGAAAAAGATATGATATATTAACAGAAACAGTATTTCCCTAAAGTACCTTTTATAATAAAGTATTGTCCTTTATTCTGTATGCTTTGCCTGAAGCATTGATTAGTACATGTAATTACAGAAAAGCTTTGCTGAGATCATTAATCAAAACCGGCTCCGTAGAAGCTGTGACCAATAGGTGGGCTGTCTACACAGAAATGTGCTAATGAGGAAGGGAGGGTGGTGCATGATGAGTGGTCCTGTAAAATCGTACCGGTGGGTGCTGTTCCGTCTGCATCTCCGCATGCATTTTAGCACTTTGCCTGCTAAATCGTGAGCATTGGGGCAGGTCCTTACAGACAGTAAGCTTGGATGAGCCTCTGCCACTGAACTGAGCATGCAGTCCTTATTCACTGGAGTCATCTGAGCATCAGATTTGCCAACCCCATGGCAACGTATTGTTGTGCTGACAAGACAGACACATGACAAGAAACAATTTCTATCCAAGAGAGCTGCCCCAATAAGAAATTATAATATTTTTATTATAGATCAACTTCTTAAGAGTCTTCTGAGTCCTGGGAAGCATTAATGAAATGTATAACCATGCTTCCCATTTCTTTTGTCTATAGCTCATGTCTTGTCTTGAGCATCCTGATACCTCTCCTGCCTGTAACTTTGACTTATACTGTGTTGTCTGAATGATTTTCAGCCATTTATGCTTAGTTTTTTAGGTGACTGATGGGCAGTATCCTAAATTAATGCAGCTGTAAGAAGGTGGGTGGGACTTCAGAAATGATTTAGCTACTTTGCAATATACTTCCAGTTCTGTTCGTTAGCTCAGTCTTTTCCAGTCTTGGCTGATCTGAGTAGATACAAATATATGCCTTTTGAAGCAAACAAACTCAACTGTTTTGCTGGATGCTGAGGTATCTGTAACAGCTCATGGAAAGTCACAGCCCCTGCACACCCTTTTTTTGGTTTTTTGGTTTTTTTTACTGCTTACTGTTTTACAGACATTTTTTCTATAAACCAGGTATATAAGGGACCCCATAAACAAGCAGTGACATGCAGAGGAAACAGAAGGGTGATCCTGGTCTTCAGGAGTTTCTTATCTAGATGCAAGAGGTCAGATTGTAGAGAGCAATGTCAAACAGTCCAGGAGAGCAAGGTAGCAGTGACTTGGCAACAATTAGAGTAGTTAAGTTGTGCTTATATGTAAAAAGGCAAAAGTTAAGCAACTTTAATAAAAAATATAATTTCCAAGCTTTGGAAAGCAGTAAGTATCATAGTCTCCCTCTTTTCCTTCTCCAAGACTTGTTATTGTCCCCTGGAGTCAATGTCATCTTCTGCTTCCTTCTTCCACCCACCTTCCCCTGCCCAAATGCTGACACATTGTTTCTGTCAGTGTTTTCTGTTTTGTTTCTTTTTGTTCGTTTTCATAACAATGAAATAAAAGCCTCTGAAATCCCATTTTTTTCTACAATTGTCATAACTGCCTTCATTAATGATACTTCTCTTTGTTAGGAGTAGCTGATTTATTTTATTGTATTTGCCAGAAATGTATCTGGAAGAAAAATAAACTGTGAGAAATAGACCTTATCATGCCATGCACGCCTGACTTTCAAACGGATTTTACTGGAAGCTACATTATCGGGACAAAGCTGATGCACTGGAATTCTTCTAAACCTTAAAGACACAGTGAATCTTGACAATCCTCCAGGAGAAACTCTTGAGCTAGCAGTGTGTCCGTTGCAATTCAAAGAAATGCCTTCCCTTTCTTTTGTGCTTTAAACTTTTAAGTTCACAGAAATGTTAGGCAAGTCTTTTGCTTTGGGTACCTTGGGTACTCAAACTCAGGCATTCAGCTTTGTCACATAGCTACAGGACATTTGTGTTCCAGAAGAGCTGAGCAGACTAAAGATATGAATGATGGTCTCATCAGCTGTCCATTTCTGCTCGTCAGAAACTGCAAATCCCACTGGAAGACATCTCTCTTTGCTTTAACTTAAAAAAATAAAATAAAAAAAAGAGTGGCTGGTTAAAGATGTAAGGCAGCTTAGAAAATCCCATCAAGGGCTGACTCCAAATAAGACACAAGCACTGAAAGCTTTCCATCCAAGGGTGACTCTCATCTGGGTTCAACAGGATTATCTCTAGAGTAAGAGTGCAGTTCAAACACCCCAACTCATCGCTGGTCAATGGAGAATGCTGGTGATTCAGCTGCCAGGTCTTGTGTCTCTGACAGGTTTCCGTTTCCGTGTGCATCAGCCTCATGATATTGCTCATTTGGAAAGGCGATCTGCCACCAGATACAAGGGTGTTGCCAAGTCTTTCTAAAACCACAGTCCAGGATCTCTGGTTTCCCTCTCCTCTGCATCCAAGTCCCCTTTACACACACATCCATCCCTTAGTAGCAATCTACCGAGAGAAGCCTTTTCTTCTAGAAAACAATTTTTGCACTTTTATGGGCAAAAGGGAGTATGCTTAGGAGGGAGCTTGGATTTTGTTAGGGAGAATGCTTGGATTTTGTTTTTAGCATTACGTTGCTTTTAATTCTCACGGGGTTTGCTACATGAGAAAACTGTATGGAAGTCTCAGCCAGGGTCCCAGGTAAGACATTGCCCACTTAGGAACTGATCTCAGAACCATATTTAATTTTGAACAGTAACTGAGGAATGTTTGTTTCTGGTTTTGCAAATGGATCTTCAATGTGAAGTTTAAATCCAATTTTCAAAATCCCCGAGAAGGAGAAAAGGGGCTTGGATTTGAAGTTGTGATTTGAGCCTTTTTGAGGATAATTTTCTATAATTCAGTTCTGGGTTCTAAATTATTGCCCACCAACTTCCTGTTACTGAAATCAACATTAATTAGCAATGATTTTACCATGTGCTTAGCATTGCTGTGACTTCTATCACTGTCTTTATTAACTCTGATATATTTCAAAATTATCCTTCTAAACCAGTATATACCAAAATTAGTCGGTAAGAAGGTGTACCAGAGCCAGGCAAAAGTGATTCACCTGCTCCACATTGACTTAAAAACAAGTCATTTGGAATTTTTTCATGGATAAATAATTTCCAGTAGCACTGTTATATGGGAGCATGATCCTTGACTAACCTTAGTTGTTATGGTATGTCAGTGATGAAGCAATGGCCAGATTCAGGTAATATTTAAAACTAGTTGCAGCTTATAGATTCACTATTTGCTAACTGACCACCATGCAGTCATCTTATGGGCTTTATGTTTCTTGCTGGGCCATGTCTACAACCAGCAAAAGAGCTAAACAAAGTCTGCGTCTGTACTGGTGAGTTAAATGTCCCCATGACCAGACACTGAGGACCTCCCCCTACCAGTGAGCTGCTGAGCAGAAGACTGACAGTTCCATTATCTTCTAATTTACTTATTTATTTTACTTGAAATTAACCTGAAAGTTTGACCAAGATCCATAAAGCTTTTCAGTGTGACCAAAAGTGAAATGGGTAATGCGCACAGGGAATAAAGAATAAGCAAAAAGCCAATCAGTGAGTAAAAAACTAAAAATAAAATAAATTAAAAGAAAAATTGGCTAGCCCCACTTACGGTGCCTGCAGCGTCCTGCACACCAACACCTCTGTCTAAGTTTGAACCTCCAGAGATATTAATATTTTTCTAATAATAACCACCTCCGTATCTCTACCGCTCTGTGTATTCTACATATGCGTAAGATATTCATTGCTAATTTGTCTGCAGAAAGGTCTGAAATCCTCTCTGAAGATTTAAATTTCTTACAAGTTTTATTTTTACTTCGGCGTTGCCGAAGGTGAGCCCAGCTTCACCACCCACGCATGCACTGAAAAAAAAAAAAAGCCTCTAATTTGCCAGGAGAAGGTCCTCAAATCCCCACCCACAGGAGGATGGTATTTTAAATTTTCGCAGAAGAGCTGATTATGGTGAGACCCTTAGATTGCCACCTACGTCCGTACACCCACATGCATGTGCACTTGGGTTTCTGTAACGTGGAGCCCCGGAAAATTGACTTTTTGAGAGATCTGGATGGAGGTTTTTACAGGTTTGTTGACAGAGCAGAGGTGAGAAAAAGAAGTCCGTTTGCAAGCTCTGCGCTGCAGCTGTAGTTACAGGGGAGCTTTCACCCCTAGAAAGCTATGTCTCTTAACAGGCTGGAGCTCGTCGTCAAACTTGCACACCTGTAACTCTTTCTTTGGGGGTTGGACTCTAGGGGTCCCTTCCAACCCAAAACATTCTATCATTCTATGATTCTTTCTTTGGATTCAGCCTGGAAATTAAGCTAATTTTCTGTGCTGCTACCTTATATCACAATGATGTTTCAGTCTGGGTAGATGTTATGCTCACCCTTTTAAAAAACAGAAAAAGAAATAAGAATTAAGTGGTCCTCACTCCCCGCATCAGCTGGAACAGGGTAGCTGCAAATATGCACACCACGGATTTTGAGGCAGCAGATCCAGCGTGGTGGGAGAAGTGTTGGCACTCAGGGTAATATTGAGCCTGGTGATAGACCATTTCATCGGGAGGAAACGTGAGCAAGTGAAGGTCCCTGTGAAACTGTCACCATCCCTCTTTGCCAGGCAGGGGAGCAGAGGCAGGGGAGAGATGAATGCCCTGACTGGTTAACGCTCACTAGCTCTTGCCATGACAGATTTAGGAAGAGCTGCTAAATCTCTCGATTAGCAGTTTCCTGTCTCAAGTACTCAACAGTACTTCTGCATATTTTATCCCCTCCTGTCTCTCTGGGACACTCCTGCCACCCTCTCCCTACCGAGCTCTGATCTGCTCCCAGAATATAATCCTGCAGTATCTCTGCGCTCTTTCCCAGCTAGGGAGGTCTATAGGTTGTGGTTTTGGTTTGGCACCAGGTCACCTGCTAGGCTTCTTGCTGGAACCATATGGCTTTCTGTTCCTAAGCAGTACAGCTATGTCCCGAGACCTCCTCTCCATGTCTCTGCATAGTCGCAGGGGTCCTGGCTAGAAAGGCCCACTTTCTGAAAGCAAATGAGGTCATTCATGTCCCAGATGAGATTCTCAATATGTAAAAACCCAGGGCATTGAAAGATGTTCAGCATCCTCTTAACTGCAGTGCATTGTGTGTTGGCATTTCGAAACTCATGCCTGGATAGCGCGCTCATAGATGGGCATAGCATGCTCAAAAAATGTGGTTGCAGCTGCACGAGAGAGACCTTGCTGTCTCAGGACTCATTGCTTTGCTATATGAACACATATGTGAGAGACCTTTTTTCCCCATCTGTTTCAAGTTAGAAGCCAGAGGCCGACTGCTAAAGTATAGAAAGGGCTATGGAAAAACAATGACATTATGGCCCCATAATGCTAGGTCTGAGATTTGTCCTTATGGTGGGATTCTCAACAGCTAAACAAAGAGTATTGGAAATGTCAGACACTCTCCTGTGTGCTTTCCCAGTGTTGGGTATGCAAAAGTGCCCGGAATTACAGACTGCCCAAAATTACAAAAGTGCCCAGAATTACTCCCTGGATGGAGTTCAGCTCCTCTTCTCCACTCCAAGGAGGTCCAGCATAGAAATCAGAGATGGATGGAGAGAAGAACTGCCATTGCTGGCAGCAGCTATGCTGGGAAAGTAATAATGCAGGCTTTAAGGCAGTAAGACACAGTAGCATGAGGCTGTAAAACTAGAACTTGGTTGAGAAGTACTAGTTAGCAGTCATCTCACCTTAATGCAGCCAGAACAGACTTGGGGTTTATGGTTCCATGAGTAGGTTGAGGTTCTGCATGTCCATCTTAGTGTAGCCCTTGCCTACTCCTTTGTAACACTTAATAGCATGGCCAGGCTGTGTTAGTGAGAGGGGGACCATGTCTCAACATCAGTGAGAAGGTGCTTGTAAGAACAAACATCCCCATGAGTGGGACTAATTGGGCTCCTTCCTATGAGGCTTGTCAGTGAACTTCCAAGGATGAGTAGCCCTTGTGCTCCAGGACTTAGACATGTGAGCTTGGAAGAAACTCACAGTGAAGTTTCCAAGGCTGGTACCCTTTGAATACTAGACAAAGAAGTATCCATCTGGTCTCAGATTCCTTTTGGGAGGTCATATTGGGTTTGCATGGCAACATTTTTTGGGGGGGAGCTACAGGGATGGCTTCTGTGAGAAGCTGCCAGAAACTTTCCCTGTGTCTGTTAGAGCCAATGCCAGCTGGCTCCAAGGTGGATCTGCTGCTGGCCAAGGCCAAGCCTATCAGCAATGGTGGTAGCACTTCTGTGATATATTTAAGAAGGGAAGCCCACGCTGGAGCAGGCTCCTGGCAGGGCCTGTGGCCCCGTGGGGAGAGGAGCCCAGGCTGGGGCAGGGTTGCTGGCCGGGGTGGGGGGCCCACCCCCACTCTGGAGCCGTCTGCTCCTGAGGGACTGCACCCCGTGGGAGGGATGGACCCAGGCTGGAGCAGTTTGTGGAAGACTGTCTGCTGTGGGAGGGACCCCAGGCTGGAGCAGGGGAGGAGTGTGAGGAGTCCAGCCCTGAGGAGGAAGGAGCAGCAGGGACAGCGTGTGAGGGACTGACCCCAACCCCCATTCCCTGTCCCCCTGCGCCACTTGGGGAGGATGGAGAGAATTCAGGAGTGAAGCTGAACCCGGGAAGAAGGGAGGGGTGGGGGGAAGACGTTTTAAGATTCAGGGTTTTGTATTCTCTCCTACTCTGATTTGACTGGTAGTAAATTAAACTAATTTTCCCAAGTCGAGTCTGTTTTGCCCATGATGGCACCTGGTGAATGATCTCTCTCTGTCCTTATTTTGACCCACAAGCCTTTCGTTATATTTTCTCTCCCCTGTCCAGCGGAGGAGGGGAGTGATAGAGTGACTTTGGTGGGCACCTAGCATCCAGCCAATGTTAACCGCCCACAGAGGGGGAATATTTGGAGGAAAAAAAAGCGGTTATGGAATTGCCTTGGACTTAGTGATTCGAGTCATTAGACTGGCTGAACAGCTGCTGGGTAAATGTGACCTTTCCTTTGCTCCCCTTTCCTCCTAACTTTTCAGAGGTGACATAATATTATCTAACAGCCAGTTTCTCACCTCTGCAGGCTATGACTGACACTGTAATGAACTGAGGGAATACATCTTGAGGTTTTTTCCTCTTTTGATTTGAAGTAGGAACAGCAGTTTTCCAGCATACGCATGATTCAGAGCCATGGAAAGCTTTGCTCTGCTTATTCCTCTCATGTTCCCCAGTCATATGAAATGGCCTCTGGTCTAGAAGACATAGTAGATGGTGGCATTTCTCCTATATCCTTCATAACAGAGACGGTGGTAATAGAATTTCCACCTCTCAGTGAAATTAGCCCAAGTTATCAGATTTTGATCAGGCTTGAAGTCAAAAGATGCATCTACTACCATGAGCCAGCAATGTGCCCTTGTTGCCAAGAAGGCCAATGGTATCCTGGGGTGTATTAAGAGGAGTGTGGCCAGCAGGTCGAGGGAGGTTCTCCTCCCCCTCTACTCTGCCCTGGTGAGACCCCACCTGGAGTGCTGTGTCCAGTTCTGGGCTCCCCAGTTCAAGAAAGATGAGGAACTCCTAGAAAGAGTCCAGAGGAGGGCAACTAGGATGATAAAGGGACTGGAGCACCTCCCCTACGAGGAAAGGCTGAGAGAGTTGGGCTTGTTCAGCCTGAAGAAGAGAAGACTGAGAGGGGATCTCATCAACACACACAAATATCTTAAGGGCAGAAGTCACGAGGATGGAAGCAGTCTGTTTGCAGTGGTGTCCAGCGACAGGACTAGGGGCAATGGATGCAAACTGAAACATAAGAGGTTTCAGCTGAATATGAGGAAAAACTTCTTTACTTTGAGGGTGACAGAGCCCTGGACCAGGCTGCCCAGGGAGGTTGTGGAGTCTCCTTCTCTGGAGATATTCAAGGCCCGCCTGGATGAAGTCCTGTGTAGAATGCTCTAGGAGAGCCTGCTTTAGCAGGGGGGTTGGACTAGATGATCTCCCGAGGTCCCTTCCAACCCCTGTGATTCTGTGATTCTGTGATACTCTCATCTCTGGGTTTTAGCTTCAATTAATGGCAGAAAAAAGGGTGCACATAAGTACCCAAGCATATGTCTACCCTTTCAACTGAATGAAAGTCTGAGTCCAAATAATAAACTAGGAAGCTCTAGCTGGGTCATGAGATCTCCTTGGGTGACATCCCAGCATGTTTGGTGACTCAGAACATCATGCATGAACCCTCCGAGCCTGAGCTAACGCCAAGTAACAGCCAGGAGGGAGATGCAAAGCTGATAACTGCATACACAATGATCCACTCTAAATTAGCACTGACCCCTCAGGAAAGAGATCTTGGAGTCATTGCAGATAGTGCTTTCATATGCCATGCAAGCGCTCGGTGCAAGCAGAAAATGAGAGTAAAATCCTACAACTTACCAGGAAATAGATAGAAAACAGAGCTTCACTTTAAAACTGTGTATATAAAGCCGTAGTGCACCTAAATCTGGGACACTGTGTGTACTTCCATTCATGCCACATAAAAGAGGATGTAGTAGACTTCGAAAAGGTAAAAGGAAGGATGATCAGAGACATGGAATAGTTTTAATATGAGGACTTCTCATTGCAGCAGAGAGCTGTTCTGTGCACCAGAAGACATCTACAGAGTGGTGACGAGTATGGCAAGGGTGATTAAGCAATGGTTATTCATTATTTCTCACACCATGAGAACCCAGGGGCACTAATGAAATGATCAGATAGCAGGTTTGAAACAAACATAAAGAAGTTCCTTTACACAAATCATGGAACTTCTTATGGGAGCTAAAAATAATCCTTTTTTCATAGAGAGTTTAGAAAAATCAGTAGAGAAGAGGCTCAAGGCTAGCATAGGTTAGACATCAGGAAAAATATCTTCACTGAAAGGGTTGTCAGGCACTGGAACAGGCTGCCCAGGGAAGTGGTCGAGTCCCCATCCCTGGAGGTATTTAAAAGAAGGGTGGATGAGGTGCTTAGGGACAGGGTTTAGTGGTGGGATGGCAGGGTTAGGTTAGAGGTTGGACTCGATGATCTTAAAGGTCTTTTCCAACCTAAATGATTCTATAATTCTAACTAAATACCTACTCTAGAATAATCTAGGAAAACCACTGAGCACTAGAGCATACGAGAGCAAAAAGGATGAGATTCACTTTATAATCTCTTTTTTGAACTTTCCCCTAAAGCCCTGTTACTGGTCCATCTGAGGCTGGGTAAGTTAGATTCAGTCCCTGACCATGATGGCAGATTTATAGTAAGGATTTAAATGTTCCTACGCTCACCCTACAGCTCGGTTTCCTTCCAGCATGGCCTTTACCAGAGTACCTTAAGGAAGTTTAACCTCAGTGATTTCCTAAATAATTTCACTAATCACAGAATCCCAGAATGGCAGGGGTTGGAAGGGACCTTGGGAGATCATCTAGTCCAACCCCCTGCTAAAGCAGGTTCACCCAGAGCAGGTTGCAGAGGACATCGCCTAGCCAGGCTTTGAATATCTCCAGAGAACGAGACTCCACAACCCCCTGGCCAGCCTGGTCCAGTGCTCTAATGCGGAGCCGGAGCTGGGAACAACTGATCAGACATCAGTTCTCAGAAAAAAAAGAAAAAAAAAAAAAAAGCCACATCTGGAGGTTGTAGTGAATCACAGCCTGCCCCCACACCAACACATCATGCTGTTGTGAAAAAGATGAATGCTGTACTACTCTGCATAACCTGCCAGCGATGTTCTGCTCACCCCTGGGAAAGCCTTGGTCAGAGGAAACTATGTAAAGTGGGGCACTCCATTTTCAGAAAGATTTGTCCTACTTCAGGAATATCTAGCGGGAACCACAAGAGCAGCCAGTAGGGAAAAACTACCAGTGGGAAATACTGAAATCATTATCTCCTTCAGAAGGAAGAAGACCGAGCAGAATACCGTAGCACTATCCAAATCCATGAAGGACTGTTTTATCAGAGGAGAAGAAATCTGATCCTCATGTTTGCAGTGAAAAGACACAATAGGTTTAAACTGCTATGGGGAAGATGGTCGTTGGATATTTGGGAGAGGTTTTCCAATGGTCAGGACTGCAAAACACTGGAATGAGTTGCCTGCAACATCTCCATCATGGGAGGCCTTGAATAAAATACGTTAAACACAGATCCATCAACAGTGACCTAGCAATACTGTCTCTTGCTTTGGGACAGGAAAATAAACAATGCAACGTCTTAAGATCTCTCTCAGACCTATGAATTAGTAATGCAGCCTTAAACCTCTCCCGTAAGCTTGATAATTTGGGTGAAAACACTTTGGGTGCCTTGAATTCATTGCACAAGCTTTTACTAGACTGTGCTTTGGGACTGGCAATGTCATTTCAGTGAGGTCCATGAAACACATAGCTATTTTAGCTTTCTATTGCTATAGAGAGATCTTTCCTATTCCCTGCAGCAGGGTTCAAGAAGTGTCCAAGATTTGCTGGGATTTTCAGGGTAGAAACTGGGGGAGAGTCGTAAATCATTTCATCCTTATTTCTTTAGTCACAGCTGGCAGGAACACAGTGCATGGTTTCCCTGTCCTGGCTTCTGGTTTTTCAGTGTGAGTTAGCTGAGCTGACCTTGGGTGGGCAAAGATGTCATCGTCACCCAGGAGGAGCTGTTGTGGGTGATTAGAGAGGAGAAGGCTCTGCCACCGAGGTGGGGGCCGAGGTTGCTCAGGGCAACACAGCGTGGGAAGCAGCACGAATGGATGTGTGGATGAATTCAGCCACCAAAAAGCAGGACAGGGCTCTTCCAAGCTCTCCAGCTGAGCAGAGTGGGAATTCAGCCTTGTGCTGCACGTTTGTTGCGCCAGCAACGCTGAAAGGCAAAAGCTGCTCTGACTTCACTCTGCACCACTGCAAATGGCTTTGGATTCCCCTTCGCTGTGGATGACCTGGGGGCAAAAATATTTGTGGTGTAGGGCCCAGGTGAGCTGCTCTCTACCATGTACTTATGACTACTGCAAGCCCCACGCAGATGCCAGCACTGAGCGATACCTCCAGCAGCTTTTGGCTCATGCTGTTGTCCGTTCAGCTCACAGGCGCTGGAAGAAGAAGGCATGAGCAAGACCTTCACATCTCTGTCTTACCACGGAGATGAACATCTCCCATATGTCTGCTCTGGCTATACGAGATGTAAATGTCAGCCCTGTTCGTGACTGAAACTTGGAGACTGCTGGCGTCAGCCTGGAAATCTGTGTACTTTATGTAACTAATATCGCAGGGCCAGTGCCTTATACACTAAAACCAAGTGAAAAAAAAAATTTGGAAACTAGATGTTGTCTTGTTTATTTATCAGATCATCTCCCAGCCCACCAGCACAGTCAGCAAACATTTACTACAGCTTGTAAGGAGCAGTCAGTAAAAGTTTCTACAGTTTCTGGAAATTCATTCTTTCTCAGGCAGGAACCTCTGGTTGGAGAAAGCTTTCTTTCCCTGCTGCTTACATTTTTTTTTTTTGTGTGGTTGGTTGGGATGTCTTGTGAGAATTGTTCACCAGATGAGCAGGTCATTTACTCACTGCCTTCAGCTTTGTGCTGTTAGCCAGGACTGCTACGGTCCCCTCTCCATCATGTGTCTCTGCTGACTCTTCTGCCTTGCATTGGCTTCCTGGCATGACTGCAAGGCAATGGGGGATATATGGAGAAAAAATTGCCTGGGGAGACCTGCCTGGAATGAAGTTCAGGATTCACCTGGGCTTCCTCTCTCTGGACATCACCAACCCCCTTTATGAGTTGCTTGGCTTTGTCCTCCATTGGAGAGGTGGCATAAATATCTGCAGCAGCTCCTCTCTGTCACTACCCATCCATTGCCTCCAGACTGAGAGAAAACAGCCCAAAACCAGAGCAAGGACCACCCAGATGCTGTGCATGCAATGCTTGGTGCCGTGGCATCCGATCCATCTCAAGGCTTCTTGATGCTGCAGCACCAGACACGGCAACTTGTGTTTGGAGGCAGATTTCCACTGCACGGGAATGGGGAGGGAGATCATTTAGACACAGCAGCCTGCTGTTCTTGGCTCTGGGTCCCTAACAGCCTGGGGTGGGTTCACATCCAAAACCTACCCCATACTGTATTTTAATTAAACTGAACAAACAAACCAATCATGAAGCCACCCAGCAGCGCTAGCTTAGCGTTGTGGCTGAGCTGGACCACGCACCGCTATGAGGAGGGAAATGAGATATTCACACAGCTTCTTCTTGCTGAATATGTGTGGCCAAGAACTAGCGTATACTTTCTTACAACTAAAAAGTTGTTGGGAAAAAAAAAAAAAAAAAGAACAACCAGAAAAAAACAACAAACCACAAAGAAAATGGCTTCAGGACTGTTCCCCTCTCGCCCGTATTTATTCAAGCTGTCTTCCTCTCTCTGCAAATTTGGCAAACGGAGTCTGGCATCCCAGCTCAGGGGACACCTGTTAAATAAATAGGCTCAGTCTCTAACTGCTGCATTCATGGCAGAGTTTCCCAGTTCCCTTAGGCAGCTAATTTTTGTTGATTATCATACAGTACAGAGGGAATGTTTGTGTTTCTGCACCCCATCCAGGCACTGCCGCTGGTAACAGGCATGTCCACGTGACTCAAGCCTGCTGCCTGCATGGAATAAAGAATGATTTTTTTTATTCCTATGCTTAATGTGGATCACGAGGCAGGGAGAAGCAGCCAGGTGGGGTTCTAGCGGAGGTGAACTGAGCCCCAGTTGATTTGCTTGGTTTTCCTGTAATAACGCTTCTTCGAAGAAACCAAAGAGCTGAAACAAGGCTTAGCTGGAAGCAGAAGTTGCTGTCGCCTGAGGCAGAGACACAGACAAGCTTGCTAAGAGGCAGCAAATGGGCTGGGGGGCCCTCAGAGAAGGACTAAGCAACAGGAGGGCATTGAGGAGCTGGATTTTAGTATTGAGGGCTCCAGAATACACACAGGACTTGAGCTGTCCCAGGACATGCCTACACACAGAAGCAGACTTGCACAACCTCATATATTGTGCATGCCAACATGGAGAAGGTATGGAACCACATCAGCATGGTAATCTCCATCACCTTGGGTCTATTTCCCTTGAGACAGGCCTCAAAACTCACATACGGTGCCGGGCTAGGCAGTTTTCAGAGGTGAACTTACCCTTCACCACCTTCAAATACAGGCAGAGGGAGATGCTGTATTCCCTTGACCGTATAGTCTGGCTGTCTGGCATAGCTGGCTCCGACAGTCTAGAAATTTGTCTGTGTAGAGGTGTTAGGGATTTAAAGTGAATGGAATAGTTCATTAGTGCATTAATGGTGCTTTGTATTCATAAAGGCTTAGGGGCAGAAGAACATAGAAATGGTTCCTTCAACTTGACTTCTGCCTTAAGGGCTTCTCTTCACTGCCATTTCTTGACTGGACTTGGACTAAAGCCTAAAACCATTGGCTTCAGAACAGAGAGGACTCACATTTGCATGCTGATCGACACACCTGGGACTTCAGGCTTTCATGCCCACCAGCTCTCCTTCAGGTCTGAAGTTGAAGCAGCAAATTTCAAAACTAAACCAGCGGAGGGCATGATGTTTCTTGCCTAAGTTTAGGAAGTAGATGGCACTGTTTGGTTTGGCTTCTTTCTTCTCCATGTCTTGTAGCCCCCATTTAAAATCCGGTATCTTCCATACCAAAATGATAGTACTTCTGGGGATTCCCAGTAGTACTGGATTATCCTTATCCATGTTTTAGGCAAGACATGCGTTCTAGGTGGAGGCAATATCCTTTATTAAACCAAGAAATATATTGAGAGCAGTAGAAATGTATGTGCACATATACACCTTTTTTTTCAGACTGGACTGCTCTGCCATCCCAGGGAGGGCGCAATCTAGAAAGGGGTGGGTTCGCTGCAAATACCATTGCATTTGGGGTGGGATCTCTGCCAAGGATTTCACTGAGAGCAGCAGCCCATCTATTTCTGTGTATTTTGGACTCCTCTACGAAGTCGTAGTCTTGAGAGATCCTCCGTACTGGCTAGAAAGATTCACAGTTTATTTCTGAGTACAGAATAAACTACGTCTATCTATAGATTTGGCTCAAAACCGGAACTCCCTGAGAATTCCACGGAAAAAGCCCCTCTGTTTTCTTTTTAGAGATAATTATTCTGAAACGGAATGAAAGTCGAATCTCCTGTGGATTGGGAACTCTCATACTGGGTTTAGATGAAGTTGTGAAAGGATTCCCTTTAAATCTTTTTGAAGCATGTCTGAAGCTCACTGAGGAGCCTGAAACCCAGTCTTCCAGCTTTGGAAAAGATGGGAGCCTAAGCAGTCCTGAAAATCTCACATGAAAGCCAAAAACGGTGTTGCAGCAGAATGTAAGAATTGATATTATAGAAACTCAACTTTCTCCGAGAAAATAATTCCAGTGAAAATCTCCTAGTTAGATTTTTTTTGTTTTTTTTTTGTTCTAAACAAGTGCACATTAAAGGGAAATGTTGTTGCTATCCCATATAGGAAAGACCGTGAAATCCCACTCTTTCTTATAACATGATAGAGTCCAGCTTTCCAAAAGAGCCTATAAAAAATTCACAGCCCTGACATCCATGACCGTACCAAACACACAGAGAAGGGGGAAGAAACCTCACTTTTTATGTCTGTTGAATGGGAGATAGCTCACCCAACTCCTGCCACACCTCTACTAAACCATCCTCAAAACCGAGCTGCACATCTGGCAATGGGTCTAACTTGCAAGTGTGGCAAGGTAAGAAAACATGTTTGTCAGTGAGCTGCCTAAAGAGAGCGGTTGCTTTATCTCATTCGAAAGAGGAGTGCAGGGTGCTTCGCTTGCCATACACGAAAGTGGATGATCCAGTTCCCCTTTTATTTCAAGCTCCTTGATCCCTCCAGCTTTGCAGGTCCTGCCTCACTCTTCTCAGTCTGCTGTGAGCCCGTTCCAGTTTATCAGCCCCCTTTATGGTGGGGGACAGCAGGAGCAGACACGGTATTTCCGAGCTGGTTGTATTAATAGCGCTCTTATCCCCACTTAGGCTTTCCTCAGTTAGGAATCCAAGGCTGTATTTCCTATTTCACCTTGCTACTGTTCAACAGGACTCTCCATGCCCGGCTGAATGTGTTTTGCAAGGCGCAATCCCCTTTCCTGTCCGTATTTTCCATTCTTCGCTAAAACCCGACCTTGCATTGAGACAAGTTGAAACACGTTGTTCTGGGATAAACCCAGCTTGCCTGGTTATTCACCAGCTTCACTCTTGGCTGCAAGGAGCCAAAGCAATCCTGTATTTTCCTTGCGCTCATAACTGATCCGAGGAAGATAACCGCTTAGCCTAGATGTAAGATAAAGTCTTAAAATGCCATTACACCCCGGGTGTCTTATTTGTTTTGCTTGAGGTCTATCGGTGGATCAGTTAAGGTGCATCTACATAGCAGCTAAATTCCTGTTGCGTGCAGCCTCAACAGAAACTCAAGTACAAGAAATTCTTTGCCCCTTTCTCTCAGAGCTGCCCAATTATCTTTCACTGTGAGTTTACCTCTTCAATAATTCACTTTAGTGGGAATTTTTTTTCGTTCACATTGATTTTAATATGCATATCAACAAGTTTGATATACTTTGGGCTCAGCATCTAAAGAAATAATATACCCTAACCTGTTTTTTTATTAGTGTAATTTATCTTAATTTTAACAGGGACAATATCGCTTACAGGGATTTTGAAATATAATACACTAATTTTATTTACTGTACACCTGGTAAATTGAAATTTAACAATTTTTTTTTCATCTTATTAGAAGAATGACACATCTGGATAAGTAAAACTTATTAAGTCATCTCTGCATTTTAATATCTGCCATTCATGCTGTATGGTATATGCAGAATAAATTAAACAGCGGTAATTACTTAGAAAACATCTTTGCGTTGGAATAGTTTGCAGCATAGTTTGGCTGCCTCTCCTGAATGAAGAATGATGAATTGGGGGGGGCACGACAGTATCCACCTAGGAAGAGAAGCTTCAGGTGATTTCTAGCCATGTCCATTATTCAGTAGGGTTCTGTCTTGCTTTGCTTCATCTCCCGTGAAACAAGTTTTACCCACCAAAAATTGACACAATTTCTTTGCTGGAGTGAAACTGAGATCAGGAATCAGTCAGTGCTGTTGATGAACACCAGTGACAGAAGGCAAAGAAAGAGGCGAGACATGAAGCATAATTCAGGAATATTGACTAAGCTCTGGTTCACATCCCATTTTGGGGTCTATTCCTAACTATGCTCAGACACGTCACCAGACTGCACAGATGAGGAAGTTTTTGGAAGTCACTCATTTAAGAGCATGTTTATTTAAGGGTCTTTATTGACTTTTCTGGGATGTATTCAGGTGAGAAAATTTACTCAAGGGTTCATTGACTCAGGCTTTGGTGTTGCTGCAGGGGTTTTTTGAGCACTGTTGAGCAGG
>NW_009259533.1:307885-320343 GCF_000687185.1 Egretta garzetta | reverse complement strand
GAGCAGGAAGGGCCTTCTTCAAAGCCCGCAGATGTTTTGAGAGTCTGTTCATCCAACCTTTCTTCCACATCACTGCAGGGGTGGATGAAGCACTCCAAGCATGTGCTCTACATCTTCCTGATCCTTTTTGAAGCTGGATCGTGAAAGATGCTCCATGCATATGAGCTATTGTTAGCACCGGTGTCTTTCCACTGCAGTGTATGTATCACTCTGTGTCACCCAGCAGCTGCTTGCTTCCACATGGGTGACTCAAGAAGCTGTAAAATAACTAGATAACTAGCCTGAGATTCTCTCTCTTCTATGCTTTCAGACTACAGCCTAATTTTAGCTGCTGCTTTCACGCCAAGGGATGTGTATTTTAGATGCATTGTCTTCTCTGTATCATTTAAATGTGCCCCACAAGTAGAGGGGGTCTGGGGAAACACTTCCAAATAGATGGGAGAGCTATCAGGTGTCATGGGAGTGGTTATTCTGTTCTGAGCATGGAAAAGCTGATACCAAGGGGAGGAGAAGGCACGATGGAAAGATTGGTTTTGAGACTGTGTGGAGTGAGGCATTGAGGAGTGGGATATTACATCTAAACCATTCTTGTTACTGGTCTATCATGAGCATGATGGGAAAGCAAAGTGAAAAGGAAAAGTCTTTCCTCTATCCATTCTAGTTTCCCCCATCACCAAAATGCATGAACAAGGGAGGCCACAGAGCCCAGGAGACGGGCTGGACACCACTGAGTTTTTGATGTTCTTCAAGATCTTCCCACATCTCAGAGGTGGTAAACCATTTCCCTCTGTTAGGTACCATTCTCCTTGGGATATACAATGCCTATAGATTATTGCATTCTTTCTCTGTGCCTCTCCAGCCATCATTTGTAAAACAGCTGGCAATTGTGAATGCCCAGATTTAGACCGCCCAAAGATGGGGTGGTGGGGAGGATGGTACAGCAATTCAAAAAGCCCTAATGACTTCCTTGAAAACCTGGAGCCTGTTTTAACCATGGGATTTATTGCAGGGTAAATGAACTTCCTAGAAGGAAGAAACTAGTGCCCAACTTGCTTCTGGAGGGCTGTGGATGCCTTATTAAAGAGGCTGGTTACAGAAAAGGCATGCAGCTTTCATTATAATCTCTGTCCTCTTCCTCAGCCCTTTAAAGGGCCTTTTAAACCCAGACTGCATCTAAGCTCTGAAGCAGCAGCCCTGCACTGTATGGCCCTTGGTCCTGGTCATCTCACTGTCCACACTGGAGGAGGAAATTTAAGTGTACTGTCCTTCTTCCACATCTGGGTTGGCCTCCAAAGGCAGCCAAAGGTTTTGAAGGTGGTTTGGTCCCATGGAATCACACATGAAATCCATGCTCCCACTTCAGAGTGTTTAGATCTCATTGAGAAAACTCCACGATTGCCCATTTCCGGTCTTGTTTAAGTTTTTCTGTTAACTAAAACTGTCAGCGACCCTGTGGAGGTGAAGTCTGACACCTGAAATCCCTCACATTATATAATGAGCTGGCCTTGGGCAAGGGAGGTGGACAAGACAAGCTTCCTTCAGCCACACTTTCCTGTGATCATCCCAAGTAGCAGCTCTTGTCAGGAGTGTTTCCATGGTTTCAGTGTCTTGAACAGACTGTGTGTGGTTCCATCCCATGCATTACTCATGATAGACACTGATGTTGGGGTGATTCAGGTGGGCTTTGGGAACTGGGAGTGATTATGTGAAATGAGTTTTTTTCCTGATCCAATATACATTTTGAAGTGGAGAGCCACTGGGAGCAGACAAAGCATGAAGAAAACAAAAGCGTCATTCTCAAGAGCAGGACACAAATGATGGGAAAACTACTTGGCGGGCTTGCCTTTACAGTGACCCCCCAGGGACTCTGCAGCATGAGTGCTCACCTCACTGGTGTGGGAAGAGCAGGTTGCAGGTTGGGTTGAAATACTCACCACCTGAAGGCTTTCCATACTCAGGGGGAAAACTCTGGCTGAAACGAATGTCCAAGCTACACCAATGCATCCAGGAAGCTCCCCTCATCCTTTGCATTTTGCTTCATGTTGTGGTATCTACCTTTTGGACAAGAGCATGCTGTGTAGGTGTGAGGCAGAGAATAAAAAGCATGCCAAACTTTAGGCATGTATTAAAAAAGAAAGAATCAAAAGACAGAAACTCTCAACATGCCTCCCTACCTTGGAAATATAGTATGCCTCTCCTCTGATGACAGAAAAACGAGTAAATGAAAGACTGTGTAGATGGAAATGGAGGACATAAATTATTTTCTAAGATCTGCTGAAAATTAAAATATGATTTTTCCCAGTAAGATGCTCAAAAATATCCCCTGAATATGCATTACTTTGCCTAAATAAGTAATTTTATAGTTCCTGCTTGAAATTTTCTGGTTTTTTGGTTTTGCTTCTTTGGGGGGTGGCTGTTATATTCTGCTTTTTTCCCCCAACAGTAAGAACACTGTCAGTGAAAGGATTTTACAAGACCTTGCCTGTGGGTCCCAGACCACAAGCTTCTCCCTTCTTTAGCCATCAGCCAGAAAGAGATCTTTGAAGAAACATTTTTGAGAGAAAATTTTGGTATTTGCAGCAACTTTTTTTCCCAGAAAAAAACCCCCAAACAAAAATGCTTACCTCAAATCCCTCCCCACCTGCCTAAGAGTGTTTTCAGCAAAGGGCCATCATTTTCTGATCAGTTTTTAGCTGTCATAGAGCATCAAACAGCTTCTAGTTGGCATGGAGAATGACCCTATTTCTCTAGACTTGGACACTCTGACTCAAAAAGGACCCTAAAATGTCTTTCTCCAGGATAGCAATGGATCATTAGCAACTTGAGTTCAAGCAGGGTCCAAGGACAATGAAGGAGCAAGTTCTGGTGTGCACCGGGTTCCCATCTTGGTTAGGTCCACCATAGTATAGGCATAAACCAAAGGAAAGTAATAGATGTTCAAAGACAAAGTTTGTCCTTCGTAAAGTTCTGGGCTTAAAAAATAAGCTGCCCAAAGCAAAAAGCCTCAGAATTCACATTCGTTGTCTGAGTTAATCCCTTACTGTGATGACCGGTTAGTTGACATCTCTAAGGCTCACTGCAAGCTCAGATTAAAATATCTGCATAAGAGATGTCTAATTTGAATTTTGAGGCTTCTCCCTCACCCCTTTTGGCACTAAAAATGGATGTAGCTTCTTGTTGTTGGGAATGGAAGATGGCAGGTTGAGAGACAGCTGCAGGTTGCACACCAGGTATGGAGACCAAACTCTGATTCTCAGCAATTTAGTATTTCTTTATGTGGCCTGAAAACACTCCTCTCTTTCTCCCTCTGGTTAGTAGGGGTACATACACTTCTCTGACTGAGGCTGGAGCTTTATGTGCTTATTTTGGTACCGCACACAAGGCACTGGTGTTGTCATGTGTTTCCTGCCAGGCTGGATGGGGCTGAACGCATGACTGCATTAAAAAAGCATAACCAAGAGGAAAAGAAAGCTCGTTTTCTGCTGCATCTCCTGGTCTGAGTGGAACCACGTGATCTTTAATGGCCATCTGTTGATTATTTTTCTCCTGAAGATTGATGGATGTGATTCATGGCCCTTTCAAAACAGAGTTCCTCCCTGACAAAAATGTGAAAGCCTTTGTGAGCGTGACGAAAGGGTGTGACTTCCAAAGCAAAGAAGGGAAGAGCGACACATAGATCCTGATCTTCTGTATTTTTTCACAGAGGGCCTTTGGGCAGTCTTTCCAAGACCCCTGGATTCTTCCTGGGGTCTTCTGCGAGATTTTCCTATATTCTCTGGAGCTATCCATTTGATAAAGGGTTCCATATAGTTTTTGTAGCTGAGTGTGGTGGTTTGACCCCGGCTGGACACCAGGGGCCCACCAAAGCCATTCTATCACTCCCCTCTTTAACCGGACAGGGGAGAGAAAAGTAGACCAAAAGGCTTGTGGGTCGAGATAAGGACAGGGAGAGATCATTTGCCAGTTACCACCACAGGCAAAACAGACTCAACTTAATGAAATTGATTTATTACCAGTCAAAATCAGAGTAGGAGAGGAGAAAAACTGCTGAAACTTAAAACACCTTCCCCCCACCCCTCCTTTCTTCTTGGGCTCCACTTCACTCCCGTTTTTCTCTACCTACTTCCCCCAGCGGCGCAGGAGAATGGGAATGGGGGCTGGGGTCAGTTCATCACATGTTGTCTCTGCTGCTTCTTCCTCCTCGGGAGAGCACTCTTCCCCTGCTCCAGCGTGGGGTCCCTCTCACGGGAGACAGTCCTCCACGAACTTCTCCAACATGAGTCCTTCCCACGGGCTACAGTTCTTCACAAACTGCTCCAGCTTGGGTCCATAATATCCATGGGGTGCAATCCCTCAGGAGAAGACTGCTCCAGCGTGTGTCTCCTCTGGGGTCACAGGTCCTGCCAGCAAACATGCCTTGGTGTGGGCTCCTCCCCCGCAGGTCCACAAAACCTTGCCAGGCACCTGATCTGGTGCAGGCTTCCCACAGGGTCACAGCCTCCTTCCTTCAGGCACCCCCTTGCTCTGGTGTGGGGTCTTCCCCGGGCTACAGGTGGATATCTGCTCCACCATGGGCCTCCATGGGTTGCAGGGGGACAGCCTGCCTCTCCATGGTCTTCACCACAGGCTTGCAGGAGGATCTTCGCTCCAGTGCCTGGAGCACCTCCTCCCCCTCCTTCTTCACTGACCTTGGTGTCTGCAGGTTGTTTTCTCTCACATCCTCTCACTTCTATCTCCAGCTACTGAGCCACAGCAGGTTTTTTTTCCTTTTTAAATATGTTATTACAGAGGGTCTTCCACCATTGCTGATTGGCTTGGCCTTGGCCAGCGGCGGACACAGGGAAAACTTCTAGCAGCTTCTCACAGAAGCCACCCCTGTAGCCCCCCCACTACCAAGACCTTGCTACACAAACCCAATACACTGGGGTTGGCAGTGCATTGCAGGACTTCTCCAAGAGACTGAGAGAAGGGCAAGGAAAGCCAGATTTCCCATAGAGATGCCAGTAGCTTCCTATGCCTGGGATCTCGATCAGGTGTGGGAAAAATCCCCCCTTGCTGGAATCTAACCTGAGCCCATCATTTGGGTCATATTGAGTGCTCTGATCTGGGTGTCCAGAGAAGCAGCTTCTCCTCTGAGCCCTCTTGGAGACTTATTTTATGCAAGAGGTTTCAGCTACCCTTTGCCACACTTTCCCCTATTCTTAGAATAGAAAGAATAGTTCCATAAATCACTGAGATGTTACAAAGGTAAAATTGCAAAAGAAAATTGAAAGGTAAAATTGAAAAGGTAAAACTGAAAGGTAAAGCTGAAAGATTGGCTTTTATGAAAGAGAGAGAAAAAACCTTCACAAGTTATTTGCTGCTGAAGGTAACTTTTTTGCAGCTCGGGCACATGATGTCTCTGTTTAGTCCCAGATTGGTTGGGGATAGGCAACAGCCGGATAATCTGGAAATTAAGGAAAGAAAAATCAACAAGTTGAAATGATGTATTGTAGTCATTAGTAGCAGCATTGTAATAACCCAGCTTTCAGCACATTTCCAAATGCCCGTCTCTGTATGCACTTTCTTAGAATAATTTTCCTACCTCTTCTACCAAATCCCTTTAAACGGTTCTGGGGCAATGTTCTTCTGCTTCCCCTGGGATGAATCTTGCATTATTACTAAAGGGGGAACAATATGAAGATTGTACAGTCTTTTATAGAAGATCTCACAAGCACATTTTCCCCGTGGAGGATTCTCTGACCACTGCTCTTTCAGCGTGTGTGCCTCATGCTCTGTTAACCAAAGCTTTCCACTGACCTGCTGTATGGAGCTATTCTGTAATCCCTCCACAAAAGAGGAGCTGGGCCTTGTTAATGCCTCTACCTGGTAAAGCAATCAACACAAAGATGGGATGCATAATTTGCCTTCACGTTGGGCAAGCATAGTAAATGCAACATCCTTTGGCCACCTCTTCCCATTTATGCAGGCATAGCTCTGTTCTGAATTTTTGACATCAGTTAATGAACGTCTGAGAAGAAGCACTTGTCAGGTCAGGAGAACCAAAGGTTCCTCAGTTCAGCTCATGCTGCCTTGTCAGCATCCGCTGGCTGTCATCTGCGGAGAGGCTCCCATTCATTAAGATGAGTGGCAGGATTTGGACAGGGCTGAGCTGTCTCCCCAATGTCATGCAACCTGCGTGGCTTCTCAGTGCATCACTTGAATAGCTGTGCCCACACCGACATGCAAACTGGCCCCCAAATTGTGGCACTTACTCTCCCAACCACAGAGATCTCTGTGGATAAGCTCAGGAAGTATGGGTTGGATGAGTGGACAGTGAGGTGGATTGGGAACGGGCTGAATGGCAGGGCTCAGAGGGTTCTGATCGGCGGGGCAGAGTCCAGATGGATGCTGGTAGCTAGTGGAGTTCCCCAGGGCTCGGTACTTGGCCCAGTCTTGTTCAACTTGTTCATCAATGACCTGGATGAGGGGACGGAGTGTACCATCATCAAGTTAGCTGACAACACAAAACTCCTGCTCGATAGCAGCTCTGCTGAGAGGGGCCTGGGAGTCCTGGTGGGCAATAAGCTGACCATGAGCCAGCAATGTGCCCTTGTTGCCAAGAAGGCCAATGGTATCCTGGGGTGTATTAAGAGGAGTGTGGCCAGCAGGTCGAGGGGGGTTATCCTCCCCCCCTCCTCTGCCCTGGTGAGACCCCACCTGGAGTACTCTGTCCAGTTCTGGGCTCTCCAGTTCAAGAAAGATGAGGAACTCCTAGAAAGAGTCCAGAGGAGGGCAACTAGGATGATAAAGGGTCTGGAGCACCTCCCCTACGAGGAAAGGCTGAGAGAGTTGGGCTTGTTCAGCCTGAAGAAGAGAAGACTGAGAGGGGACCTTATCAACACATACAAATATCTTAAGGGCTGAAGTCACGAGGATGGAAGCAGTCTGTTTGCAGTGGTGTCCAGCAACAGGACAAGGGGCAATGGGTACAAACGGAGACATAAGAGGTTTCAGCTGAATATGAGGAAAAACTTCTTTACTTTGAGGGTGACAGAGCCCTGGCCCAGGCTGCCCAGGGAGGTTGTGGAGTCTCCTTCTCTGGAGATATTCAAAGCCTGCCTGGATGAAGTCCTGTGTAGAATGCTCTAGGAGAGCCTGCTTTAGCAGGGGGGTTGGACTAGATGATCTCCCGAGGTCCCTTCCAACCCTTGCGATTCTGTGATTCTGTGATAAACTCCTGGAGATCTGGGGATTGCTGCCATAGCTGCTAATCACAAGGGAAAGCTTGGTTGTACCTTGCTTTTGAGCATCCCCATTTATCTCACCTATCAGCTTTGCAGACAGCTCTACCATCACATGAGGCCTTTATCTAAACTTCTGGTGACATCAGCAACCGGAACACATGATGCACAGATCTTCCTTAAAGAGTTCTGGGGTCCGGCCTGAAAAAAAAACCTATCTTAAGGGACTGTAGGGACTAGATTTATAGGTAACTCTTAACCTGCCTACATGGAAGGATTTTATAGTTGTCTGCAGCAATGAGTTGGGAGCATTTAGATTTTTTTCTGTAGCACTCTGTGATATGGAGAGTAAACGCAGCTACTAAGATACTTTAATAAAAACACAGGAGGTGATCTGGAATATCAGGCACTTCCCGTTGAAACAGGAAAATCACGATACCGCATTATTACTGTCAGCTGGCCAGGCCGTAAACTGCTCAATTAGACTGCAAAATTCAGGCACCCGACTTTAAATAAGTCTGTGCTATCAAAAAAAAAGGTGGAGTGGTGTGTTTAGACCAGAAAGAATCAGACTCCAGCTCTCCCCCTAAGGGGTCAGTGAAGGGGCAGTGAATTTTATCCAGAAAATTTCATACATAGGGAAATTACTGCACCTTGCTGGTGAGGTTTCTCCCTGCCTTGATGTTGCCCTTGGGTTTAGGCTTACCTTCCCTTGTGGATCAGCCCCATACTTGTGCCTTCCTGACATCATCTGTGAAGAGTTTTGGCATTATCTTACTGTGCTGGATGGCTGGGCAACAAAACATCAGGTGAAATTCAGTGGCATTAAATACGAGCATTGCACACAAGGAGAACAACAGCGATGGGCTCTGAGCTGACTGTTGCTACTGAGGAATGACATTTGGGGCTTATAATGGACAGTTGAATGAAATTATGAGCTCATTGCTCTACAGCAATCAAAAAAGGAAATTGAATGTTAAGGATTATTAAGGAGGGAATAGAAAGCCAAACAGAAATCATCATAATGCCACTGAACAAATGCATTTTGGTCCTGTGTATTGAATATTGTGGGCGGTTCTCATCTTCCCCTCTCCAAAGGCTCTAGCAGCGCTGGAAAAGGCTCAGAGAAGATGGCAGAAGAGTGGTAAGGAACAGTTTCAGTGGAGCAAAAAAAGATTTAATAGGTGTGAACACTTGAAAAGAGACGTTTTGGGGAGGGGGTTTGTGAGGCTAAAATCATGATGCATGTGGAGGCAGTGACAGGGAATGGAGTAGGTTCTTCACAGGCAGCATGTGGTTGAGCTGTGACACTCCTTGCCATGGGACGGTGCTGTTTCTATGGAAAAAATAATGGGGAAAAACAATCCATTGAGGGTCATTAAGATCCTGGCCAGTGCCTCCCTACCTTGTTTTTGTATTCCTCTGTAACCACTCTCAGTCAGGACATGGGCTGAAATTGTTGTTGATCAGACTCAGTATTCTCATTTTAATGTATGTTTAAGTTTTTCATGCTGAATTCTTACAGATCTCTGCAGTCGCAGCTGACTTTTCTCTACTAGGTAGGAAAGGAGAGGAAAGTCTCATTGAAACCACAAAAATTATTTATTTGCTAAATAGCAGGAAACAGAAATTCCATAGAAAAGTCCTAACATGAAGATAGAACTGCATAGGTAGCTTCTAAAAATGCAGTTATTGCTATGAGAGGACATCATCCGATCTTTGGACAATAAATAGGGGAGAGAAGAGTTGATGAGAATGTCAAAGTAAGCTTCTCCCTTGAAAAGCTCTAAGGAATCACTAATGCCCGTAATATGAACCGTTGCCAGGCCTCTGCAGCACAGACAGCTTCAGGAAGAATAACCTATTTAAATAAAAAACCCTCTCTTTTCTTACTTTGCTCTCTGTTAATAATAACAATAATCATTCAGGTTGGCTTGGACAGGCTTAGAACCAGTGAAGCAAAGATTTAATAGAGTTCAAACAAGTCTAGATTAAAAAAACCAAAAAAAGTAGTCTCTTTCTGCAGTGTACTCCAGGCTGTACTGCTGGTTGGCCCTTTTAATAACGTCTTATATATGTGGGAATGTGGGAATGTGGGAAGTGCAATTTCCTGGACCACTATGTCAGCTTCTCACCTTAGCCATCACATCTTAAAAATCGTGAGTGTTGTGACCCAAAGGATCTCCTTTTCACTTGCTCCCCCTTTTAGACTTTCTCTTCTATTCCCACTTGAATGCCTCTTTCCGGCATATGAGTTGGCAGAGCTGTACTCAGGGTCTGGGTGTTGTCTGGAGCCTTTGTGCAATGGCATCAGCGCTTCTTTGTCTCAACTGAAATAAAGGTCAGTGAATCACAGTTTGCCCGAGGAGGCTGTTATGGACACAGATGTGTACCAGGTTAGTGGACCTCTGTTCTTCTGACACGTTTAGCATGTATGTGCATGGACAACCTGAAAAAAAACCCCATATGTGAGTGCTTTCTTGTTAGACCATCCCCTCTTTGATTAGATGATGCTTTTCAGCTTGATATGCAGTTGCAGATCAGGAATTTGCAAACAATAAGCATCAAGTGTCAGATAGCAAATTAATCTTCTGCTGAAATATACTGCTAAGTGGAAAATACTTATTTTTACTTTCTTCTACACTGTTTTATGTCTCGTGCAATTTGCAGTTGGCAGTGCTAGTAGCTTTTGCTGCTCATGGCTCTAAAAACAAAGAGTTAAAATCATAATCTCCTTTAATTTCATAAGCGAATCAATCAGAAGATAGAGTCAAATTTAAAAAAAAAGAGAGAGGAAAACAAGATATGCTTCTGGCGACAGAGTTGTGCTGTGGCGGATTTCAGTTCATGGGAAAGTCTGCTAGCTTGCTTTGAGCAATGACATTGCAAACCCTCCTCTTGGGGGAAATAATATTTTTTGCACTTTTATAGCGCCTTTCATCCATCAGTTTATGAAGGAATAAGTACAAGCTATTGTTAATGAGGATGGCTGGGACTAATTTGTAGACTAGACATTTAACAGACAAATTAGAGAGCGAGTTCTGTGCTGTGAAGAATTTACAATGTCGAAAGGCAACAAAGATGAGGGATGGGTGGTGACAGAAGCCAGCGGTAGGAAACAAACAGTGATGGTGTAGATCCTCTATCTACACAGTAATGATCACAATTAACTTTGTTCATTTATTGACATGCCCACAAGGACTAAGGAACTTTCCAGTAGGGCCTTAAAAATGAAGGGGCTGTAAGTTTATGGAGAGATTTATGGGAGAGATCTTCCATGAGATACAGAGGGGACATGAAAACCATCTTGCCATTGCAAGAACTGGCAACTTCAGCCCAGGGTGAAGGTGATTTGGCATTGTAGGCTGTGCAGATGGACCCGCTGCCCTCCCAGATGTCATGGTTTAACCCTAGCCAGTACCTAAACACCACACAGCCGCTCGCTCACCCTCCCCCTGCCCCCAGTGGGATGGGGGAGAGAATCCAAAGGGAAGAAGTGAGAAAACTCATGGGTTGAGATAAAAAGAATTTAATAATTGAAATAAAATAACAATAATAATAAATATCATAGTGAAAGGGAAAACAACAACAACAACAACAACAAAAGAGGAAGAAAACCTAGGAAAAACAAGTGATACAACCACTTACCACCCACTGACCAATGCCCATTCCATCCCCAAGCAGTGATCGCTACCCCCCAGCCAACTCCCTCCAGTTTCTATACTGAGCATGACGTCATATGGTATGGAATACACCTCTGACCAGTTTGGGTCAGCTGTCCTGGTTGTGACCCCTCCCAGCTTCTTGTGCCCCTGGCAGAGCATGGGAAGCTGAAAAGTCCTTGACTGGTGTAAGCCCTGCTCAGCGATAACTAAACCGTCAGAGTGTTATCAACGTTCTTCTAGTACTAAATCCAAAACAGCACTATGCCAGCTACTAGGAAGAAAATTAACTCTCTCCCAGCTGAAACCAGGACACCAGAAGACCAACTCCTACTGCTTAACCTGTGAGACACAGCTTTGCTTACCTGGGTTATATCAGAATTATTGATCTTGATCTATATTCACTGAGTCCATACAAGATGGATGTGAATGCAGATTGTACAAACTGAGCAATCCCAGACACTATGTGGTCTAAACTGCATGCATCACAACAAGGTTAAAGACTGCAACCTCAACTCATGGGGACCCTACCAAGTTATGAAATACCCTGACAGCTGGAGTAGGAGATGGATTTTTTTCCCTTGTTAATGTCTACCATAATAACCATGGGAAAGCATGTCTTTACCAAGGTTGAGAGAAGCCAGGTGGATGTGTAAGGGCAGATATATTTTGTGTGGGTGTGAAAAGACAACTGGTTAAGTGGGTTGGGCTTGCTTAGGGCAGGATTTGCATGACTAAGCTTGGGTGTCTTTACTGGAAGTGCTAATATCAGAGGCCATCCCTGCTGGCTCCCTTTGTGGTCAAGGAAGAGTGACTCAGTAGAGCCAGGGGTTATTAGGACATTAGTCATCTCACCTCCATCTTTATTTGATCAGATAAAACCTATCCCATGCATTGGATGAGGTGAATCCCACCTCAGGACAAGTCTGCACTGCTACCTCTGCAGAGGAGCATGCTCTGATACCGAAGCTGCAATAGATGCAGTGACAGTTGCTGGGAAAACTTAGTTGATCTTAGGTGATTAAACCTACACTGAGCTCCCTTCTATCATAGATACACTCCTGGCTGTACCCACGTGAGCTAATTTAAAGATATTTTGGGTATGTCTTCCTGAGCTGCAATAAAAACCTGTAGCTTGTGTCTAGAAAACCCTCTAAATTTGATTGCACTGAATGTGATTGCACAAATGTTTTTAATCAAAATTTTCACATTGGAAAGGAAAGACTACCACTTGTTTGTGCAGGGAAGACCTATAAGTTAGGCATCCATCTTTGTTCCTGGTTTCTTGCTTGTGTGCACAGATAATTAATTGAAAATGTTCCCCCCCCCATGGCATACAGGCAAAGATAAGGGCTGGTTGGGTGACTATAGCATGACCGTAGGAGTATGTTTCTCCCTTCTTGTTGCACTCATTCTGGATTTGACAACGCCATTCTAGACCTTGAAGCTCCTGTAGGCAGCAGTGTTGGAAGGCTTTGGGAACATTTACAGAAAGGTGGTATGACACTGGGGAATGTGTTAGTAAGGCTGGCAGATCCCTAATGAAGCTTTATTGTTTGCGCCTGTCACTTGA
>NW_009259533.1:228128-307860 GCF_000687185.1 Egretta garzetta | reverse complement strand
AGCAGGATTTAGGCTCTGAACCATGTTTCTTTTGTGTCTTGCAATTAGTTGGCACAACCAGCACCTGGAACAACTAATTCCACTGCCTTTGCACCCAGAATTAAATCCTCATCCTGTATCACCCACTGCAGAACAACCGAAGGAAGGGCAATTTCAGTAATGTGTGACAACCAAAGATGCTCAGAAAACCTCTGAGCCAACTGTCATTGCAATACTCAGCACGGGATACCTAAAATAGCAGGAATCCTAATCACTGTGATCATAGGTGGGAAGGTTTCCACCACCTTCTCTGGAGTTTCCCAGATTTACTTCTCTAGTAATCTTACAAATGTGAAAATTTACCGGTTTTAGATTGTGCTGGAGTGTGATTGGACTAACCTAGATATAGATGAATAGTTCGCGTTCCATTATCTACCAGACATCTTCTGAATGGTTTCTTTTTTTTTTGCTGCAGGATCTATGCTGTCTCCAGGTCTGAAACTCATTTAGTCCACCTGGGTTCTGCCACCTCTGTGTAACACTGTATCAGAAACTTCAATCTTGAAGAAGATTAACTATCCCAAGGTCACCAGGACCATCTTAGGCCAGGAGTAGAACACAGAATATCCCACAAGCTCAATGGACAATTATCCACTGGCCCAATAACTTTCTACGTTTTAACCTTTAAATACAGGGAGCTTCCAATTTACGAAAGAAAATATCAAACAAAACCAAATGCGTTCAAACTTTGCCAGTAAAATAAAACTGCTGACTCACATTTTTTTCAGTAGAAACTTAGTTTAATCATTTTGTTTTGCAGGAATGGGGTATAATTAGAGAACCAGTGAGCATGTAACTGTGAATTTATTATGCAAGCAGCTATGAAAATGACTGTCTTCAGCACAAAATGATTGAATGTCATTAAGAAGAGTGAATCCAAGGGTGAGACCCCAGTGGGATGCCCTCACATGGGAAAGCATAATTGGATAAAGTAGCATGGGGCCACGAAAACCCAATTTGCCTGTTTCTGATGCTTACATGAACTTCCTCCCCATATCTTCATCAGCTGTGGAACTGGGAAGTCAATGAGATAGATAAATCATTGGGACGATCTCTACCATATGTAGGCAAGCTATTTTGGTGCAAAACAAAAAAAAAAATGCAGTTAAAGCCAGCATATCGATGCTAATATGCCCTTCTGCAGCTACCAACTCATTTCAGCTGTTTTGGCGTCGTTGAATGAATTGAGGGCTGGTGAAGATAACGGACACTTAGGAATTACTGATTCCTTTACAGAGTCACATTTCAGCATCTCTTGCCACTCTGGATGAGTAGGTATCCACAGAGATAGCAGAGGTCCCTGCGTAGGGCTGGCCCTGAGACCCAGGGGAGCGGGGAGCTTATGAGTTGAGCTGCAGTAACTGGTTTTGAGTGTGCTCTGAGCCCAATACCAGTGGGATTTATTTTGATTTAGCCGCAGTGAATGCAGGAAGCATACAGACTGATGGTTACCACAGCCCAGCTGACAGGTGAGAAAATACTGAAAGGACCACAGATCTGAGCCTTATGTTTCTTTAAAAAAGCAGTTCTTTTAATTATGTGGGTTGAAGGAGTTATCTCAGCCGTCCATAGATGAGCATCGGCTTTTTTTCTAGCCTAGCAAGTCTGTAATGAATGCCTATAACAATGAGTCTGATGAGTTATTGGAATAAATAAATAACAACTTTCTTGAAAGAAGCTCCCCTGTGTTTGAACGAGTCCCGTATTTTGAGGAAGACGTTGACTAAATTATTACTGTTAGGAAAAGATGTTTCCCCACGGCCATGCAGCTACATAGCAGTGGTCTCTGAGATTTTGCATTACTGATTTGCATCTTTACACAGGATTTTATCCTTACCTGTACATGACCTTGTGAATGCATTTCTCAGGCCTTGGATTGTTCTTATGCAAACATTTCAACATCGGTATTGTCCTGGTTTTGGCTGGGATAGAGTTAATTTTCTTCACAGTAGCTAGCATAGTGCTGTGTTTTGGATTTAGTACCAGAAGAATGTTGATAACACACTGATGTTTTCAGCTGTTGCCAAGTAGTGCTCAGACTACTCAAGGACTTTTTGAGCTTCTCCTGCTCAGCCAGGTGCATAACAAGCTGGGAGGGAGCACAGCTAGCACAGCTAACCCAAACTGACCAAAGGGCTATTCCATACCATATAACGTCATGCTCGGGGGGGTTAGTTAGTTCGGTCGGTTCGTTCGGTTCGGTCGGTCGCGGGCAGAGTGGTCGCAGCTCGAGCTGTGTGATCGCGGCTCGGGGGGAGTGATCGCGGCTCGGGACGGGCTGGGCACCGGTCAGTGGGTGGTGAGCAATTGCATTGTGCATCACTTGTTTTATATATATTCTGTATATTCTCTTACTATTATTATTATTATTATTATTATTACTACTATTGTTATTCTTCTCTCTTATTAAACTGTCTCTATCTCAACCCACGGGTCTTACTTTTTTTTCTTTTCTCCTATTCTCTCCCCCATCCCACAGAGGGAGGGGGGGGAGTGAGCGAGCGGCTGCGTGGTGCTTAGTTGCCAGCCCAAACAAACCACGACAGGTATGCACGCGCTCTTCCATATAAGTGTGCATTGATGCTTGTGACACAAGGTGTGTGAGTGCTTTCTAGTCTGCAGAGCTTAATTTACTGCTGAAAATAGTAAGGTGATTTTCACCAGCACATAAATTCGCTGCCTGCTTGTTGCCGCTCCTGCAGAGTGAGGACACAGGCACTTGTTAGTTTGAGCTGCTGCTCCAAACTGTCAAGCTCCTCTCTGGCCAAGCAGTAGGCAAACAAAGCGCCTCCTGGAAGTGCTGCTTTTTCTGAACCCAGACAGAATGTTTTGGCTGATTTAGGGCATTGATTATGCAGGGCTGCAGCCACCTTGTAGCTTCATTCTTAGATCAATGCTGTCTTATCTTCTCTGCTCTACCTGTCCTCTCTTTCTTCTCCTGAAAGTCTTTGCCTACCCAGGAAATATCAGGTGGAGAAAGCTTTCCTGAAGGGGGTTGAGGGAAGAGCAGGTAGGTTCTCCCTGGAGAACCAGTTTTGGTGCTATTTCACACTCCTCTTTAAGCTGAATCCTAGAAGTGCAAGGTCAGTGCTTCCCCATAATAATCTGGAATCAGATCAGTCTTATAAAGACTTTTTATTTCAGATATGAGAAAGTTACCTGAGACCCTGTCTGGAAGGAGCATAGTTATTACCTTTGCGGAGAGAGCAGCTGGAGCGTAATTGATGTTCAACAATATGATAAAACTGGTACGGTATTAAGCTCTTTGGGGAAGGGTTTGTCCTTTAGCAACATGTTGATATAGTGTCTGGATGCTACCGCCGTCTGAATGCAATGAATTAATATAGTAGCAATGTGATGCAGTACACTTTCGTATGCAGAGTGTACTGGAAGAATATTTCCAGATTCCAGTTTGCTCCTGGAATTACTAATTATATCTGTCCTGGCACAGAAACACGCACCTGCGGTACCAAGGTGTAGCTTTATAAAGGTACCAAATGAGCCTGGGACACACTTCCCAGGAAGGTGTGATTTCCGTAGAAGGAGAATTGGTTGCAGTGGTGCAATAGAGAAAATAAGCAATGCGGCATGTTCTCCAGAGGAGAAAATCATATCTCAAGAACCAACAGGAATCCAACGCAAAGGGCTGTGAGATGAAGTTCTGGTGGATTTAGTTGGATCTGCCAAAAAGCCTTGAGGAGTGTCGTACATGAGGCTATTACGAAAACGTGTGGCCATGGGCGAAGTGCTACAGTGCTGTCACGGGCTTAAAGACGCTTAAAGGACTGAAGTCAGGTGAGTGTGCCCAGTTGTGAGCACTGTGTTAACGAGGGGTAGGTTTCAAGAACATGGTTGATGTGGGCTGGAAAAAAATAGGTAGCAACAATATGATAAAATATGCACCTAATTCACAGTTGCTTAAGTTAGTCATGATGAGAAAACTGCGAGGAGCAGCAGAGGTTGGACGCTTTGCTGAATAAATGCCTGTTCAGTAAAAAAAGGCGCTTTTTTACATTATTTTTTTGTAAACAAATAGGCAAATGAGCTTTCACACTTAAAACTACCTAACAGTTCTGCATTCTGATTTATGAAAGACGATCGTAGCTGGCAAATATCAACAGACAAAAGTTTGGAAGATCTCATATGGGATTGTCTGAAGCAATAATTCTCATTAAACTTGCAGTTAATTTGAAAATTTAGCACCAACAAATGACATTTTAAAAATTATTTTCTCTCACAGACACTTTCGCAGGATGAAGATAATTTGGAAAACAAATTGTGTTGGATATTTTTAGTGGGAAACTGTATTAAAAAAAAAGAGTTAAATCATTTTTAGCAGGTAATCGTGATATCAGGATATTCAACTATTGGTATTCAAGGAAACACATAGACTGGAAGAGATATATCTCCTAGGGAACCCACTAAAAATACCTTTAGGATTATGAATGTTATAGATAAAGAAAATTAAAAGAGCAGTGACAGAATGAGAGCAGGTGGTGAAGAAAGAGGCCCAGTCCCTGGTGTCTTCTATAAAAGATTTAGGAAATGACCGACTTGCTTTGGTAGATCAGACTATGGGGGTCTGTCAGTCCCTCAAACTTTCCCCTCCTTGTGATTGCCAGCCTGAATCTCTGCATTGCTTGGGCTCCCACCCCCAGCCAGAGCACTAATTGTGCAAAGCAGCCAATATGAGTGTAACAGCATCTTTCACTTCTTTCTAAGCTCCATGGAAACCCCCACCCCCCTCTTCTTCTCTCTCACTTCATTTTCCATCCCCCGGAGGAAGGAGGTATGGCAACTACAGGGTCATCCCTGGTTCATCCCCAAAATGTTTGCCCTGTGTCAGAGGAATGTCACTTTTTTTCCTGGAAAGCTTCTACCTAATTAATTGGCCTCTTTACTTGCAATTTTGGGTCTGTTGTCCTGGGGGAGAATGTGTGCTGGTTAAATATTCAGTTAAATATGTTTGAGAAAATAGGACTGCAAGATATATTTTCTTTTTTAGATAGTCTTTCTTAGGCTTAATCTTGCCTCTCCCTTTTTCTGTGCAGAACCAAGCCTGAAGAGCAGAGTTTCTGCCATCAGAGATCTGACATCCCAGGATCTCTCTCATGTCTTTGGTTCTAAAAATGTTTCTCTAGAGGTTTCCCTTGGTGATGTCCTATGAGCCACAGATGGAGAATCACTTCTGAAGGGCTCAAAAATGTGTCTGGATTAAACTCTTTTTGACATAAGACCTTTTTTCCTAAAGCAAGGCTAAGCTCTTCATGGAGGGTGTGGGACCACTGGTGTGTTCACACCAAGGTAATTCTGTTAGTAAGCCAAGCATCACATGGCCAAGACACCTTGAAGCCAGCTTTCTGGCATTTCACTCTTCTCCCTGCTGTCCCCTAACCAGCTTTTGCCAACAGTCCATGTTTTTTAGAGTGTGGTGCTCAGAACTGTGGCTGGGTTAAAGACCTTGCTAGGGCTCAAAAAAGTGGATAGGTGGGCTTGAGCAGAGATGAGTGTGTGTCTTGTAAACTATGCCCCTGCATGTACATCCGAGCAGGCTCCTGCAGGTTCCCATTAGATGCATGCATTCATTCTGACAGCGTACCACCCATCATCACTCTGTGAGTACCCACTTTTTCACATTCATCTGCCCTGTGCTTCCTTATCTTGCTTAGGAAAACATCATATGAAACACTGACCAGAGCCTTTCTAATTCCAGGATGTAGCCTCTGCCACTTCTCTCCTGCTCACAAGACCCATTACCCTGTCTTAGGAAAACAACTGTACTTGGTCTGACTTAATTGGTTCTGATAAACTCTAGATTTGGAGCTAGCACAGAAACCAAGATAATAACGCAAGTCTGCGAGAAAACAGCAAGGGATTTCAAGTAGCAAGCGCGGGTTGAAATAGAGGGAATTTTTGGCCAGTTGGCACATGCTGTCTTAAACAGAGTTATAGAGACCACCACCAGATTGCATGGGGCAACCATGGTTGCAGGTCCCTTGGTCTAGCTGGCATGACATGCTTTTCTTGTCCGTGTCAGAAAGCCTCAGCTGGGGAAAGCTTGAACAGAAATCAAGAAGCAGCAGGATGGATGTCTGTTGAAAGGAGAACCTAAAATGATTTCTGTGACCGATCAACCTTACCAGTCCTTCTTCCTCCCTCCTCAGTTGTTCCTGGGGTCAACAGCTTTGCCATAGGGCTACAGTTTCATATGAGATGCCCCACAATGATTTCCCTTCCAGCCATGCCCCACATTTATTTAGAGATGAGAGTCCTGAGTCAGACAATGCTTCACCTTGCCAACTACTCCATCACTCTCCAAATAGCAACAACCAGACACCCCTCAAACAATCAATCCTACTGCTCCTCCCCACCCCCCCCAACAGATCCTCTTGCCAAGAGCAAGAAGAGCTTCCCTGTTTCCAACATCCTGCCACTCTAATTTAACAGGTTTCTCACAAAGTCTAGACATTTCCTGAATTGCATGTAAAAAGCTTCTTCTCCACTTCAGCCCCATTAATCCTGCAACTCCAGGCCCAACAAGGCTGATGCTCCTCCATCGGCTCTGGGTGAATTACAGTTTAAATGACAACCGTGCAACTCCTTGGCAGTGATTCTATGCCCTTCGTTCCTGTATTTTTCAGGATGGAAGGAAAGAAATGATAAATTCCTGTAAGGCTGCTGTCCGTCCCATTGCAGCAGAAATTAACTGGGCAGGGAGAGTTCAGTGCAAATTGGATAGCATGTACTATAGCTACTTGATAGCATCATCCTGCAAGCGAGTAAAAACCCTTTCTCTCAGACTCTCAGGGTGCCTGTGTTGATTGTGTCAGAGATGTAAAAGATGAAAGAAGGCTAATGGGGCAATTATAAAGTCTTTTTGGTGCCTCATTTGCTTTCTACAGAGCCTTGCTTGGCATTAAGTTCAGCCTTGCTTCCAGACTCCTAAGTAGAGCTGTTTGCAATATTTTCTTTCAAAGTTTTCTTTTAGATAAAAATGGACTTTTTTCCTCAAACAAACAACAAACCCCCGATTGTTTGTAATATTCAAATTTTCCTGGTTTTAGTGATATCTGGAAAGTCTTTAGAAAAATCCGTCAGCATTGAATTTGCAGTTTTTCTGTCCTTCCCCTCTTTCTGCTTTTCTGCATTCCTCTTTGCCTGCTGACAAAAAAAAAAAAAAAAAAAAAAGAAAGAGAAGGAAGAGAGGCCATCAAAAAAAGTTTTATTCATATTCACCGCCCGGTAAAACCAAGGCCTGAATTAATTCTTTTTGCCACAGCATTGCATTGGGAGCTCATGGTCATTGGCTCATCCAGCAATGAAGGTAGCTCTCTCCAGGGCTGGCCATGCCCTTCTTGATTTACCAGTTCACTGAATCAAGTCACAAGTTTTTATTAATGCTGGTGGTGGTGGTGCACATGCTCTGCAGATCAGGTGTAGAAATCACCCCTCTGTATCCCACTAGAAACATCTCTTTTCCCCACCAATCACTAGTTATTAATAATTTAGATATTGAATCTATTTACCTCATGCTTTACCAATATCTCCAATTGCTAATTTTGTCATCACCACTAAATCAAATGCTTTGGGAAGGTTTGCTGCTCTGTAGTAAAGGCAGCAGAATGCACAAGGCAGCTTTGCAACACCAGATCAGTTCAATTCCAGTTCAGCAGACATGTGACATCCACGCTCCGATGCTTTCTGCATTTGCTCTCACATTTGAAGATTTCTCAAAAACTGACCCCAAAAGGTAATGAAGTCATTTGCCCTATCTTTTAGAATTTCAGGGCGTAAGTCACTCTGCCTAAACATTCAATGTATTTCTCTCAGTAGATATGCATTACAATGCTCTTGGTTTCTGAATGACTGCAAAAGGCTTTGACACCCAAAGGTGATATTAATTTTCCCCCGTTATTGTTATTCCAAAAGGATAAAAAGAAGTAGTCACTGTACACTTCTTAGACATTATAAGCAGGCCATCTCTATCTAGCACTGGGCCCCATATCATTGCTGGTTTTTTCTTTCTATCCCAAAGTGCATGGCCTTTTAATTGATGTCTTCAGTTTTTCCTGCATGGCTTCTCAACGCTTCAGATATCATTATTCAGCTCAGTTGTTATCACTTTCCCTTTTCATCACAAGTTATTACACTGCTTTTGAGTTTCTAATCAGCATTTCCAGGTTGCTCACAATGTGAGGTATATTGTGTTTTACCAAACATCCAGCGCAATAGCACTGACTTTTATAATCCTGTATCACTGGGGGGGAAAAAATAGACTGTTACCTAGCTTAACCTGCATAGAATCATAGAATCATAGAATCATAGAATGTTCTGGGTTGGAAGGGACCCCTAGAGGTCACCCAGCCCATCCCCCCTGCAGGGAGCAGGGACACCCTTAACCACATCAGGTTGCTCACAGCCCTGTCCAACCTGGCCTGGAATGTTCCCAGGGATGGGGCCTCCACCCCCTCTCTGGGCAACCCATTTCAGTGTTTCACTACCTTCGCTGTAAAGAATTTCTTCCTTAAATCTAGTCTAAACCTACCCTCCTTTAGTTTAACACCATTACCCCTTGTCCTGTCACAGCTGGCCCTACTAAAAAGATTGTCCTTGTCTTTCCTATAGGCCCCCTTTAAGTAATGAAAGGCCACAATCAGGTCTCCCCGCAGCCTCCTCTTCTCCAGGCTGAACAAGCCCAACTCTCTCAGCCTGTCCTCGTAGGAGAGGTGCTCCAGCCCTCAGACCATTTAGGATCCTGACTCCCAGCTCTGCAGTCTTTCCTGGACTGTTGTCTCTGCCTCCTCAAAGGGAGGTTCTGGTGATGCTCTGCAGAGACACTCAAGCTGGGCCCTTCACCTCAGGTCTTTTTCCAGATGAGCCCGACACCTCACCTGCAGAGCACCAGGGAATGTTTTTTCTCACATCTTCCCCACTAGCAGGCTTCCTGACAGGACTTTAGTCCCTGAGAAGTTAAATCCATTTTGTTGTTTCCTCCCTTGCGTGCAATGTCCTTACTGATTTCTGTACCAATCTCCAATCCACGGCAGAATCCATTAGAGAATCCATTAGGATTCTCTGACCTCTTTCTTCCATATTGCTAATAAGGCTGTTAAGCAGATTGATCTGACATTGATCCACACTGTGATCCAAGTGACATCTCCTTGTGACTCACATGTACCTTATATCCCAAGGTAGGACATGCTGCTATTAAGGCACTGGATTTGGATTCTGGAGATACATGTCTCTCTCATTTATCTTCTGGATGTATTTGCACAGGGGATTTATTTCCTTTGAACTATTTCTCCCTCGGTACAGGGGGGTTAACAACACTGCCCTTCTGCAGGGAAGAGTTTTCAGGACATATTTATTAAAGTTCATGTGGGTAGTGTGTTACCTGTGGCCACATGAATATATCTATACTGAGAAGTGGAGTGTATGGCTGGCTGACCTGCTGGCCAGCCTGGAGTTGACTCTGTGTGTGTGTAAAAATAGAGGTTTCTTTGTCCTGTGATGTCTCAGGAAACAGTAAATGAGAAATTTTGCCATCTCAGGTATTTGTGTGCAGCACCTCATTCAGTCACTAGAGCTAACAGAAGTGGAGTTGGGGGTCTCCATCAGTCTTCTGCTGTAACTGTACCCTCCGTCACCAGGAGAGGGTAAATGTTGCAAACACTGTGTTCAGATTCCCAGGAGCTTGATTCTTCTGTGTTCTGGTTTAAGACAAAAAGAAAAAAAAAAAAAAAAGCAAACCAAACCCCCGTTCCTTAGTACTTAATCAAAGACATTATTCTTGCTTTTTGACAAAAATAAATTTACTGAGAGCATTCTGCAGGTATACCCTAGCCTGGATAAACATTATTCTTTGTTTTCTATGCATCCACCAATTTCAAACTCAGCAGTCCTCTCGGAGACAATATCAATTAATATCACGAGCAGTATTTTGTGAGAGGCTGTTTCAAATGCCACATCATTAACTGGCATATTAAATCTGCTAATTTCCTTTCACCCAATAATTTTATAATTCTGTCAAAGAAAGCAGTTTTTCATGCTATAATTTCTTTCACCCCTTTGCATCCATCCCCTGCTGCTTGCCACTCATAATGTGGTGCATTCTATGGTGTCTTTATTTCCCCCACCCCACACTTGCGTGCGTAAGGCTCTCATCAGAAAGGCTGGACTGGTCCTGGCCGCAGAATAATCATAGTGTGGGCTATTGATGAGTGAACCTGTCCCCTCTTTCCTTCCCAGTCCCATATCCTGAGGAGTCTTCAGCTCTGAGATGCATCCAGCTCCTGGACTACCATTGCTCTTTGGTTGTTTGGCCAGGGAGTACGTGTCATGGGAAGGAGAAAGACATCTGACGAGTGAGGAGTTGTGACCATTAGAAAATGCACTAAGATCTTTCCAGCCCTACTTTGGACATCAAAGTAGACCTGCAGGGTGACCTGAAGTGGGTATTCCCATGTGGGATTCTGCCACATGCTGGAAGATCCCATGTCCCTGCTGGCAACAGCTAGGACTTTTAGGCTCAAATTCTCTAAAGACAACAGGTAGAAAACTCCCAGAGGATTTATCCTAATTACAGTGAAGCCTTCCAGAGTAGGTGGCCTTGCTATGCTCATGTCATTTGGAAAAGCAAGTAGAGATAGTTTAGCGAATGCGTGATCACCATGTGGAAAATCTACAGCTATTGTTGGAAATGTCTTTGATAAGCTTTTGTGAGTCTGGTTCTCGTTTTGATTTGCATTGATAGAGGGAAACTGTGGAAATGGAAACAGGGACACTTGTCTGCTTCTGTACAAAGCTGGCATTGTCTCTCCTCCAGTCACACTCCATTGGCATAATGTCAGATTTCTAGCCTCTATGTGTAGAGGACTTGGCAAAGGAACATTATTTAAAAAGGCCTGTAAGGCCAGCTCCAGTGGATCAGCACGTCCATCAGCCCAACTACCCTGCCTGTGATAGCTGGTGCTCATGAACACTTAGGGTAAGAGCATAAAATGGGAGGTATAAAGAGGTAATTTCTTACATTTCCTGGGTTGGAATACATCTGATTAAATAAACATCTTTGTCAAAACAAATGGAGAATAAATTGAGTCAGTAAATGGGGAGCTAGTCAACACAGACAGTGGAGTTCAGGACGTGATTCATCTGATCCTGAAGCAGATATATAAAAAAGGTCAGGTGACTCACTCCTCAAAAATGTCTATATCTCTCAATTAGTTATAAAGACAACTTGCTTTGACATGTTCAGCCTCGACTCTGTGGGCATCTACAGCTACATGGCCTGAGCTGGTTGGTTACTTCTTGAAGCTGGAGAAGTGCAAGGGATTGTTCCCCTTGTAGATATGCAACTGGTAGATGATGCCTGGGATAGCACAGCTTCATGCATGTGATCACCCCACAGACACTTTCTTACCTATTTTCTTTCTGAGGGAGCTGAAAATATTTGGAACAAACATCTCTGATGTTGTCTGACCACTAGCCAGAATATTTTATCCCTCTTTAATGTGTTCTGCGTCTTGGGTAATCTTTGAATCTGCATCTTTTGAATTTTGCAGTTCCTATCCTTGTGCACAAACTCCCATGTATGACAGCCTCTCTGTCCCAGACATGTAGGAAGCTGGATTGGGGATTTTTTGTTTTGTTTGGGTATGTGGGGTTTGGTTTGGGGTTTTTCAGTTTGTTCTAGATGTATGAAATTTTGCAACCATGCCTTTTTTGAAATGCAGAGGTCTGGGAAACTGAATATCTCAATGATATTATAAGTTTACCAGTATTCTGGAGTGAAATCTTAGAAGAACATTTTTTGTATTTGACTTCAAGTCCATATTTGAGCTTTCAATTCTGAGCTTATCCAGTTGACCTTTGATATCTCCAGAACTATAGTTTCCACAATATTGCTGTGAATCCATTCCAGTATTTGTCAGCCCTTATGGTGACTTTTTTTTCATAATACATAATAAAGATTTCCTTGATTCAACACATTCTTTTGTTGTGAACCTTGGAGAATAGTCTGGCCCTATCTATGCTATAATCTTCCGTTAGGCAGTTGAAGACAGCAATACTCCCTTCACCTTCTCTTTTTCAGGTTGAACAAAACCAGCTATCCCAGCTTCTTCTTGTCTGACATGTGCTCCCATCCCCTTGACCATCTTGGTGATCTCCACTCAACAAGTATGTAAACGTCTTGCACTGGGAAGTCCCACACTTGACATGGTTATCCAGGTGTGATTTACAGAATTAGAGAAGAATCCAGCTGGCCAGCACGTGGATTTCATACGGTTGACCTCTATCCTTTGAGCCCAATGGTCCTGTCAATTTTCTACCTACCTCTTACTCCACTTATCCAGTTCATACCTTTCCAATACATCACCAAGAGTATTCTGGGAGACTGTTGAAACACTTGTTAAAGCCAAGATAAATGACAATTCCTTGGAGATAGTCATATCTCCATAGAAGGCAATCATGTTGGTAATGCATGACTTGCCCTTGATAAATTCATTCTGACTGTTCTTAGACACTTTTATCTTTCATGTTTCCATAGTCTCCAGGAGGATTTGCTCTGTAGCCCTTCCAGAGACTGAGGGTGAGGTGACTGGCCTGTAGCTACCTACATCCTCCTTTTTGCCTTTCTTTAAGCTGGTTGGGACATTTGCCTTTTTCCAGACATTAGAAAATCTTTTGATTGCCTTGCCCTTTTGTATATGCTAGAGAGTGGCCTCACTGTGACATTGGCGAACTTGCTCAACACCTTCAGTTACATGTTCCCATGGACTTGCGTATATCCTATTTGCTTATGTGGCCTCTAATTCTGTCTTCCTCTGCCATGTGTACAGGAAACTGGGAGATCTGATGGCAAACCTTTGAGTAAATTCCAAGCCAAAGAGAGCAGTGATTAGAGAGGTTTTATCGCCTAGTATATGAGAAAGAAGATGGAGAGGCAGTTGCCCCAGCTGGTAGCTTCTCTCTTATTCCTAACAAAGTTCCTCCCGTGCTTGCTGCCATCACTAAAACTGTTCCCCTGCACAAAAAAAAAAAAAAAAGTAAAAAACCTGCACCATTGTATGAAATAAATAAATAAAGGTAGTAAAATGAAAAAGATTAGATCCCCACCGTGAAAAATATATTGCCTGTATTGCCTGTAAGTGAGGAACGAGCTGCTCCATGAGTATGCTGAACCACTCCAGCTATATTTCACTCTTCCCTGTGAATGCTGCAGAGAACAGAGCTGGGGCAGGATGTCAAGACCAGCATGTAAATGAAAAGTTTGGCAGCCATGTGAGACCGAAGAAGCAGAACTGCATAAAGAAAACAAAAAATGGAAGAAAAGAAAACACTAGGCTGGATCTGTTTCAGTGGGCGACAGTTGTAGGGCCACCTGGTAGGGCCAGTTACTGTGTCCTGGTGTGGCAATTTGAGTGGGAGGAGGGATATCTGAAAGGCAATAGCTTCCCCTTGCTGCATGCATGGGGCTGGATTTCAATTGCTGACGGGGAGCCAAAATGTTCTTTGGGCTAGTATCTCTTCTGGCAGAAATGGACATGGCTTCACTGCCCTCAAGGAGAACGTGCTTTATGGCAAAGATGATTTTGGGACCTCCTGTTCCAATTTTTATCCAAATAAGAGGGAATGCTTTGAATCACAGAACTACAGGTGTGGAAACAAAGGCCATAGCCATCCCTATAAGTGATTCTTCTAAGAGTTCAGGTTGTTTTGGCCATAAGAGGTCCTTTCTAAGGACAGAGGAAGATTGTTTACAACATTTGGGGCTGGAAGTATACTAAAATGCTATGGAGAGAGTAGGATACTAAGCTAACACTTTAGAGACAAGCTCAAGTCCTTTTTGAGACAGGTTTTGTGCATGACTTGTCTCTGTCTTTTGAGTCCCCTCTGTGAAACTTACTGCTCAGCTCCACCATGAGAGTGCATGGTTAAAGATAATTAGGAGCACTCATGCTCATGTAGCCACAGATTTATCAAGTCAAACTGACATGTTCAGTGGAAAACACAGAAAGAATCAACCAAGGCATAATGCAGTTAGCTGATATGGAGGTGGTTTGGGCACCAGGACATCTAGACCTTCCTCCAACCAAGGCTTTGCAAACATGTGTAGCATTACATATGTATATGTAAGGAGGGCCTGCGGAGAAAGACTTGGGGTTCTGGTGGATGAAAAGCTGGACATGAGCTGGTAATGTGCACTTGCAGCCTAGAAAGCCAACTGTATCCTGGGATGCATCAAAGCAGCATGGCCAAGCAGGTTGAGGGAGGGGATTCTGCCCCTCTGCTCCGCTCTCATGAGACCTGGAGCCCTGCGTCCAGCTCCGGAACCCTCAGCAGAGGAAAGATATGGACCTGTTGGAGTCGGTTCAGAGGAGGCCACAAAAATGGTCAGAGGGTGGCAACACCTCTGCTATGAGGAAAGGCTAAGAGAGTTGGGCTTGTTCAGCCTGGAGAAGAGAAGGCGGGAGACCTTATTGCAGCCTTTCAGTACTTAAAGGGGCTTATAAGAAAGAAGCAGAGAGGCTTTTTAGCAGAACTTGTTATGATAGAACAAGAAGCAATGATTTTAAACTAACAGAGGGTAGATTTAGTCTAGATACAAGGAAGAAACCTTTTATGATGTGGGTGGTAAAACACTAGAACAGGTTGCCCAGAGAGGTGGTAGATGCTCCATCCCTAGAAACATTCAAGGTCGGGGCAGACAGGGCTCTGAGCAACCTGATCTGGTTGAAGATATCCCTGCTCTTTACAAAGGGATGGTCTTTGAAGATCCCTTCCAACCCAAACTATTTCAGATGACACCAAATTGGGCAGAAGTGTCGATCTGCTGGAGGGGAGGAGGGCTCTGCAGAGGAGCCTGGACAGGCTGGATCGATGGGTAGAGGCCAACTGTATGAGTTTCAACCAGGCCAAGTGACAGGTGCTGTACTTGGGTCACAACAATCCCATGCAACGCTACAGGCTTGGGGAAGAGTGGTTGGAAAGTTGCTTGGTGGAAAAGGTCCTGGGGTGTTGGTCGACAGCTGGCTGAATATGAGCCAGCAGTGTGCCCAGGTGGCCAAGAAGGCCAATAGCATCCTGGCTTGTATCAGGAATGGTGTGGCCAGCAGGATCAGGGCAGTAACCGTGCCCCTGTCCTGGGCACTGGTGAGGCCACCCCTTGAATGCTGTGTTCAGTTTGGGGCCCCTCGCTCCCAGAAGGACATTGAGGTCCTAGCTTGGACATTAGGAAAAAAATTCTTCACCAAAATGGTAATTACATGTTGGAACGGGCTGCCCAGGGAAGTGGTCAAGTCCCCATCCTGGGCATAATTAAAAGCTGGGCAGACGCGGTGTTTAGGGACACGGTGTAGTGATGGAATGGCAGTGTTACGTTAATGGTTGGGCTTGATGATCTTAAAGGTAATTTCTAACCTAAACGATTCTATGATTCTGTGATGCTATATAGCCCCTGTGGAATTTAGGGAGAATACTGCATTCCACAGTTCAGTAAAAAACCAAGCCTTTATGGTCCATGGACACTCAGGAGCCTCTGTGAACTACTGACAAAATAGCTCTCCTGCAGAAATAACTTTCTCTGCAAGAAGACCATGCAATCCTGGATTGTGAACACCATCCCTAGTACCTCCATTTATTTCCCTTCTAAGCATCTAACCCCTGCTTGGTGTTGGCTGTGTGATAAAATCCTACCATGGCGAGGCTGTGTGATGAAAATCGTATTCTGGTGAGCATATCCCTGTAGGGAATTTTTTTTTTCTTCCCTTGGAGTCTTTAAAACTCTGTGCTTGCTCACCTCACCCCACTCATTTCAGAAGCAGAGAACTTCAGGTTATCTTTCCAGAGACTTTCAAAATGAACAGCACAAAAGTGTAATTTAATTAACAACTTGCCACCATCAGCAAGAGTTAGTTTTAGCACAGACCAATTCATTTTGGAATTGGATATTTCTGTTACAAATAAGGCAGCAGAGAGCGTGATCTACAGCGCCTGTAAATTTTACTGGTAATAATTTTTAGTATTCTTTGAAAATCAATTCCAAGTTCTATTAGTTTACTCCCCTCTTCCCTCTCCCCCACCATTCAGATTTAGATCATGGTGCATGTAATAGTTTTAATCCATTACCTGAATAATTCCAATTATCATTCCACACTACTTTTATAACCTTTAATTTTACAGCTTTTTTTTTTTTTACCCCCACAGTTAAAAGATAGAGCCATTTCCGTGGCGAGTTAAGTAAGGAAGTGGATGCTAAGGAATCATAGAATCACAGAAACATTTAAGTTGGAAAAAACCTTTAAGATCATCTAAACCTGCCCTGGCGCAACTTCAAACCATTCCCCCTCGTCCTATCATCTGTTACCAGGGAGAAGAGCCCGACCCCCACCTCACTACAGCCTCCTGTCAGGCAGTTGTAGAGGGCGATCAGGTCTCCCCTCAGCCTCCTCTTCTCCAGACTAAACAACCCCAGTTCCTTCAGCTGCTCCACGTAAGACTTGTGCTCCAGACCCCTCACCAGCTTGGTTGCTCTCCTCTGGACATGTTCCAGCAACGCAACGTCTTTCCTGTAGTGAGGGGCCCAAAACTGAACACATGTCTTGTTCTGCCATGCAGCCTTCCAGCCACCCTTCCCCATGCCTGTAGCGTTGCATGGGGTTGTTGTGACCCAAGTACATCACCTGGCACTTGGCCTTGTTGAAACTCATACAGTTGGCCTCTGCCCGTCGATCCAGCCTGTCCAGGCTCCTCTGCAAAGCCCTCCTCCCCTCCAGCAGACTGAGGAAGATTTCAAGCCTACACAAGCGTGGGCCAACCCAACTTCTCCATCTCTCTCTGCTCAGCTACTTCCATCTATCTTTCTCGCCCGTCCTTCTGTCTGGGTTTGACAATGCCTCTCTCATGCAGGTGCACAGGGAGTTTGCAGGTGGAGGCGGTTGTTGGGAGGAAGGATATTGGACAAGCAGTGCTCCTCCTGCTCTGCTTTCTCACAACAGGAGACCAGCCATGCATGAAGAATGCTAATTACCTGTTGTAAATCAAGAAAAGTCAGTCTGATGTACTGAATTTTTATTACCCCTCTCTCTGCCTTTTTTTTTCCCCCCTCTTCTTCTGACAGGATTAATATTCATACATATGTATATGGAGACAGGCAGGAGAAAAAACTTTTTAGTAAGACTGCAGGAAATTGGTTATGGTTGTTATTTATAACATAGTGCTTCCTGGACCACAGATGAGATCAGGACTGTACTGCTCTACATACTGAAGTAACCCAGCACATTTCTAGTCAGAATAAACAGGACAAAGGACATAAGTTTGCACCGGTTTAGCAATTGGAAACGGAGGCAGGAAGTTTTTAATATGTTTAGCTGATACTACAGAGGGAAATGGTGCCACATCCAATATGTGGATTCACATGGGTTTTACTCCTGATCAGGGCCTTCAATGACAAAAACATTATTAAAGACTGTTCCCCAAACTACTTAAAATATAACCAATGACATCCACATTAGGGACCGTTTGAAAAACTGGATGCTGATAACATTTGAAAAATCCAGCTTATGTTTCTGGGGAAATTTCTACCTTGTCCTTTGCCCAAGTCCAGCCTTTATTCCAGAGTCTGGCACACTTCTGTGGCATCAGTGATTTTCAAACTGCGAGCTACTGAATAGATGATGCCTGTACCTGACTTCACTTTTATTTATTTATTTACTTCAGGTACAAATTTACGATAACAGATTGGAAGGTTTTATTTTATTTGTTTTTCCAAAAGGAAAAGGTGCTGCTTTTGTTCCCACTCATCCCCACCCCGCCCCTAAACATTTGTTTTCAAGATGTGGAGCTCCTTTCTGCCTATTCTGCCCATGAATCTGTAGTCCATTGCCTGCCCCAAGCACTGAAATGACTTTTTCAGAAGTCTCCAATGACCTTTCCCAAGCCCAAACTAAGACTCATGCACCTTACTATTCATTCGTCATGGACTTTTCTTGTCATCTTTTTCATTTCATAGAATCATAGAATCATAGAATGTTTTGGGTTGGAAGGGACCCCTAGAGGTCATCTAGTCCAACCCCCCTGCAGGAGCAGGGACACCGTTGACTGTTCCATGACTGTTGTCTTCTATCTCTCTCGTGGCTCTTGTGAAGGATTCTCCTTATCCTCCAGCTGGTTGAGGATTTCCACCAGCTTGTGGCCCTTCTACTGTCATCTGCCATTTTGATTGCCATCCCTGTGTAGCTACCTCAAAAATTTCTCTTTCTTCAGAGGGTCTCCTAAGGTGGGATTAATCTTGCCTGATTTAATGCAGATAAAAGAGACACTTCTGCATCTGAGCTATTAATGAAAATGCTTTTTGTAGGCAATGGGAATAAGCAGGTACTTTTGCGACACAGTTCTTCAGATGTACTTCAGAGGTCTCTCTGAGGGGGCGATGGAAAGCACTGAGAAATATTTGTGTATCTCCATCGACTGTAGGGATTCTCGATGCTTAACTGAGGGAGGGCTAGTCTGTAGTACAGATATCTTAAGTTAAATGAGATGAATGTTAAAGTTTCTGTCCAAACTAGTAATACACGCTCTCTGCCTCTAACATCGCCTTGTGGCTAACCTCAAATCAGTCTAATAAGACCAAAACAAAGCTTTTGATCTCCCTCAGCCACAACCCTCCTCACTCACTGTTTTTTAATGACAGGTATCAACACCCTGCATATCTTCCAGACCTGAAACATGAGCATCAGCAGCAGTTTGGACCTTTCAGGTTCTCACATCACACTGTCTAAGTTCTCCTATGGAATATCTCTTTTTCATATACACAGAGTCTACACTACACAACCATGCGAGTTCCACCATGTGTCAAAGAACGTGACATGACATTTGGTTTACTCCTCTTGCTCCTCGCCTATCAGGACATAAAGATGGGATATCCCTGCTTGAAATAATAGGAAGATGCTGAAACACAGAGAAGAGGTGTTGAGGAGGCCAGAATACCTTGAGAAGAGCCAGGGGTTGTTAGCCAAGGGACAACACTGACCACTCAAGTTGGACCATCTCTGGATCTGAGCTGGACATCTCTATAGTGCCTTCCCATCATTGTTGTTTCTTTATAGTACTCTTATATGGCACTAGACGTGGCAGTTTAATCACAGAGAACACCCATAAATTGTCTTGAGCGCTGATTCAGCTGCTACTGTTGTTCATGGAGTATCTCTGTACCTTCTGTTGCTCATGAAGCAAAAGGATCGATGGTATCTTTTGTCTGCCTCACATCTGTAAACACACATGAGTTCACTGCAGCATTGCTTCCCTTTCCTTTCCAGACACCTTATATAAGTAAAAAAATGTTAAGTAAAAAGTAAAAAAGTAAAAAAAAAATCTTAAAAAGTGCCTGTAACCTTTCAATCAGCACCACGTCAGGTTTTCAAAAGGGGAAATTTGATTCCAAAATAGGAGGCTGCATTGCAGACCCATGGTTAGGCCAGAAGAAAACACGATCATCCAGTTACTTGATCATGTCACTGGTCTGGATTTTAAGCCTCACCTGGTTTCTTGTGTGGCTTTCTGGCGACAGAATCATAGAATCACTTTGTTTGGAAAAGACCTTTGAGATCATCGAGTCCAACCGTTAACCTAACCCTGACATCCCACCACTAAACCATGTCCCTAAGCACCTCATCTATCCTTCTTTTAAATACCTCCAGGGATGAGGACTCTACCACCTCCCTGGGCAGCCCATTCCAGATAGAGCAGTGTGGAGGATCTCTATCTCCTGTTGGCTTGAGGGGTGGGCAGAAAACCATCTAAATTCCCAGGTTTTTGTTGCACAATTCCCTCAGCATAAAGTATTTGACTCAAAACGCTATCCAGATTTCCAAATGAATGTATATCAGCACAAACCAGTTAACGAGAGGGAAAGCCAGGCCTTAGGAGTTACAGACCTGCAGCTACACTCTTGGTTCATGATTCCTCCCTGTCTCACATTTTCCTGTATAGAAAAGTCAATCTGTTTCCTCTTCACTCCCTCCTTCAGCTCTGCTGGCCATGTAAAATTGCTTTTAGAGCTTGCTGTAGGGTGAAAGTGCTTTCCAGCTTTGTAAAACAGGCATGCAGCAAAGCACAGAGAGTTTAAAGGAAAAAAGAATGAGAACAAACAAACCCATTTTCATATTTGCTGCTAAATGTCTCCCAGCCTCCAGCCTTGTTATTCTTCCCCTAGAATTAGAAAAACCTGTTAGCAGAAAGTGTGCTTGCTCTTTGACAGTTAACAGCATATTATTTAGATCGATATGGCAATTCTCTTCTCCCCTTAATAATACCACTTTGCATTTATATAGTAGTTACAGATATATTTATATATATATTTCTGCAGTGGATAGCTGAACTGGGTTTTGCTGGAAGCTCTGAAAGGAAGTAAATGTTGTATTCAAAAATACAGATGTTCAGTGATCAAGTAGATCTCTGATCTCAGACGCACAGTTAATAAGTCTGGAAAGAACCTATCTGTCAAGAGAAATAGAAGGAGTGCTTAAATGTCCCTTCATCTATAACACAGATAGAGGTGATAGAATCTGTTTTCCAAGTCACTGATCTGCAGGATAAAAAAAAAATGCAAAAAAAATCCCCAAACAAAACACCCGATTACCAACAAGTATAGAAGGACTATAAAGGGTTTCTGTAAGACTATTTGCAAAAACATTATTACATATTTGGAGGGGTGAAAAAAATGGAAAGGGAAAACCCAAGGAGGAAGCAAGTGTGGCAGAATGAATATGTACCAGGACAGAAACAGGCAGACAGTGCTGGGCACACAACTTTCTGAGGACCCAACTCTGGAGATCAGGAATGAAGAAATTATCCTTGTATTGCTTCTCCCATGTTTGGGAAATAGGATGCTCTTTGAAATAGTCAGGACTTTACCAAAGAATCATAGAATAGAATCATAGAATTGTTTCGGTTGGAAAAGAGCTTTAAGATCATCAAGTCCAACCGTTCCCCTAACCCTGCCATCCCACCACTAAACCATGTCCCTAAGCACCTCGTATAGAATTATAGAATAAGATACTGGCCATCCATTTGTTGACTTATCACCCTCACAGAAACAGGTCTGCAAGGCTCCTATCCTGGTTAATTGGGTTCCTCCATTCCAGTTTGAACTTTGGAAAAACCGGTAAGTGGCAGGTTGTGCAGTTTGTGAGTGAAGCCAGGCATCCTGAGGCTTCTATTTTCCTGATCCACCATTAAAAAGACGAAGTTGGGTACAATGGAAAATGTGACTTTAGGATCTAGCAGCTACAACAGCATTCATGGAAGGTGAAAATGTCTGCTTGTCAGGTGGGTGAAATAGAAATCTGTATGGAAGGCCCGTATACTCCTTTAATCCAGCTCATTCCTTACTCAGAGGTCTATAAGTTTCCTCCAATGACAGCCCAGGCCCCTGCAAGGCAATTATTTTTCCCTTTGAAAAACTAATCCCAAAGAGATTTGATGTGGTTTGTGACCAAAATGTAACTATGCTGAATTGCTCAAGAAGTGAATGTAAACCATATAGTTTAAGCATGCATAGAAACTGCACAACCACACACATACAGTCAAATAGCAGTGATAAGTGGGCAGATTCCAGTTTAAAGTCACCTTCATGGACAACAAATTGCAGAGGCTCTTCCCTTCTCTGCTGGGTCCAGCTGAGCTAGGCTGACTGGTCTAGGTTTCTGCCGTGCCCTCTCTCCATGCTGTCATAGGGACCTGCACCCCACAGTGACTAGGACCTACTTCACAGCAGTAAAACTTGGGTGCTTGGGAGCTCTTTGTGCAGCAAAGGTATGTTTTTGAGGGAATATGTCAAGCTATGTGTATATGCCTGCATTATTGCAAGAGCACCCTGATGTTTTCTTCCTTGTAGAAAACCAAGGGAAACATTTTCAGTATATTCAATCCTTTTTATTCAGGAATAGTTCACATGTCTGGGGCCAGATTCTGTAATGTGCTGACCATCCCTAGTCTCCGTCCAGCTACGAGTACTGTCCATGACCAGCCTTGTCTTCTCTGGCTGGCGAAAGGCAAACAATCCCAAATGCCACATGGAAAAGTCAACGGGTCATTGTTGTTCCTTGGAAAAGCTGCATCCTTCTTGGGAGTATTTTCTTGCTCAGGTGTTTTGCTGTGATGAGGGTCCGTGATCCGTGCAGAGGAGGGAGAGCAATGTGCTTTTCAGTTTACTTTTGGTTTTGTTGGGAATTTTCTTTGTTCTGAAAATGGTGATCTTTGGCAAAGCACACAGATGCTGGGCTGAAAGCTGCTGGTTTTCTTCTCTCATTGGCTTTCTTCCAACTGCAGCAACTGCCTTCGCTCCTGCTCTTTTCACTTGCTTATGGTCCCAACCTGAGCATTGTCCAAGGGAAGAGCTTTCAGGTCTGATCTAATCCTATTTCACCCCCAGGAGCTTCATTATACCTGGCAGGTGCTGGGAATCTGGCCAGGCCAGGAGGTACCAGGGTTGGACCAAGGCTCTCCCAGAGGTGTAATTCTGCAGCCAAAAGAGCTGTGCGAGGCCCCGAGCATCACGGCGTTCATGTATTACTGTTCCCACTCCATCCTGTCCGTTTGAGGCTGTTTCCCCTTGATTACCTCCTTAAATCAATACTAATGGATTTTCTCAGAGTTAATTTTTTTGCTTTCTTCTTTAACTCCTTTCCCACCACCCCTCCCCAACACTTCCCATCTCTGGTGACTGGAGTCCTTCCCAGCTCCCCTCCCTTGCACCAAAGCACTATTTCATCACAGGACTGGAATTTATACAATTTCTCCTTCTCGTTTTGCTTAATTGTCTCATTTGTAATATTCCATGCTCTTTCCTTTTTACTTCATTCAGAATATCCAGGCTGGTTAAAATAAATATGTATTTTTAATTTTAAGCAGCCTAATTTAATTTCATAAATGCGGGATGAGTATTAATCAGGGCTGCTTCTGAATCCAAGGCACATCAAGTTTCAGCCAGCAAAATAGCATTTGTTGCTCAGTTTCTCACTTTTCTTTTTTTTTTACATGCAAAGCTCTCAAACTCTCTGCCTGAGGTTCAGGTATTCAGAGGACTTCCCGAACTCTCCGGGGGTGCTTAATAACCAAGGAGAAGTGGAGGCAGAGTGGAAGATGTGGGGCTCTGAGAACTGTTTTTCTCAAGGTCAAGAAACAGCCTGCTTTTGGGGGGTGGATGTGTGTGTAGTAGTGTCACTTAGTAGAAGACTTGCTTCACAAGTGTCTCCCATTTGCCTCTGATGCTGCTGTCCCCACCAATCCTGCTGCCTTCTCTCCATCATTGGTTTAATCCCATCCACTTGAAATAAGCCCCCAAACAACTGGTTTTCTTGCCATACCACCTGTGAAACACCACCAAAACCATGTCTGTGGCTGTTTCAAGAGACTCTTTCAGTTTACTAGAGGTTCGAAAGTTTTACCAGCTTGGAATCAAGATTTTTCTTAGAAGTCTCTCCCTATGTTTCATGTCCCAGGTGAGACTTCAGAGTATCTGATGCACATCCCAAGGGGGACCACGGGCTGCTGCCTATTTCACCCCAGGGGGAAGTATGAGTCTTCAGGGGAGCAATAATTTATGAACTTCTGAAAGCACTTCCAGGAAACTGCAAAACTTTAGAAAGTCTATAGGAGGCATTGCTGGTGAAGACGAGTTTTTTCTGAGTCACCTCTTAGAGACCCCTCTGTGCTAGTCTGTGACTCCCACTGATCCACCGGTTATAACCTGGTTGTTCCTGAGCACTGCTCACCAGCCTGGTGCACCATGGTAGTGTCTGTATTCAAATAAACTAATGCATTTCCTTTTGTGCACTAATTTCAGACAAGGCAAGACATTCATCCCTTCTCTACAGTCCTGCTTCTCCCACTTCTCCCATGCTTAAACTCTTCTGGCTGTTCTTTCAGTGACTGACACCTCACTCCATTGCATGAAGGCCCTCCAGACCTTCAAATCACATCAGCTACAGGCCAAAAACCATCCAAATGTTGTTGAGGTGCATTCCTACCCGGTCCTGAAAACTCCTTTTATAAATGACAGTAATGTCAAGTGTAGGGAGTGAGAGCCAGAAAGACTCCCTTGGTGGGTCAAGCACTTAATGCCCTTTGCAGAGGTCTGGGTGGAAAAGTCAGAATGAGGTTATAAGGAAATCTAAGGGGGCTGCAGCTCCCTTCCCAAGACTTCCACTTAGTCCTTCCCTTATTTCTGTCAATGTGAAAAAGGGGGAAGATGCTAAAGCTGGGGCACAGGCTCAGGTCTCAGGTACCCAAATGGTGACCATTTGATGGTTGTTCATTCCTTACCAGGGCATACTCCACTTTCCCCTCTCCCCACTCCCACACTTCCCTTGCCTTTCTAACAGTCAATCCCATAGCTGAGTTTCCAGATGTAGCATGCTAAAAATACACGCCTGAGATGTTTCCAGCTAGTTCCTTGAGGTCCTCTGAAGCTGTCACTTTGCGGTGGCAGAACACCCCACCATGTCTGAGAACACAAGGTCTGAAATGGGGTGGGAGGAGTCAGGTTCGTAGCAGGAGCTGGAAGGATGCTTGTGCAACTCGCCTGCATCCAGCACCTGACCCCTTTAGCAACTTCGGGCGGGCTTCGCAGCACTCAGGAGGGGGTCTGCTTCAAAAGACCTTTCCTGGACACTTGCGTGAGTGTCATCCAGGGATTAGCACATCGCTGCTGAACTGTAATAACTCTCTGTGTTTACTCAGCTTTAAGCTAAACCTGTAAAATTTCATGTCAGTGCATGATCCAACGAGAAAGGAAGAAATTTATTCCAGAAGCTAAAAGGTTTCTATTTGCCAGACAGTGCCAGAAGGCTCCAGTACATCCCAGTGCCTGGCATATGCAGGAGAGATCCCTCTTTTCTTTCTATCCCCCACTCCCCTGGACTCCCTTCCAAGCTGTTTTATGGTGGCATTATGGACTGCGTCCCATTACCAGGAGTAAGATAGTAGTAGCCACTGTTAAACAAGGCAGATGTAAAGCTGAACTCAGGGAGCTGCTTCAGTTCAGAGTAGTAGCGACTGTCATTTTTAGGACTGCATAAACTGTGCTGCATATTTTTGGAACATCAGTTCTTGTCATGTTATCTCTGTGTATTTTCTGCACGCATTTTGCTTTCTCATTTTATTTGATGTTATTTTATTGTGCTGAACACATCTACAACAGTCGTATAAGGCGGCCTTGAAGGTATCTGAACTTTTTGACTCTCTCCTGTGAAAACGACTCCCAAAGTGCATAGTAGAGGAGTGTCAGTTCCAGCCAGATGGCCCCTCTACCTGCTGCAATGAATCAGACTGAAAAGTCTATTTTAAAAGCAATTCTTTGCCCTTGGGTTGTTTCATGCATTTTAGGAATGCAGATGGAAGGACACTCTTCTCCTGCCGGCTCCATCACACCCATGTGGAGGGGTAAGTGATTCTTGGTAGACTGCCTGCTATTTTGTATCATGTTCAAATGCTTTGTGAGAGGGCCTACACCTAGCTGTCTGCCAGGATTCAGAAGGGTTTGGGGGTTGATAAGTTGCCTTCAGGTGGACTCAGGGTGGATGGGGGTCTGTAGTGTTCATTGTAGGGGTTATTGAGGGTTGCAGCTATGCGATCCCACAACATCACCCTCTAAAGTGATTACTCCCAGTGCTGATCTCAGGAGTGCTTCTGCTCTATGCTGCGAGAGAGCCCCAGCAGAAATCAGGTTTGGGACTTTATTTCCCTGTGCCGTTGTGCACCTGACTTCATCCACTGAGTTAATCCATGCAACAGGGAAGACCTGCACTCAGGATCGCTCCTCTTTGCATTGCCCTCTCTCTGCCCCAGGAGTCTCTTGTTCATGGGCAATACTAAGCCTGACTTTGTTCATGGTGAGTCACATCAAATCTTCACAGCAAAGGCAAAAAATCTATCATCTCTTCTATTCATCTCTATGCAGCATCCCCACCAGAAGAGGCTGTAACACAGTTGGGAGGAGGATACTTATCTTGTCCTCTCCATTTGGAAAAAGCATGCACAGAATCATAGTTATTGCAAGAGAACTTGTAACTACCCATACACATTAAGATATGCCTTGGAAAAATTGCAACCAGCACGTGATTGGAGTTAAAGACCTGAGGGACACCTACAATGAGACCAAGGTTGGCCATTTCTTCTCAAGTTGAGAGATCTTCTTCCACAGAGCAATATGGTGCCACTGTTGGTAGGCTGGAAGACCCCAGAAGAGGTGATGGGCTGATGGACAGCTAGACGTTCTCATCTACTGCCTCAGAAAGTGCTAACAGCCACCATGTCCTGTTTCCATCCCAAAGGCACTGAGAATGAGATGGGCACAATCTTCTTAGGCCAAAGCTGGGGGAAAGGGGCAAAGCACTGGTGGTACTTTTTCTCAGTCACCTATCTCAGTGAAAGCTAGATATGAGGGGGCTTGGGTGGGTATCCCTAGCAAGACAAGAAGAGGAATCAGAGGAATGGGCTACCCAAATGGTCAGAGGCAACAGAAACAGGCAGCAGGTCAGATTGTGTCCCAGGCTTCACACTAGCACTTCTATCCCCATTCCTTCTGTCTTTTTTGCCCAGTAAACACACACAAGTTGTTCTTGACTTAGAAACACAGCAATTTCACTTGAAATGGCCTTCACCATCACTTACTGCTTGTTAGTGGGGATGAGGCAAAGTGGATCAAGGCATGACAGTGCTCTGGTCAGCTTTCTCTGCAGATTCATCACAGCTCAAGAGCTAGAGCTTATCCATCCAGAGAGAGTGTGCCTGTGGGGACAGAAACTTCGCCCAGCCTTAATGCACACATGACAATCTCCCGGCCATGCTGAAACACTTGCAAGACCAACTAAAGGAGCAAGAGGGCCATTCTCACTGACAGCCTTTGATGGCACTGGCTTAATAGTAGCCAAGTTTGAAGGCTATTCTATGGCTCCCAATTGTGTCAGTACCCCATGATGAACACAGTGGCCACCAGGTCTTCTCCAAATATCTAGGAGATATTCTTAAAGGGTTTTGTGTTAGCTGGATCCCCAGATTTGTGGGCCATGGCACTGGGACACACAAAAGGAACACATCTAGATAGGGGCCTATAATATCCCACAAAACTTTTTCATCAGTTCAGGCTGTTTCTGAGTTGCAGTGGTCAGTGTGATGGCTGGGGACAAGGGATGGAGGGTCTAAGCTGGCATGGGTGACATGAAACAGCAGTCTAATAAAAAAAAAAAAAATAACACCACCAAAAAAGACCTTTTTTCCCTCCTCTGAGTATTTTTTGTAGGGCAGTATGACCTTAGTGCTCTATTTTACAGAGTGCAATGGACACATTTTATTGAGTATATGGGCAACTAGCCATCAGACTGGTCTGGAGGTCTGAAATCAAAGGGCAGAGAGGGCAAGTATCCCTTATTTTGTTTACTTCCAGAGACACATTTTCGCACTACAGGGGCATTATTTATCTCCTTGTGCTCAGGGGGAGCTGAACTAGAACTTGGCTTTTTTAATGGCTTTCTCTAAATAAACTTTCTAAACCCCTAGCCCAGAAAGGGCTGTTATATGCATGTATTTTGGCTAGACTCTTACTAATTCCATACGGTCCTAAGAAGAGAAACCTATTTAAAAACATTCATTAAGAGAGCTGTGACTAATCTGAGCTGACCTAATTAACCCAAAATGTCCTGTGTGGAAATTGTTGTGGACGCTGAATAAAATGCCCAGGCTGAATGCACATAAATTTTCTGTCTGCACTTTCATTCCCAAGGAAGCAGTCAGTTCTTCAAGTGTTATTTCTGGATTGGTATTCAGAGCTTACACCTTGCCAGTGGCTTCTTCCTGCGAGGAAGCTAAATGCTTTCACCTCACTGTGGAAAAAAAGTTGTGCACTTGACAGCAACAAATTCTTTTTACACTTGGTAATATAAACAGGTTTCATCTATTTGTGATGTCTTCACAGAAAGCCGTTGCCCTCAGCTCCACTACAACTGGGGGAGACACGGCCAATATAGTCAGTGGAGCATTGTAGAGCTGGATACAATTCCTCTTGTTGTTAAGAATAGATGTCTCAAAATAAAGTGGGTCAGTTGGACCCTGGAGTATGTCTTGTTTGGGTTTTTTTTTTTCCCCACTGACTATACAGGAAACCTCTAAGCAATGGGCTCTGGTATAGGTGGTTATATGATAGGCTTCACAAGATGGATGAGATGAATCCTGCCCTACATATTAGGACTCAGTAACTCCTGAACCTCAAGCTGATGCTCACACTAGATAGGGGCACAGGGCTACTGGGTAGGAAGGAATCTTGTCCATGAGGATGCAAGTTTGCAATTTGCCGAAGACATGAGAGCAGAAGATCAGGGAGGTGAGGAGCAGGACGCTGTTTAACACACTGCAGAGTATGCTTTATGTACAGGGAAAGGGAACTGGTGGAGTCAATGAAGATGTGTTAAAAGAGCCTCAGAATGTGACTTTCACAATGTTACATGTGATGGAAGCACAGATAAATGCCCTGGGGAAGATGTGAGAGACCTTGGCCTGATGGTTTAGCAGCAGGGGCCAAAAAGGTGAGATTGTACAGTTATTTTTTAAGGCAAATTTGCAAAACAAAGGCACACCTTGCACGGGCAGATCAGAGACAGATCTAGTCTGAAGCCAATAGCCATTCGGGGTCTATACGATAGTCAAGCAAATCGTATTTGCCACAGACATCAAGGAACAAGACAATAGAAAATATTGTGCCATTTTGCTGGTGCTTGGAGTTTTCAGCTGAAGTGTACAGGAGAGGGAGGAAGTCCTGGGATAAAAATTAAAAATTAACTTAACTTCAGCTGACAATGGGATTTTTATGGATCGATGTCAAAAACAAAGGATGAGATATCCATTTGGAATGTAGCTGACAAAGAGGAGTATATATATATGGTGCCCTTGCATAAAGATGGTGCTTGAACGTGTGTCTGCAGATGAAGTTTTCTGGAGAAAAGTGATGATAAGGGGTCTGGGGATGCTCCAGGAAAAAAAAAAATCAGAATCTAGAAACTGGTAAGAAAAAAAATCTTAAAAACAGAAAACATCCTAACCTTGTAATAATAAATAGTGTAGGAAGGAGGCAGATGACATAAAGAACAGCAAATAGGCTGTCCCAGATCTGCCCGTTCCCTAAAGAGACAGGACACACCAAGTTTAGAGTACAGTCATGAGCTTGGTACAGCATTTCTTTTTTAGGGAGAAATTATTGACCGGGATAAATTGACACAACTCTGCTATTTGGGCTCTCTGGCAGAAAATGCTTTCTTTGGGAAATAATATCCCTGTTACTGTAAGCACTGACTAGAGGCATTTCTGATGCTGAATTGTCCCTCCCTAGCATAGGACAGCATGATGAATGATGCTTGTTTGAGCAGGAAACAGTGAAGGAGACACACTCTGCCAGCATCAATGCATCACTGGTGTAGCCCTGTAGTTACGGTCTCTGAATATTTTTGGAGAGATACTCTTGAATTATAAAGTTATCTTTCTCCTCCAGGGTGCTGCCTTTACAGGGGCATCACCCACAGACAAGAGGACTTCCTTCCAGAGATAAACTATCCTATTTTAAAGATGAGACTTGATCCTGGTCTGCAGATACGGCTTTGCTTATGTGTGAGCTGAGCATGTGTAAGTCAGGCTCCCTTGAGATAATTTTCTCCTTTGGGGACAAAATTTCAGAGCATTCCTGAAAAGAAATCCCATTCCTCGTTATGGAGTGACAGGGATGAGAAAGATAATTGTAGGTAAATTTTGCTAACTGGAATTTAGGTGAGCTTTTTCTTTTTTTTTTTTTTTTCCCCACAAAGATGACTAGATAAAAGCTCCTGTCAAAGAAAGCAGGGAGAATGAGCCTCTGCGTAAAACAGCATCACACACCACTCAGTGCAGCACTGATGGGTGTCATGTAGAGGCTGGATGAGTTAAGAGATACAGCTGAGTGCGGTGTCAGGGTGAGAAGTAGAGCAGTACTTCTCTAAAAGATGCCAGCCATCCCGTCCTTCCCCTGTTTTGGCATGGACAGAGCGTCTGGCTGGGCTGGAGGGATGCCAGGGGAATCAGTGCAGTCCTGTGTCATGGACCAAACAGAGCAGGGGACAGAGACAGGCGGCTTCTTTTTTATATCTTTATTCTTTCTGTTTGACTATGGCCTATGTCATCTCTGCTTGGGAAACAAGAATAATAATGCTTAATTTAATAATATTAACTCATAGTAATAACAGTAATAATGATGATAACAGGATTCTTCAGTGCTTGTGAGGAAATGTGAGCTCCTAAGCCATACTTTCCACTTAGAAGCAAATAAACAACTTTTTTTTCTTTTTTTTTTTTCTATTTCTAGACAGCCGGCTGTTGGAAAGTGCAGTCCATCATGCTATTTTGAGAAGGTGAAGTGGTTCGGATCATCTCACAGTTGCCCAGTGCTTGCCTTTCCTTCTGGGTGGAATTAACTTTACGCAAACTGTTTCATTTGCAAAGAGACCATAATGTAATTGGTGGCATTTTGTGCTGCTCGGTGGGCTTGTAGATTGAAAGCATATTGGTCTTTTCTTTAAAAGGATTAATAAATACAGAGAAATGAGAATGCACATAGCCTGTGTTTCAGCTCTGTGTTCCTTGTTGGCCAGGGACTTCAGCCTGTCAAAAAGCCTAAACACATCCAGGCATGGGTAGCTAAATAATGTAACTGCAACTCCTAACAACACTGTCAGGAAGCCTACAAACGCCTCTTTCTGGGATCCTTCTTTGCAAAAAAACATCCAGTTTTTACCAGGTGACATGAGGTGAAGCTGCTGAAAAAAATAAGTATCTGATGTTTATCAAAGGTAACATAAACTGGCAAGGCTTCTATGCAATGGGATTATCTTCTTCCCTCCACCCATCGCAATTTATCTATTCTATTCTATTCTATTCTATTCTATTCTATTCTATTTCCCATGGCTGGTGTGGGTAAAGTTTGGCTGCTCACTAAGGGCAATTATCCACAGGCAAGGATCCAAAGAATAAAAACCTACACCGCAAGCTCTTTGGGGCAGGAACTGTTTATTCAGTGTATCCCATACAGTTTGTCACATAGTGAGGCCCTGACCTGGTTGAGACTGTCACGAGTAATAAATAAATCAGTATTAATCATCGTGAGCAGCAGCCACCTTGGGATGAGAAAATGATTCATTACTCCAATCTGCTGAATTATTCACTCTTCTGGTGCAAAAATGGCATGAAATATGAGCTCGGAGGATGTGGAGGTTTTTAGCATGATAGGGATTTTATTCTGGTGTTAAAGGTAAACTACAACTGGTGTAAAAAAAATTTTATTTGAAATTTGTGATGAAAAATGTGACAGTATTTTTACTGAATAACGTATTTTATTAAAAATCTCTCCTTTTGTCTAAACTTTCCTTTTTACATTCCGACACAGAAATAGCTTGTTTAAGTCTTCCCCATCCAAAATTATATTCAGCACAATGAATGTTAAAGAATTTAAAAACACAAAAATGTTGACATTTCAAATTTTATTAAGTTTTTTTTTTTCCAAAAAAGGAAATAGATATTTACTGAAAATAAGAGTTTCCTTGTAAGGTCAGGAATTTTCAAATTGCCTGTAGTATAAGCTTTTAGGAGTGTTTCTTTAAAGGTGTTGAGAAATGATGTGAATAGGAAAATTTGGAAGAAATTCAATAAAGCGAGTATCAAGGGAGCACATGGGTGAAAACTAATATCTTCTGCACTAGCCTCCCAAGGAAAATTCTGCAGAAGCTTCTCATTTGCCCTGAAGATTAAGTTGCACTTAATGTTATGATCTGGCTACTGTCACCTAAGAGGCCAGTGAGAACATGAAGCACAGAAACATATTTTGAGGTGTTTCTTTCTGAAAATAGGTTTTAACTTAAATTTCCCCTTCAGTTTGTCACTGCAGATCTTCTGGAGCATCATGGCTCATGGTAGCACCTTCACTTCTTGAATAATTCTTTGCCTTGATGCTGTTATTCCTACTGATCATGTCATAGGATGATTCATACCTTCAGGTGTCCTTCGAGGCAAAAAAAGAGAAGAGGGTTTCACACAGGGAGATACGGAGTTTAATGAAAATAAAAAAAGGGGATCTCGTTCAGAGAGATCAAAACAAACAGTATGAATACCTTCTTTCTGCCAGTCCGTTTTTCAATAGCTGGAGCATTGACTGAGATGACAGCTACCAGTGCTATCAGTGCTGCTTATCTCACAAAGATAGTTTACTTGTGCTCTGGTAGAAGATGGATTTATTTTGAGTGAATTATTGCATTTCCATCATCTGATTCTTGGGCAATAATAATAATAATAATTCTGGCCATTTTGATATCTATTTCTAACTCTAATATTATCTTTCTTGAGGGCACTTTCGACTAAACAATATTGGTTTTACTGCCTGTGTAGGAAATAAAACCACAGTACACAAAGAGCAATGTAAATTAAATAAACTGAACCAATAAAGTGCTTTAAAACCTTTACCTTATTGGAAGTATTTAGGGATGTGAATGAATTAGGATATTGGTTTTCCTGTCCACCCCAGTCTTTCCAACGACTGCCAGCAGGGGATACACCTTCAAGAATGTAAATGAATGCCAACCTAATGAGATCCCATTAATGTTATTAAATTACCCAGAAAACACTATTCATCACTGTAAACTCATTTAGCAGAGAAGAAACTCAACCGAATTACTGTAGGGTCCTTGGCAGCTGCCCAATAACCATGATGAATAAGGCTAGTTCCTGACAGCTTATTGACACTGATGCTGCTCTCAGAAGCTTCGTAGCACCCCATCCTCAAATTGGACTTCAGGAGGATCGTTGTGTCTTGAAGAAAAGTTGCATGAAGAGATGATATCCACTTCCAAGATGATGGAGAGAAATGGGCATCCCTTTGCCCTTTCTATTCTGCCAAGTAGTTTTGCCTCACCTTTGCCCAGCAGGTCTGGCCCTACCCACCATGCTCTTCCTTCAGACTGATGGAGGCTTTGGGGTGCAGATTGAGGAGCACAGCTGTCCAGCTTCATCCATCTGCTGGAGTCCAGATGATGAATTAGCACAGTCACAGCAGACAGATTAGCATAACTCATAGAATCCCGTGAACTCACAGAGCAGGGCAGGGAGAAGAACCCACGAGGGAGAAAGAGAAACCTTAAATTAAAATCAGGCTATGTTAGCATGAAGACAAAGTTCACCTTCCAGCCTGGGTGAACACCCCAGCATCAATCAACCTGCTATTCCAGCAGAAAGTATAGCATGAGAGACAGTGAATGCTAGGTTTTGGGTTTGGGTTTTTTTTATAATCTTGTGTTCTGTACAGTTGGCTTTGCAGGGATTGAGTTCCCCAGTGCTCCCCTCATTGAACTGCCAAGGCAGTATGTGATATGCCTGGGACTGGTGGTCCCCCACCCTTGATGGTAGCACATTTCTTTCCAAGAACACTGAGCATCTCCATCCAGGTAAGGACCAGAAGCATTTGTTATTGAGATACTGACTGAAATGGTGGGGGATCTTCTTGGAAGCCTGTTGCTGCTGCTTTGGGGAGCCCAAACAGATCAACATAACTTTCTGGGCCATTGCATGGACAGATCCCTTTTTTTCCAGTTTTCTAATTATTTCAAGGTTTCTTATGGTCTCTGTGCTTTTCAGGAAAATTGTTGTCATTGAAGACATCCTCTATACAGATCTAGTATGCAAGCTTTTGCTTGAACTCACACTCCACTAATCTAAGTCTTTTCTGAACCCTTGTTTTGTTATAGAGATACAACTATATGAAGAGGCTGACAGGAGTTTATGGCTTACGTGGTGACTGTCCGTCCATATTCCTAAATTGGAAGATACCTCACTGAATTCAAGAGTGAAGGGCCAAAATTTGGTCTGAAGTGAACTACAGAGCATGAAGCTTGACCTGATCTAATTAAAGGTGGCCTGCTCACTGCAGGAGGGTTGGGCTAGATGACCTCTAAAGGTCCCTTCCAACCCAAACCATTCTATGATTCTATGATTCTAAGCTTGAAAAGATTTGCCAAAACTTAGTGCGAAGGTGTAAAGCTGTAGTCTACAAACAAGAGTAAGGATACTGTCTGAACATGGTGATGGATGATACGAATCCAGATCTGTATTTAACGCAGTTGCAACCTTTTGCCACTCTCTTCCTCATCTGACTTGCCATCAGTGGCGTAATAGTGGCTGGCCAGCAACTACAAGAGCATTTGCAAGAGTCACTGTTACGCTTGCTCACAATAATTACTCTTCCCAATGAATCTTTGTTGCAACACTGAGATACATCAGTGAAAAATACAGGTGCTCATTATCAGTGCTGGTTTTTGTTAGGCACTGTTTGATATCTGGGCATAATTTGATTTAGCTTGGCAAGGGTTTAAAAACCAGCTAGCTGGAAATGCCTGCCCAAGCTTTCCTCGTATCCAGCTTGCTAACTAATCATTACGGCCTAGTGATTTTACACTGAAACACATCTGGTGACATATAGAAATGGCATATATAATTCATAACAAACCATTTGGTCTGTTTATCTACTTAAAAGTGGCCCACAAAGAGATCATAGCTTTCTGAAGAGCAACATATTTGCCATACGCTGCCTGCCAATAACTCTTGGTTTGTAGACAGTTCATGAGCAGTTGGCTGTGAGCGTTGAATATTTTGGCCTATGCCCATTTTGGAACAACTGTACTGCTTTCATCTGTTCTTGGAAATGAACCTGTTCAAGGCCTGACTAGTATTTAGGTGGCAGACTGCTTAGGAATCCTGGATGCTCTATTGACAAGCCAAAGAAATTGAGGTGAACAGCAGAAACCAAATCGGAAAGCTAGCACCTCAGCTGTGTTGATGAATGGCAATGGAATAAATCAGAATCCAGTTGCTCTTAATTAATGCTCCAACCTCCAGAATCATTCTATTCCCAGCCTGCCAGCCTTAGCATTATATATTGTTACAGGGCAATGTTTTGGGTGGAGATTAGCTAGTTAAGGGAAGAAAGAGACTTAAAATGCTAATTTTGGCATTTTTTAATAATGTCATAATAATAATAATAACGATGCTATAATTTTTGGCTTTATATAATTTTCTCTGAGATCATTTTAACATAAACCCACTCATGCACAGATATTATATGACAGCCCTTAATATTTGTGCTGCTATCAAAAATACCAATATATGACTCTCTCTTCACCTTGTCATCTGAACACGTCCATTGCCTTTGGGTGACCATTTGGGGCGTCTTCAAAGTGGCGTTTCTAAGCAATGTTGGGCACTCAGACTGAAAAATATATCAGGAATTGCCTTCAACTTCTTCAACAAACAGCAAGCTGAGAAGATCTTACTTACCTTTGAGTAAGTATCAATATTTTAAAAGGTTTTCAAGCAAAATGACAGGTGTGGAAACATACACTGTCTCAGATCAAAGATGTCCGGGTCGGGACAAACTCCCTAAGACAAAATGGGAATAAAAATCAATGGGAGATAGAAAAAGGCTTTTTTTTCCCCCTTCCACTTGTCAGTTAATACCCAGTTTTTGCCTGGAAGACTTTTGTGCTTGTTTGGAGGTGTCTTATGCAAATATATCTTGATTCTGATGTAACCAGGGTGTTCTTATTATCTCTGTAATGACTGAATATAGCTAATTCGGTAAAGGATCGTAGACTCATAGAAGCCTTAGAAGAAAAGATAAGACAATAGGGGTTATTAGGTCACTCTTTTGGAACTCCTTCTTAATTTTTACAGGTTCCTCCTGTAGCAAGATCAATAGCGTATGTTTACTGAAAGCATCCTGCCTGAGAAAGCAAATACATTTTGCTCTGAAAACATCAGGAGATGAGATTCTGCTTCTTCCCTAGATAGTTTGTTTCAGTGATTAATCACCATTAATAATGTGTGCCTTTCCTCTAATTTGGATCTCTCTGCCTTCGGCTTTCTGCTTTTAGTATTTGTTTTGCCTTTCTCTGCTAGATTAAAGAAACTTGAGCACCCACAATTTCCTCTGATCCAGGTATGTCTATGCCACAACCTAGGCACTGTATTATTTATTTATTTTTTATAAACAGCATGGCCTCTTTATGTCTCATTTAATAAGGAATCTTTCTCTACATCTTAACTTCTAGTGCAGTATTTTCCAGAACCTCCAGTGACCTTTTGAAAAGGATGGACAACAAAGTGACGCAAATTCAGCAGTACCAGCTTGACCAACTCTATCTGTAACTGTAGCATTGCTTTTCTGTCCCGCTCTCTTCTCCCTTGGTCATCCAGCCAAAGGCTGCTTTTGCCACAACCTTGTGTTGGGAGGTCATGGCTGAATGCCATTCAGCTCCCAAAACCCTTTTCAAGGCCCCCATGAGCTAGAAAACTGTATTCCGTTCTGTAAGCACATCCTGTGCTCCTTGTTCTTGGCATTTGGTTGGATGCAGCTGCATTTTAGTGGAATGGGCACAGCTGACTGCCTGGTCCAGAGTGCCCTATAGGACTGCTCCAGTCCCATCACCCGTAGCTGTTTCCCAACTTACTGTTGTAATTTTATATTTATTTTCAGACTGCTGATGAAAATGCAGGATCAGTAGAGGTCTAAGACTGTTTCCTGCAGACTCTTGTTGGAAACAGGTCTATCAAACAATGATTTCCCACTGCCTGTCAATCAGCTCTCTTACATGCCATTTAACATGGTAATGACACTGTTTGGGTCTGGTTTATAATGTCAGTGCCATCCCTCACTTGTGACTTCATCCATACAGATATTCAAAATCTGGTGGGACATGGTCCAGTGCAACCTGATCTAGTTGACCCTGCTTGAGTGCATGGTTGGACTAGATGATCTCGAGAGATGTTTTCCAACTTCAATGGCTCCGATTCTGTGATCAGTAAGCCAAATTCCTTAAAGATGCCTGTCTTTCCTCCCAGATCACTTCTAGCAAACACCAAAGAATGAAATCAGACTGAGTTTTTTGCAGCGCTTCTTTCCCACAAAATCACGTTGACTGACACTAGTTATATGCCTGCTCTTCTGTCCTTTACCAACTAACAGCTATATTTCAATGCTGTGTTTGGGATTGATGTCAGGTTAAGCAGGTTTGCCCTTTTTAAGGTGTGAGAGTAGCCATAACTCTTACTGAGCCTTTTGAAATGCCTCTGGGATTTCAAGGTGTATCAACACTTAAGATTACAATGTCAAGAATCTCAACAAGTCTTGAGATCTTCTAATATAGAACAGGAATATTTATTCAATGCTTATCCTTCTTCTATAATGCCATTAGTTGAAGATGGTTAGATTGTTGGCCTTTGGCATACTTGGCTTCATTCTTATTCTGGTATATTTAAAAACCTTCATAGAATCATAGAATCATAGAATCACTTTGGTTGGAAAAGACCCTCGAGATCATCGAGTCCAACCCCCAACCCAACCCCGCCATCCCACCACTAAACCATGTCCCTAAGCACCTCATCTATCCCTCTTTTAAATACCTCCAGGGATGAGGACTCTACCACCTCCCTGGGCAGCCCATTCCAGAGCCTGACAACCCTTAATTACTGACAGTTTGGGATTTCCCCACCTTATTTATTCTTTCTGAAAACTTCAGTTGTCCTTTTCCATTTGCCCTCTGTGACCTGGGATTTATAAGTAAATAATAAAGGCTAAGTAAAGTAAATTTAAAAAAGAGTAGATAAAAAGGCCAAGTGCAAGGTCCAGCACCTGGGTCAATCCCCAATATCAGTACAGGCTAGGTTATGAATAGATCAAGAGCAGCCTGTGGAGGAGGACTTAGGGATACTGGTGGATCAAAATTTGGACATGAGCCAGCTATGTGCACTTGCAGCCCAGAATGCCAATTGTATCCTGGGCTGCATCCAAAGAAGGGTGGCCAGCAGGTTGAGGGAAGTGATTCTCCCCGTCTGCTCTTGTGAGAACCCACCTGAAGCACTACATCCAGTTCTGGGGTCCCCAGCACAAGAAAGACATAGACCTGTTGGAGCAGGTCCAGTGGAGGGACACAAAAAGTGGTCAGAGGGCTGGAACACCTCTGCTATGAGGAAAGGCTGAGATAGTTGGGGTTGTTCAGCCTGGAGAAGCGAAGGCTCCAGGGATGCCTTCTTGTGGCCTTTCAATATATAAAGGGAGCTTATAAGAAAGATGGATAGAGACATTTACCAGAGCCTGTCGTGACAAGACAAGGGGTAATGGTTTCAAATTGAAAGAGGGTAGATTTAGATTGGACATAAGGAAGACATTTTTTATGAAGAGGGTGGTGAAACACTGGCACAGGCTGCCCGGAGGGGTTGTAGGTGCCCCATCCCTAGAAACATTCATGGTCAGGTTGGACGGGGCTCTGAGCAACCTGATCTGGTTGAAGATTTTCCTGCCCATTGCAGGGGTTGGACTAGATGATGTTTAGAGGTCCCTTCCAACTCAAACCGTTCTGTGATTCTATGAAAAATACATAAATGGGTATTTTTTCATCTGCATGAAAAAAATACATGTATACACAAGAAGAAAGGAAGCAATTAGACATAATAAGTGCACACAGACACAAAGATAACACGCCTATATATAGATATTTCTGCTTGATGTTTTCACATTGTCAGAAAAATTATAATGGCTTTTTAGTCAAAGTTATCCTCTGCCTTGATTGCGGATACTTGGCTTTTGGCCATCTAATAAATTATTCCTAAATGACTCTCAATTTTCATTCACAATTTCCTGTCTACACTTATGTCAATTTCCCTCAAAATTTTTCTCAGCTTTGAGAAATTAGCCCTTTTAGTGTACAAAGCACATATTTCATGTTTGAGACTGTCCTTTCTATGCCCATAATAAATGTAATTACCACAGGGAAAGTTACGTCAAGAAGGGAGAAGAAAATTATGTCTAAAGCATGAATTTTTTCCAACTTTTAATGGAATTTTCAAAAGTTTCTAAATCACATGGAAGTAAATATCACAGATCTGTTGCAGGGAGAGGTACAGCACAGTTAAGATACCTACAATTTTGGGCAAGGCTGGTTTGGGGGTTTGCTCTGTCATGTGTAACTGATTGCTAAAAATTAAGTTTGGATTTTAGTGGGTTTTAAGGCAAGCACAACTGGAATGTATTTGTCATGTTCAGATTCTCAAGATCAGGAAACCTGCTTTTTCTGATGTTTAGGAAATACTACAGCATGCAAGAAATCATCAGGAGAGGAAAGGTGAAAACAGAGTGAAATTGAGCTCTCAACACTGGGCAATATTTTCACAGTGCCCAAGTCCTATTGCCTCTCATTGCGAACTGGCATTCAAAAAATCTTGAAAAAAAAGTCAAACTTGTTGCCAATGTTTTCAGATATCAGCTGGGATTTCCAGTGTAAGAGTTACTTGCAGAGCTTGTTCTGCTTCTCTGTTTGCTGACAAAGAGCCCTGGACAAACTCGCTTGTTTGAACTGACAACATACTCAGCAGCATATGCAAATTATTCATTAGCATATTATTACTATTTTCCTCAAGGTCATTTGCATGAAAATTGCTCATGCAGCAGTACCTGCAAATTACAGTGAAGATGAGTCTCTGAAACCTTCTGTGTCTCCCCTCATTCTCCAAAACTTGATAGCTATGTAGCACGTGCCGATGACCACTGGAAAAACATCGACCCATTGGCTCTCACTGTTAAAAAGTTGATGGCCCTTTCTTTCCTGTAGCTCTAAATGATATCTTGACAATATCAAGAGACCTGAGCTGTAAGCTGGAACTGGATAAAGTAGTGCTCGTCCTGTGGGGATGGGGTTCTGTTTGGATTGCAGCCTGCTCCTGTCACCTGGGATAGTGCTATGATGGGGTAATCCCCAACTCATAAACCCAGAAAACTCATGCCTCAGATGGCAAGAAACCGCCATGGCAACCAAGTCATCGTCTAGGCTGGATTTATACTTTTAGCCAACTAAGAGTTGCATCATTTGTTAAGACAGTCAAGGAGGTTTCCTCAATACATATTGGAGGTTGAATGATATCTCCATAGGGTGATTCATCCCACCATAAGCTAGGAGAGGGAACAGATGTTGGGGGTGAGGAAGTTGAATCACCTCTATAGGTGATGATCTTGTTCCGTTGAATGAGGAAGGAGCTAAGACCAACTAGCTTAGTGGGTGCCCACTTCGTAGGTAGGTGTGACGAAGCCAAGCCTAATCGCAGGTTGTCTACAGGTAGCTGACACCCCTGTTATTAAATTGGTCACAGCGCACCCAGCTCCTGGGCATAATTGGTTGTGGACAACATGAAAGATTCAATGTGTTATTGTTAGAGCCGACCACCCATTACTCCCTTAAAATGGAAAAAAGGCAATTTTAACACCCACAAAAATTCACGTCTCTCTTGTCCTGACGATACATCTCCTTCTTTGGTGTTTTGTTGGATTGTAGTTGGGTTTTTTTAATAGTTGTGTATGTGTCCTGACAAAGTGCTATATTATTTCCATCCCCAAATTAACTTCTGCTCCCTCGTCATTCCTAGGAACTCATTTTTCCCCCAGGAGTGAATCTCACTCCAGACACTTGCATGACAGAGAAAGGGAGACAGGGTCCATTGCCCAGCATTATCTGAACACATCACAGAGCTGCCTAACGCAGGCTTCACCGTTACAAATCACCTTCTCTCCACCTTCCTCTTTCTAAAAACCAGTGTGGCCATTTTCTTCCTCACTGACCACCTCCTTTCATCCTGTTGGAAAAGCTTTTTTTCTCTCACTTCCTTGAGTTTCCAACCCTTTTCATAGGAAATTGCTGTACTCCACAGTCCAGACTTCAGTCCATGCTCCAGTCACCTCCTGTTTGGTTTACTGCAATAGCTTGCATTACCAACTGCTCTATTTTGCTAGACTTTCTCCACTTTTCGTGGCTGCCAGAGTTTTTAATTCTCCAGCCCAGAAGTTTCTTCAAAATCAAATATCTGTCTTCCTCTTTACAGAATCACAGGCTCACAGAATATTTGAGGTGGGAAGGGACCTCTGGAGGTCATCTGCTCCAATCTCCCTGCTCAAGCAGGTCCACCTAGAACCAGTTGCCCATGACCATGTCCAGATAGCTTTTGAATATTTCTAAGAATGGAGACTCCACAACCTCTCAGAGCAACCTGTTCCAGTGCTTGGTCACCCACACAGTAAAAAAGTGTTTCCTGATGTTCAGAGGAAGCCTCCTGTATTCCAGTTTATGGTCATTGCCTCTGGTCCTGTTACTGGCCACCACTGAAAAGAGCCTGGCTCTGTCCTCTTCACACACTCCTTTCAGGTTTTTATAGACATTAGTAATATTCTCCCCTGAGCCTTCTCTTCTCCAGGCTGAACAGTCCCAGCCCTCTCAGCTTTTCCTCACAGGGGAGGTGCTGCAGTCCCTCCATCACCTTTGTGGCCCTTTGCTGGGCTCTCTCCAGTATGTCCATGTCTCTGTTGTACTGGGAGCCCAGAGCTGGACACAGTGCTCCAGGTGTGGCCTCACCAGTGCTGAGTGGAGGGGAAGGATCACCTCTCTCAACATCCTCGTAATGCTTTTTCTGATGGTGCCACCTTTGCTGCAAGGGCACAATGCTGGCTCATGTTCAACTTGGTGTCCACCATGACCCCCAGGTCATTTTCTACCAAGCTGCTTTCCAACTGCATATTCCTCAGCATGTACTGGTGCATGGGGTTGTTCCTCCCCGGGTGCAAGATTTTGCACTTCCCCTTCTTGACTACCATGAGGTTCCTGTCAGCCCATTTCTCCAGCCTGGCGAGGTCTCTCTAGATGGCAGCATGACCATCTGATGTATCAGCCATTCCTCCCAGTTTTGTGTCTTCTTCAAACTTATCTCCTTTTACGTCCTTCCCCTGCACCTCAACTTACTTACACAGGTACTTCTATTTTGGTTTTTCTCTCCTAAATATGAGCTCTGTCTCAGTGTTTCTTTCTTGTCCTGGCAACCTCTGTGACTCTGAGTGTCATAACTCACCACTGATGGGTTCTGCTCAGCTAGACTTAGTCAGCTGAGACTGCATACCTAAGCCTGTCCGTTGTTCCCTTCTCATGACTTTTCAGTCCGTTTGCCAATTTAAGTGAAATCTGACAGAAGGAAAATATTAAATTCCCACAAAGTGTGTGAAAATGGGTGGACTTCCAGGTATGGAAGAGTGGCATAATTCGTGGTTCCACTGGGAGAATGGTCCTGGCTATTGTAGTCATCAAAGTATGGTTTCTCTCCTGTTCCCCTCTGGTGTCTAACAGAGATCAAATTCCAGTTCAAGTACAAACCAGGCATTCAGAAAATCTCTTTATCTTTCTTCCTGATATCCAAAGGGTGCAATTCAAATTACAATTTTGCAATAATCATCTAAGACATTTTGAGGCAGTTTCACAGGAACCTAGGTTTCAACATTTCCCATGTCCATGGAACCAGTGACTTTCTCTTCATACAGTATTTTGAGTTGCTGAGTTATGGATTCCACTTCTGTCTTTGACAGGGAATCATAACTCCTGCCCTCTGGACCACAGACTGTGTAGTACCAGGCACAAGAGCATTGCCCTGTACTCTCACGCCATTGACAGCCTAATCCAATGCTCATCGGTTTTGGCCCTAGCACCTACAGGTTTGATTCCTTGTTGCTGCTGCAAAGTTGAGAATGACTTCATGGTGACCAATCTGAAGTTCTGGGTAGCCATTGATTTGTTGGCATACCTCGTTCATAGCGGGCAACTCACTTGTCCATTTTATTGGTTTATAGTTTTCTGTTTAATTTCTCACTGTTCCCCTCACCAGACAGATGAACGCATTTACTTTCATTGTGTTTAACATTTAGGTTTTACTAGAATTATCTTAGATGCTATCACCCTTTATTGCTTCTTTCTGTTCTTCCCGTCCTCGTGGTAGATCAACCTAAGCAGTAGGAGGACCAGGCATTTTTTAAAGCCATTGACTATGTTTTCCTTGCTGAAAAATCTGCTTAAGGGAAATCTGATATATGTGTTTTATGGTCAAGCAATACATTATAATGCTTTTGGAGGGGGAAAAAAATAAAACCAAAGAAGTCATTCCATGTAGAGAAGGAAAGGAGAATTAACCATTTTGAGGGGGAAAAAAGGTGTCTTAACTTCATGGGATTGCTTAATATTCAAGCCCTAAGTCTCAAAAATCAAGGAATATTTTGAAACAGGTGTGACTTCTAGGTAAGTTATAGGTTTTAGACGGACAGTATGTCACCTTCATTCAATGTTTTCAGTTCCTGTGGCTGGTAAAGAATTTAACCCGCAAAGGCTAGCATTAGATAAGAACTTTCTCAATTTCCTAAATAACCAGCATAATTTGGTAACTGGTCTGTGGAGCTCATGAGTTTAGTTCAAAGGTATGTTCTACTCCTGTCCAAATATAGCTAATTAACATGCTGTTAGAGAAAAAAAACCAAAACAAACCACAAACAAATGAAGCACTGTAATTTTTTTGGAGCTGAAACTTGTGGACATTCCCTTAAATTGCCTCCAGTCTTGCCAGAAACAAAGTGGGTGGTTTACAGGGCCTGAGGGTAGCATTTGTCTGCCCTCTGTACACAGTGCACAGGCACTGCTTGGTGTGAACTTTCTCATCTTGGAGGACATGTCTACAATGGGTCATCTTATATCTTAAAAATAGTTTCTCTCCATTGGTACAGAGTGGTCTGGTCTCTTGCAGGCTAAGCACAACTTGGGAGCTATGGGCTCACAGCTCTATGCTAACTAGCAAGGTGTCTGCACGTCCAGAAAGGCTTTGTTGTAGTATTGCCAACACAACATTTACTAGTTTGCATTTTTCTGCCTTCCTCATACAGCAGCATCTTTTGTTGCTGTTGGGGGAGGAATGACACTTCCCAAGGAAAAGTCCTCCCTTCCACTTAGCATTATAGAAAGGCTGGAATAACCATATGCTTTCAATATCTGCTTATATTTCCTCACAGGTAAGGACCTCTGTTTAAGGTAAAGCTTCCTATGGTCTTATGTTCCAAGCTTTGCTGCTTGAGCCTTCTGCTGGCGACATCTCTAATCTGAATGCATTAAGATCACTTCTCCCCAGATGCTTACTGGCTTCTGTTTTATTTAGTGCGCCTGGATGGTTTTCTAGGACTACATCCAAGGTAGTCTCTGACCTTGCTGGTCCTTTAGTTAGCTGCGGTGTTCACAGAGCCCTCCAGAAAGATGTGGTTGGTTCCACAAGCGTTCCTGCAGAATCTGTCAGGTGCGCTAAATTTCCCCACGCTCACTCTTTTTGACAGGATACACATACAAAGATGCAACAGTGACACATTTTTCACAGATGCCTGTGTAAGGCCAAGAATAGGTTCTCACATTCATAAAATCAGCACAGCCTACCCTCAGGGAGGCAAGGAACTCATTTATTTGGCTTTTTCTTATCATTATTTCATCTGATCTCTCCTTTTTGTCCCTGAGACAGTAATGTGCATTTCAGCCATGTCTCCCATTCTGTGAATCTCAAAATGCCATGCCAACATAAGTGACTTCAGCCTCCTACCACTTCGGCAAGGGTTGTTATTTTCAAGTTTCTCTTGTCCGTATTGTCAAGCTTGCTTGGAGAGCAATTGAGGAATAAGCCATATATTTTTAAGGAGAAAGAGATATGGGCTTGAAAAAGAAAATAGCCACAGTGGAGGGAGGAGAAACCTCAGCTAAGATTAAAAGTACCAATCCAGTTACTGCCAGCAGTGCAGCAGTACAAACTGCCTGAGCTCATTATACTTGTGTCTAAAGACTCACAAATTTGGCATGGGGCGATTTGCTCTGTGTTTTTGCTGGGTGGGTCATTCCACAAGAACTAAAGAGCAGTCCTTGGGAAGGAGAACAGGAGGCTTCCCTCACAGATAGATACCTTCAAGATGTCTCAGAGCTTTGAGGGGATTTTTATGTGAAACCTGCAAAAAGACTGTTCCTGCGACAGTGTATTTTGTGGCGAGAGTGGATACCGCATGGTACCATCATCAGTCTCTACTTCCAGGGAATGGGAGATAGGACAAGGGGAAATGGCCTCAAGTTGCCATTAGGAAAATTTTTTTCATCGAAAGGGTTGTCAGGCACTGGAAGGGGCTGCCCAGGGAAGTGGTCGAGTCCCCATCCCTGTGGCAATTTAAAAGCCAGGCATACGAGGTGCTTAGGGACAGGGTTTAGTGGTGGGATGGCAGTGATAGGTTAATGGTTGGGCTTAATGATCTTAAAGGTCTTTTCCAACCTAAACAATTCTATGATTCTATGATACTATTCTATGATGCATGCTCTGGGCTAGATGCTGATTATCATTGAGGACTTGTAATTACAGGATTTACCTCCCTTTCTGGATACTAAAGGAGAATTCAACAGAAAAGTCCAGGAGAAAATAAGTAATATTATAAACACTATAGACTTTTTATAGTCCCATATACCAGGCTACACATTGCTTGATGGGAATAAAGAGAAGTATTTCAGAGTTTCTCTTCTGAAATTGTCAGCCAGTGTCTGCACTGGAAGTGTAAGGGGTCAAGTGGGAAAAAAAAAAAAAAAAGTAAAAAGGAGGCAATCTTGAGATTACTCTAAACTTGGGCCAGAATTAGGTATAAATTTCCTCACTTTCAAGATGAATAAAGGTTAATAATGTGTTAATGATTTTGTGTGTGTAATGAGCGAACATGTCATTGAGAAGCTCTATCAGGAGTCATCTGCATATACGGGTTCACTCCTGAAGCATGGCACTTCTAATTTTCTCTTGATGATTTTCACCTGTGGCCCTTCATCATCTTGACTGTAACTGGCATGACACAATATAAGCTATACCTTCTGTTTCTTTCCCTTTAGATCAAGTGTAGGTTTTGTGATGGCAGCACGAGCAATGAAATGAGATCACTGCGGTGGCTGAAGGGCGTTTGCTGCTGGAGACCCGAAAAAATCATTTTCCACTGCCAGGAGAGGAGGTTCCCTTCATGCAAGGCATTCCTCTGCTTGTGTCACTTTCCTGCCTGTAAGTTACTGGGTAATTACATCATCGCAGGAAGTATTCATTAAAAAGCTGGAACCATTAGCAAGAGGCACGGCGGTCTCTTTTGTTTTGCGCAAAATTAGATACCAGCGCGAAACCCAGTTCTAGCTGCATTCATGTTCACAAATCAAAGTCAAGTATTTCATTAGAGTGTCTGCAGTGTATGTATGTAACTCAGCAGCAGAGTGTCTGCTAAGCCTGGAGTGTTGCATTTAATTAACATTTAATTAGAGGATTTTTGTGGGAGGTGCATAAGTATTTGCCAGGCGGCTCATAGGCATGAATCCACATCTCGCTTGCTGGACATTAGTGTGCACTTCTTGTAAATAGAGGCTACAAGCTGAAATCACCCTTTCAAGTTGGGCAGATCTAGTCCCAGGATAACCTGAGATACATATTTGGCTTCAAATTTCACAGAGTTTAATTTTGTATTGGATCTCTCCTCTGGTTTTCTTTTACTGATCTTACATATGTTGTCTTTTAACGATTATACTTACTCCTTTCTTACCCAGTTGAGTGGTCAGTAGTTGGGTCATGCTGGAATCAATTTTATGTCCTGTCAAAAAAAAAAAAAAAAAAGGGAAAGAAAAGAAAAAGCTTTGTTTCATGAAGAAAACCCTTCCATGTCAGATATGTGAGTTTGGAAGCTTTTAAGGCTCTGTGGCAGACACCTGACAGTTCAGGCAGTCCAGTTATTTCCATGTGCAAGGAGGGAACTGTAATAATTATTGCCGGTAAAGTCATTACTGAGTGCTATTTTGTGGGTGTGTTAGATCAGACATCAGAGAGATGAGCTCTGATTTGAAACTGATGTTTGCATGCACAGTTCTGTGTTCAAAATAGGAAGCAAGCTGGTTACCCAAGGTCTCCTTTAGAGGCATTGGAGTGAACGAAGGCTTCTTTAGAAGCATATAGCACGCCCAGGCCAGACATCTTCTCCAAATAACCTTCCATAGGTGAAATCCATCTGACCTAGGATAGATTTTTGCAATATAGGTGTCTCCATCTGAGCAAGTCAAGTTTATCTTTATTGAGACAAGTTCGGGGCATGATTTATCTGACAAAAGGTAGGCACCTAACATGGTGGTGTGATTTAACCCGGCAGGCAGCTGAACACCACACAGCCATTCACTCAGTCCCCGGCCTCCACAGTGGGGAGATTGATGGGGCAGAGAATCAGAAAAAAGGAAAAACTGTGGGTTGAGATAAAGACAGTTTAATGAAACAGCAGAGGAAAATAATAATAATAATAGTAAAAGAATATACGAAGTATACAAATGAAGTGATTCACAATGCAATTTCTTACCACCCACTGACTGATGCTCAGCCCATCCCCAAGCAGTGATTGCTGTCTCCCAACCAACTCCTCCTGGTTTATACAGTAAGCATAATGTCATATCATGGTCTGGAATAGCCCTTGGGCCAGTTGGGGTCAGCTGTCCTGGCTGAGCCCCCTCCCAGCTTCTTGTGCACCTGGCAGAACAGGGGAAGCTGAAAAGTCCTTGACTGGTGTAAGCACTGCTTGGCAACAGCTAAACCATCAGTGTGTTATCAACATTCTTCTCATGCTAAATCCAAAACACAGCACTATGCCAGCTACTAGGAAGAAATTTAACTCTATCCCAGCTGAAACCAGGACACATGGACAGGCCTCTGGCACTACCTCTATTGGCTCTCTTGACTAGATCTCCACTGTTACAGGAGGCCAGACAACCAGTGCAGATCTAGACATGTGAAGGTACACACTTCAAATGAATCCCACCTATAGTTTCTCATCAGCAGCTGAGAGGGAGACTGTGAAGATTTGTTGACTCAAGTCAACAAAGGGTGGTGAGAGACTGGAACAGGTTGCCCAGAGAAGTTGTGGATGCCCCCTCCCTGCAAATGTTCAAGGCCAGGTTGGATGGGGGTTTGAGAAACCTGATCTAGTGGGAGATGTCCCTGCCCATGGCAGGGGAGTTTGAACTAGATCATCTTTAAGTTACCTTCCAACCCAAACCGTTTTATGATTTTATGATCTAGGTAAATACCTAAAGTTGGGGGATATGAATACCCTTCCCTCAGCTATCATAGAATCATAGAATCATAGAATGTTTTGGGTTGGAAGGGACCCCTAGAGGTCATCTAGTCCAACCCCCCTGCAGGAGCAGGGACACCGCTAACTAGATCAGGCTGCTCAGAGCCCCGTCCAACCTGGTCTTGAATGTTTCCATGGATGGGGCCTCCACCACCTCTCTGGGCAACCTGTTCCAGTGTTTCACCACCCTCATTGTAAAGAATTTCTTCCTTATATCTAGTCTAAACCTACCCTGGTTTAGTTTAAAACCATTACCCCTTGTCCTGTCACAGCTGGCCCTACTAAAAAGATTTTCCCCATAGGGGCTCCAGCCCTCAGATCATTTTTGTAGCCCTCCTCTGGACCCGCTCCAACACTTCCATGTCCTTCTTGTGCTGAGGGCTCCAGAGCTGGACGCAGTACTCCAGGTGCGGCCTCACCAGAGCAGAGTAGAGGGGCAGAATCCCCTCCCTCGACCTGCTGGCCACGCTTCTCCTGATGCAGCCCAGAGTACGGTTGGCCTTCTGGGCTGCCAGCGCCCATGGCCGGCTCATGTCCAGCTTTTCATCCCCCAGCACCCCCAAGTCCCTCTGGGCAGGGCTGCTCTCCATCCTTTCTTCCCCCAGCCTGTACTGATACCGAGGGTTACCCCGACCCAGGTGCAGGACCTTGCACTTGGCCTTGTTGAACCTCATGAGGTTCACACAGGCCCACCTCTCTAGCCTGGTACAGCTGAAACAATCTCCAGTGTAGTGACCATTGCATGGCCAACCTTCTCACCGTAGACTGTCAATTTAGGTGACATGATTCTGTTCTAACTGTCTGCTGCCCTTACAGACTGACTGAACATAACTGTGAGCCTCTATCTGGACCATCTTAGGGCATAGATGTGGCCAGTGTTGCAAGTAGAACAGAAACATGGTATGGAGTTGTGAACTCATGGGCTCATTGCTGCTGTCATGGCTACAAGCTCCTGGAAAATTACAACCAATCCATTTCATTTCTCCCACAGCTTCATTTCTGAGGACAGTGTTGCCTCATCCTAGCCCTATCTGTCTTTTACCCCATGCTGTTAATCAGCCACTGCGGTGCTCACTCTGTGGTTGATGGGAGAAGTGACCCATTTGGAGTAGCTGTCCTTTTCAGAGTGTTGCTCTGCTAAGGAGAAACTAACCAACATGACAGTTTTCCTCATCCTGGACTAAACACATTTTCTAGCTAAAAATAAAAAGAAAGAAGAAAAAAGGAGGGTTGTTTTGTTGTGGTTTGTTTTTTTTTTCTCCACCTGACCAGCTGCCCAATGCTTTGTATTATGAAAAGCTGTTGAGGAGGTCTCAGTTCATTACTTCTCATTTCTGTGGACAGTTGCGTGAGAAATGATCTCTCTGATCCTCTGCAGGTTGGCTGGCTTTTCCTCATGTATCCCATTCCCTAATTTGTTTTGTTTCATCCCCAATTCAGTAGTAGCCACCCAGAACGTCAGGATAGTGTTGGGCCTACAGGGGAAAGAAAAGCAGGAGAGACAACAAATCCTATTTTTCAAATGGAGAGCTGGAATTTTTTTCTCTACCATGATAGCCTAAGCCCAGCACAACTCCAGTATGGTGGAGATGGTGTTGTATAAAAGAAGGGTAGAGGAGGAGTATAGTGAAGCTGAGTTTGAGGTACAAAGTAGTTTCCTACCTGGGTTAGTGGGTCTAATGGACTATTGAAGGCCAGATCTCAGCTGGCACAATTTGTGTAGCTCCCCTGAAGTTAACGGAAGTCAATGCTAAATTACACCCCATAGGGACTAAAAGATCACTGAGTTGAAGGGGTTTTAAATGATGCAGTTCAGTGAGGTGAAGCAATAGATGTGTCTGGCAGGACTTACAGAAAGCTGCGAGTTGTAATAACCTCTCCATCTCCTTTGGCAAGGCTTTTCTCTCCTCTCAGGGAGTAAATTGCATCATCTTAGACTGCCTGAGCCTTCCCCTCTGCTTTTAGTTTGTGCAACTCAAGCTTATGATGACGGCTCAGGTCAGCTTCCCTGAGACCCATGGAGTGAAGCTGAGTTACACCAGCAGCAGGCTGGGCTCCCCCTTGTTTGCTACTGGTGGGTTTCTCATGGGAATCAGAAAGGGAAGGAGGAGGTAAAAATCAAGAAAACAGCTGGAGTTTGATTCAGTTTGGAGATCTCAAAGTTGCCACTGATCAAATCCAAGTGCTTTCCTCATTTGTTAAAAAAGATTGCTTCCATCAATCTCCAGGAAGGCTTCAAGTTGAGCCTCCCTGTAGTAGGTGTCATCATCCTTTCAGATCTGGAGCACACTTATTTTTTCAAAGTTAGTTTATTTTATGCATCTTCCTCCTCCTTTCAACTTCCTCCTTTGCCACAACCAGCAGGAGAAGGTCCAGATACAGGCAGTCACTGACTTAGCTTTCAAAGGCACCACAGCAGTATTGTTTTCTTTTTTTTAATGGAGTGTTACAACTTCTTGTTCTCTCCAGTTTGTGGCTCCCAGTTTATTTTCCAGATCAATAGAAAGTTATCTCTCTCTTTATTGTTTTATATTAATACTTAACCTACAGATAAGAAGGGAAACATGACAGGAATATGAGGGAGAGAAATGTGAATCCATAGGTGGCATTTGGGGAATATTCACCTTCCACAGCAGCTGCTTTTTGTGGGTTTAGATGTCATCCTTTCCACAAGTAAAATATAAAATCTTTCAAGGAAGGGCATTTTGTGGTTGTGTGGGATCAAGAAGGGGAAAGAGAGACTCTTCAGTGTTTGCTGCATGATTGCTTTTCAGACCAGCAGGTCTCCTCCACATACTAATATTGCTCTAGCAGCACAGCTTGGCTTACCATCAGAGTTTACATTCACACTATACACCTCACTGTTCACTATATTTCCATAGATGTCTTGCAGACTTCTTACTATGAGCTTCTGTATCACATGGGATCAAGATCACAGAATGGGAATCATTATATCAGGATATTTAACACAGACGTAGCCAGAGACACAGCGGACACGGTCGGGGACAGGATTGTGAAAGTACAGCCACAGTGATGCCCGTGTTCAGGTTCAACTCTTGCATCCTTATCTCTAAATCTGATCTCAGTCAGTCTTGTAGTCACCTCTGACCACAGGAGCAATCAATCCCCATAGTCATTGAAATGGGGGAAAACCTTAGCTGGAATGACTTTCCAAGGAAAAAAGGGGTTTTTTTCAACACTGAGATTTTCATGGATGAGCTTCATCACTTTTTCATCACTTATTTTCATGACTTATCTTTGCAGCAAATACATGGTTTGTCTGTCAGGAAAAACTGAAGTGATGGTCCTTGCCTGCCAGCCTCCATGACCTTTGTAATTTATACTTTTGCCTTCAGGAAGGTAGCTGGACATCAGGACCCAACCCAAGAGTGGGAGGAGAAGGCAAGTAAACTGGTATTCAGTCGTGTGGGCAGTCAGCTGATGAACTAACATATCCTCTCTCAAAATGTAGTAACTTTGGAAACAAAAAGAAGAGAAGAGAAGAGAAGAGAAGAGAAGAGAAGAGAAGAGAAGAGAAGAGAAGAGAAGAGAAGAGAAGAGAAGAGGGAAAGCCAGTTTGGCATAGGGCAGGATTACTCCTTCATCTGCAAGATGTAGCATCTTTCTGGAGAAGGGATTTCCCATTTACAACAGTTTCACCTGCACTGTTTGACAACCACTTCTGCCCTGTGCAACCTTCCTTGTGTCATCTTCATCCTACGTGGGTTATTCATGACCCTGCTTGCACTTCAGCCTGGCACTCAAACCTCTTGATTGATTTCTGGCATCAGTCCTGGCCTCACAACTCTTTGATGCTGCTTTGGGGCAGACAGAGTGGTTTTCCAGACTGTTAGCTGGCTCAGAAAAACATATATTTCAATGTGTATGAATATTTCACCTTGGGCTTTTGGTTATATTTTCCTTTTAATTGTGATCATCCATTCAAATAAATTGATTTTGGTCCAGTTCTTGTGGACAACGTGAAGCAGAAACACTACAGAACGATTCAGACTCACCCCAAGGAAAGGAGCTGTGTACGGGGCTTATTTTTCCCAATTTGGCGTGTGATTTGCCTGCAGAAGGCCCACCTTGTTTCTTTGCATCATCCTGAGAAATAGCAAGGTGAAATCTACCCCAGGCTTGTGCTTTGCTTCAGCCCCTAATCAATCTTAACAGCCATTTATTGCTCCATATTTTACCAAGCAAAAGAGATTATGCCTTAATTATTTCCTCGTGTGCCTTTGAGGGCTGCAGGAATAAGGCAAGCAGAGTTCCAGTGAAAATAATCAGTAAAATAAAAATTAAAACATCAATTTTCTCTTCTGTGATCTTGTAATTGAAATACTCTGTCCTTTTCAAGCTTCATCATGTCCACACAGCTTAGTTTCCCTGTGTGATCAGTGGAAGGAACAAGGCTCCTCCAGAGTTGGGTCACCCCAGTTCTGAGCAGTGGTGTCTGGAGGTGACCATCTTCTCTCTGCTGATTGTTGTAGAAGCCTGCCTTACAGTAGATGCCTAACTTTTAGAATTAGCTGCAAGAAATCTGCTCTTACAACCCAATTTCACATTTTTTTGCATGTAAATCATCACTGAGAAGATGCTTTTAATCTCCTCCCTTTATGCCTCTTTACAGGGCAAGCGGGGAGGCACAGCCCCAAAACTTTTCTAGAAGCATCTTGAATTATTACTGTGAATTTATCAGTGTTCAGCTACTCCAGATTTATTGCCATATGTTGGCCTTTAGTGTAACTCCCCCCATCCCCCACATTGTTAGCAGCCTCAGGTGTGCAGAATGGCTCCATGAATCTGTGAATGTGATAAATGCTATCCATTACTGGCAAGATTGTTTCGCATCTCTTTGCAGTTGGTTTCGCTACAGAAATGCTTCTGGTAAAACAGGGCTTTTTATTTATTTATTCCAGTGATTTCTATATCCTCGCAATTGCCCTGCCCAATGCACCTTTCATTAGTTATTGGTTATTAAAAAGTTGTACAATGCTGTTTTCAAACTAAATCCATTTTCTGCTGTCCTCAGGGTCTGACCAGGAAGATGATTCACGACATCTGCTTGAAATCCTACAGCTTGGCCAAGCAGATGCAGACCAGGAGAGCAGAGAAAGCTTCTGACTCTGCAAGTCCTGCTGCCACATGGTCTCCTAGAAGAAGCACCATGTGAAAAGAATGACCTTCAAGGGGTGGTGGTAGTTGCTAGAGGGCAAAAGCCATGCCAGGGACCATTGTAGTGACCTAGTGGTATAGAGGAATATTTTTCAGTGCCCTTCAGCATTTCCAGCATTGGTTAAGATACCAGTGTGTAGTCAACTGTCCCATCCTTGTGTGAGTGCTGTAGAGTTATTTCAAAATCCACCAGCCACTGTTTTGCTTTGAAAATCACCATACTATGACGGTAAGAGCATCTTTCAGATTTCGAAAGCTGCACTGAAACTCCCAAAGCCCCTTAAGCCAAAAGTAATAATGTTTTTTTTAAATGCAGGTAAGTACCAACCCTGGCTGAAATTCCAGTGCACTGGCACACTGGGGGGCAAGAGGGCGGAGAGAAGAGGGAAACCACAATGGTAATTTTGATGCATGCAGAACTTAATTTTGCATCATACTTGGCTGGAGAGATTCCTCTAACTGGGCATTAATGCATCCACATAAGGCTCTAAATTTTGCCTTGACAAAACTTTGAGGAGGAAGAAAGAAAACATGTCTGGGGAAAAACAAGTGTATGTTAGCTTCAAATTGCTGTGTAAAAACATCAATTTTCTCTTCTGTGATCTTGTAATTGAAATACTCTGTCCTTTTCAAGCTTCATCATGTCCACACAGCTTAGTTTCCCTGTGTGATCAGTGGAAGGAACAAGGCTCCTCCAGAGTTGGGTCACCCCAGTTCTGAGCAGTGGTGTCTGGAGGTGACCATCTTCTCTCTGCTGATTGTTGTAGAAGCCTGCCTTACAGTAGATGCCTAACTTTTAGAATTAGCTGCAAGAAATCTGCTCTTACAACCCAATTTCACGTTTTTTTGCATGTAAATCATCACTGAGAAGATGCTTTTAATCTCCTCCCTTTATGCCTCTTTACAGGGCAAGCGGGGAGGCACAGCCCCAAAACTTTTCTAGAAGCATCTTGAATTATTACTGTGAATTTATCAGTGTTCAGCTACTCCAGATTTATTGCCATATGTTGGCCTTTAGTGTAACTCCCCCCATCCCCCACATTGTTAGCAGCCTCAGGTGTGCAGAATGGCTCCATGAATCTGTGAATGTGATAAATGCTATCCATTACTGGCAAGATTGTTTCGCATCTCTTTGCAGTTGGTTTCGCTACAGAAATGCTTCTGGTAAAACAGGGCTTTTTATTTATTTATTCCAGTGATTTCTATATCCTCGCAATTGCCCTGCCCAATGCACCTTTCATTAGTTATTGGTTATTAAAAAGTTGTACAATGCTGTTTTCAAACTAAATCCATTTTCTGCTGTCCTCAGGGTCTGACCAGGAAGATGATTCACGACATCTGCTTGAAATCCTACAGCTTGGCCAAGCAGATGCAGACCAGGAGAGCAGAGAAAGCTTCTGACTCTGCAAGTCCTGCTGCCACATGGTCTCCTAGAAGAAGCACCATGTGAAAAGAATGACCTTCAAGGGGTGGTGGTAGTTGCTAGAGGGCAAAAGCCATGCCAGGGACCATTGTAGTGACCTAGTGGTATAGAGGAATATTTTTCAGTGCCCTTCAGCATTTCCGGCATTGATTAAGATACCAGTGTGTAGTCAACTGTCCCATCCTTGTGTGAGTGCTGTAGAGTTATTTCAAAATCCACCAGCCACTGTTTTGCTTTGAAAATCACCATACTATGACGGTAAGAGCATCTTTCAGATTTCGAAAGCTGCACTGAAACTCCCAAAGCCCCTTAAGCCAAAAGTAATAATGTTTTTTTTAAATGCAGGTAAGTACCAACCCTGGCTGAAATTCCAGTGCACTGGCACACTGGGGGGCAAGAGGGCGGAGAGAAGAGGGAAACCACAATGGTAATTTTGATGCATGCAGAACTTAATTTTGCATCATACTTGGCTGGAGAGATTCCTCTAACTGGGCATTAATGCATCCACATAAGGCTCTAAATTTTGCCTTGACAAAACTTTGAGGAGGAAGAAAGAAAACATGTCTGGGGAAAAACAAGTGTATGTTAGCTTCAAATTGCTGTGTAATTACATAGAATCATAGAATCATAGAATCATAGAATCATAGAATCATAGAATCATAGAATGTTTTGGGTTGGAAGGGACCCCTAGAGGTCATCTAGTCCAACCCCATCATCGATGGAGGCATTCTTTCAGGAACTGGACCCATAATCAGTTGTCTTTTGTTCTGCGCAAAATTAGATACCAGTGAGAAACCCAGTTTCAAGTGCATTTGTGTTCGTAAATAACACTGAGGTATTTCATTACTTTTAACTAAGCAGCAGAAGGGCTGCTATGTTGCAGCTAATTAATATTTAATTGGAGGTGACTCTTGGGAGGGGTCTGAATATGCCAAAAACATATGCCAGACATTTTCACTAGGTTTAAGTGTCACTCTTGGGGTAAGGTGGTGCAGTCTACATTGGGAAGATACCCATCAAACCATACATCCATGCTCTGCAGATCTCCTTGTGATGCTTGAACTCCAGCCAACAACTAAGCCCCACACAACCACTTGCACACTCCACCCCAGTGGGATGGGGGAGAGAATTGGAAGGGTAAGTGAGAAAACTCATGGACTGAGATAAAGACAGTTTAATAGATAAAGCAAAAGCCATGCACGCAAGCAAAGCAAAACAAGGAATTCATTCACTGCTTCCCATGGGCAGGCAGGTGCTCAGCCATCTCCAGGAAAGCAGGGCTCCATCACACGTAATGGTGACTTGGGGAGACAAACGCCATCGCTCCAAACGTCCCCCCCTTCCTTCTTCTCCCCCCAGTTTTTTATGTTGAGCATGACGTCATATGGTGTGGGATATCCCTTTCGTCAGTTGGGGTCAGCTGTCCTGGCTGTGTCCTCTCCCAGTTTCTTGCACACTCCCAGCCTCCTCACTGGTGGGGTGGGGTGAGGAGCAGAAAAGGCCTTGAATCTGTGTAAGCACTGCTCAGCCATAGCTAAAACATCCCAGTGTTATCAACACTATTTTCAGCACATATCCAAAACACAGCCCCATACCAACTACTGTGAAGAAAATTAACTCTATCTCAGCCAAAACCATTGCACTCTTCCACCCTTGGCGTGACTCGTAAGCAGTCTTAGTAGTATGGTAACTCTTCAAAAGACTTTTAATGATCTCCCTATGACTTTTCTTTACCCTAATCATATTTACTCTGGATTTATACCTAACTGAAATGATGAGGAGGCCAAAATCCCATGTGGGAGATGTGTGTAGATGTTGGTGTCCTGTAAAGGATAAGACCTATGAAATTTTGGTGAGGAAACTGCTGATGAACCCACGAGGATCTTGATGGCTTTTCTGGGCTTAATTGTGGTACATGGTGCTCTTTCTGTATGGAATTGCTTGGATCATGTTCATCTAATTTTATCTTCAAAGCTGAAAGAGCCTCTTCTATAGGTTGGAAGAATTTATCTTATGTAAGAGGTCATTGACTAACATATTGTAAGAGCTCATCCAAACCATGTGTGATGAACTCTGCAGAGAGAAACCCAAAGATCTGGGAGGGCTGCTCTAGGACCTGTCTGAGGGTGCACCGGATTCGTATTAGTTTCACCACAGAGTGCCTGATAGACACCATGATGCTCCGGTTGCTCTTGAGTTCATCAGAGCAGGTGGTGTTTTTTATTGGATTAATGGTGTTCCTGCAGGTGTTGTGATTGCACACTGATGAGAAATTACACCCTACCTGCTTCAGTTTTCCCAGCCATTTCATTTCTATGCTGAATATCTCTTTGCTGTCTGGCACTGGTTTTTTGCTGTTTCTTTGTGTTGATAAACAGCTGGTCTGTTCCACCTCTAAGTGGGCCACCCTCCACTCTAGGAAAAAAATTCTCAATCAGAAGAGGGTGCTCCATTCACCCAGTGTGAAGCATCGCTGTCCTTATTTGAGTTTGCAGGGGTCTCTTACAGAGGTCTCTCTGAAAATTTCTGAATGTATATCGCTCCTTTTTTTCTTCTGTTCCTCTAACAGCAAGGATTCACACCCATTCCCATCACATTTTCTGCCATTCAGTGGGCACTGTCGTTCTGCCTGCATGAGTCCTTCAGCAGAGTGACGGACAGGAGGGGAGAAAAGCTGCTGTGTTTTCTGTCAGATGGAGTTTAGTAAATAAGTGTAAATAAGGTTTACAGCTTCGTCACATTTTGCAAGAAGCCTTTGAAACATAAACCAGAAGCAAGAGGAGCTTTCAGGGAGAAGGACTGCACTGAAGACACGACTGGAATCACAGAATCACAGAATCACAGAATCGTAAGGGTTGGAAGGGACCTCAGGAGATCATCTAGTCCAACCCCCCTGCTAAAGCAGGCTCACCTAGAGCATGCTACACAGGACTTCATCCAGGCGGGCTTTGAATATCTCCAGAGAAGGAGACTCCACAACCTCCCTGGGCAGCCTGTTCCAGTGCTCTGCCACCCTCAGAGTGAAGAAGTTCTTCCTCATATTCAACTGAAACCTCTCGTGTTTCAGTTTGCATCCATTGCCCCTAGTCCTGTCGCTGGACACCACTGCAAACAGACTGCTTCCGTCCTCTTGACTTCCGCCCTTAAGATATTTGTATGCGTTGATGAGATCCCCTCTCAGTCTTCTCTTCTTCAGGCTGAACAAGCCCAACTCTCTCAGCCTTTCCTCGTAGGGGAGATGCTCCAGTCCCTTTATCATTCTAGTAGCTCTCCTCTGGACTCTTTCTAGGAGTTCCTCGTCTTTCTTGAACTGGGGAGCCCAGAACTGGACACTGTCTGGGTCTTGGGGTGCAATTTCTGCTCTGTGTTATGGCTCAGATCTAATTCAACTTGACTGACTGAAAATTAGAGATAGATAGATAGATAGATAGGTATACTTGAAGTAGCTATCTAGGTTTCCTCTAGAGCAAGTCGATACAGATGGGCACATCCAAAGGCTCATTCAGCTCACGGGCAGCTGAGATACACAGGATGACTGGCACTCCCAGCAAGGGATTGGAACTAGATGCAGATCTTTTCAATTAAGTGAGGTGAGAGAAAGGCCACCTACTCCACAAAGCTCAGCGCATCTATTGCCCATCCCCAGAGGAGCAGTGTTATCCAGCAAGCAGCATACAAAGACGCCTTTATATGTTGCTTGAGGAACAATGCAGGAGACATTACAGTCCTCTTAGACCTCTCAATAGGCAGAAATTACTTTGGGGAGACCAGATAGTTGTCAGAGTGAGTTTGTATTGAATTACAGCATGTCTGATACAGCTGGGACTCTAGAGGTTAACAAATACTCACATTAAAATTCAGTCCTCTAAAATGAAATATCCTGAAATCTGCTGCACTTCACACCACATGAAAGTGGGTGTAACAGCAATGGAATAAGCTGGAGTTCATCTCTGCTTAAAGTGTCGGGCAATTTGCAATGCAACATGTGATATTTCGGTGTGAAGACATCAGCCGGCCTTTCCCAATGCAAACGGAGCACAGATTTTAATTTACAGTAGCAAAAGACCTGGTCCCACGAGTTCAACTAAATTACGGGCAATGCCCAAGAAACACCACGCTCATAAGAGTGACAGAAACTGTCAGTCAGTGTAAAAACAAGCTCTGAGCATCCCTTTGCAACACAGTTTCTTAGTTCCTGCCAGCCCCATGTATGTCTATTTATAATTGCAACTTTCCTCAGTTAATCATATCAAAAATGGCATTTGTACCCCTGGGAACTGTATCTGACGTAATAATTTTTGCAAAGTTGTTAATCCCAGAAGAGAATCCCCAAGTAAACTGATTACGACGCTGGCAGCACGAAATAAGCTCAGACCTTCCATTAATCGCTGCACAAACCACAGCAAATTCTGAGCTGAATTTAGATATATAGGAACATTCCTGGTGCTTAAAGGAATAATATACAGACAGCTTCAGACATCATGTGAGTGGGTAGCTGCTGAACACAGAAGCTATCCCTTGGTTGGTGGTAATGCGTGAACCAGAAGCTCCTGTTCATTTTCTCGTTTGCTCATATGGAAGTAGATCAAGCCGAAGTAGTGGGTCTAGAAAATTGGAATATGTTAAAAGAAATGACACTCAAGGAATATTTTGCTAATGGTTGTCTTGCCTTTCCCACCAAAGGCTGCCCAGACAGGTCCTTCTCTCATCTCACTGCTGTTTGGCACCTATTGGATATAGGGCTGAGCATCTCCACCGTGTTTTTCTTCAAGAAATAAAAATTATTGGAGATGCCAACTGAAATGACAGCCTGACTTGCAGCAGCCCCAGTAACGCAAAGGACCATGTGGAGAAGCTGAAATGACTGTTAGATACCTGGAGATTTCAATTTGCTCAAGCCTTGGCCTTCTTCAGTCCACCTTGGCAGGGAACAAGGAAGTATTTTGTGAGAAAAAAAATATGAGCAGTTTCATTTTACATCTTGCGGGGAAAAAAAAGGGTAAAAATGTTTGAGTTTTACAGTGTTCTTGTTCTCAAGGCAAAACCTTTCTTCTGTGAGATAGCGAGGACAGGAGGAACCCATCAGACTCATACACGCACCCTATGCCCCGATACCTGCAGATCCTCTTTCTGAACAAATACTGCGAGTCTTACCCCTGACTCAGGGTGTGCTAATGCTGGCTGAATGGGTAGATTACTTGGTATCATAAGAAGCTTTCTGCCTTATTGAATAACTGACCACCCCAGTTTAATCCTGGTATCTCCAACTCTTGCTGCTCTCCTAGACATTTTTCTTGGGAGACAACCTGCCTGTTGCCTCCCAAAACAAGATGTGCAGTAGTTCAGGCAATACCTCCCTCCAAGGACTGCTCCCAGGTGAGGATGAGGCTGCAGAATGGGTCTTTCCTTGGCACAAGTGAATTTAGAAGTGGAAATGTAACCAGTGAAGCAGCACAAAGGCATCTGGGTAGAACCATCAGCAGCGTACAGGAGTTGCTTTCCATCAGTTCATTTTGCAGGAAACCACGCTGTTTCTTTGCGTGTCTGTCCCTGCTGGTCCTCATTACGTGCTGCTGAATTGCTTTGGAAACAAAATAGCGGTTCCTTAATGGTTCATCTTCCCCCCTCCCCTTTTCTGCTGCGTGTGTCTGAATTTTCATTCACATTTTAAATCATAGGGTGATTTATTACCATTTTCTAATAGTCAGCCTCCCCCTGGTTAAATAAATGATTTACCAGTAGCTTCACACCTCAGGGAATGAAAGTCTCGTGCATTGCATGGATGATACAAGGGTCTTTGTTAGAAGGTGGTGGGCAGTGGAAAAGTCCCCAAGTCATAGGATTTAAAACTCAAGTGAATTCTCTCTTTCTTCCAAAGGTGTTACAGACTGTCCTCGAGCCATTTGCTCGATGCTGGGTTAGGATCTCAGTGCAGTCATTGTGACCCAGGGAGGTGGTTGAGTCCCCATCCCTGAAGGCATTTAAAAGCCAGGCAGACGAGGTGCTTTGGGACATGGTTTAGTGGTGGGATGGCAGGGTTAGGGTAATGGTTGGGCTTGATGGTCTTAAAAGTCTTTTCCAACCCAAATGATTCTATGATTCAATTTTGCCTTACTAACTAATTCAGCCCCTTTGGAGAAGACTGCATCCAAATTGCACCTTAGGGACCAGGACTGGAAAGCAAACTGGGATCTCTGTTACCTGGCAGTATGGCTGCATCGTGTGAGATTGATGGGGCTTCTCAGTGATCCAGATACTCTGAAAGATGAGGGAAACCAAGACGAAGGAGGAGGTAGGTGACAGCAAAAGAGTACGAATAGACCCAGTGCAATGGAAACACTTATGAGCAGTCTCCACCTACTAAATCCAAGTAAGTGGGAAATTATCACTGTGGTAAATTTAAAAGCATGCTCGGTATTCCTGTAAAAAATAGTTGAGTATGATTCAGAGCACGTGAGACATTTCATTTGAGATGAATACAAATATGCAGCTCTGCTAGGTGAAGTAGGGTATAAATCAGTGTTAATAGTTCTGGTCTTTCACAGTTGAGGGCACCAGCCTGCACCAGCTTGGGACTGAAGTGAACAGTCCCCACAAATTAACACACAGCTGAGTGCCTTTTGTGAGGGCTACTCCTGGGCTACTGCAGGCAGGTGACTCCGGCTTGTCCTGGGGAAATATTGCCAGTGGATCAGATGAAGCGAAGAGCAGCTGGCGTGAAAAGCTTGGCTTTGAGAAATGGAAACAGAAACCTGTCAAACACGTTGGGGAGTTCACTCCCTGGGCTGGAAAATGAGATTGAAAGAGAAGACACAAATAACCTTTGTGTTAAACTGTCCTCGCTGCTGCTGGAAGCCCTTGCTTCTTCCATGAAAAAGTCTTTGCTGAGCCTCCAAACTGTGGAAAGGTGTTTCTGCAGAGGGCACAGAGGGTTTCTGTGCAATATCCCTGCTGCCTTGAGGGTTTGGTGCTTGTTTTTATGACTTTTGCTGTCTTTTCCCCTTTTCCTCTTAGTCTAATATAAAGAGGCACACCTTTCCAAATGACTCTAAGGCAAGGTCTAGCAGAACATAGAAGTTTTTGCAATGCGGTTTGCTGTACACCATGCCCTACACCATGCTACCTCCTTCGCAGCCAGCTTTGCATTGTAAGTTAAACCCTTGTAGGCTTTGCTGGGGAAGTGGGAAAGGCACCTCCAGGTACACCGTTGGACATACTGTGGATGCATCAGAGCCTCCTTCCCTCCCCTCTCACCCAACCTACTTCACATGCCCGTCCTCTGAACCAGGTAAGTCCCTCTCTCCCCAGAGTGTGAGAACTGTGGTGCAGGTGCTGAGATAAGTCAGCACCAGCTTTGCCTGCTACTACTCACCCGTGTTGGACAGAAATAACTGTGCAACTGCGGCATGAGTTGATACAAAACATCTGCGGTGGTTGTCTGCCCATCTATGTCTGTCTGAGATCCTCACCGTAGTGATGCTGGAATCACTGGATGCTATCTCTACACAGAAGCTTTTGGGAAACTCAGCATTTCAAGGGAGATCTGAAAGAAAAAAAGAAAAAGAGGATTCATCAGTGCACGTGGAAAAGGAGTTAGACCAGGAGAGCCCTTGCAATCGCCTGTCAGCTGCAAGTGGCTTTCCTTGACATCTTCCTGCATCGATTCTTCTCAGCATTCAACTTTATTGGCTTTTCAACATCTACATAAAGTTCAGTGTTTCATGAGACAATGTTCCGTATCCAGAAAAGGAAAGCAAAAGCCAACCAAAGCACACATCAGCATTGACTAAGGTAATGAAATAAGACAACTTTGTTCTCTCATCTCACAGAATATTTTTTTAAAAAACACTTACATAAATACCACCAAACTTTCCAAACCTATAACGGAAGGAAAACTGATATCAATTATTTGTTTAGTAATCCTCTTAAAATATAATAACAACAGGCTTATATGATGTCAGGTCTATCTGCTCTAGTGAAAAGACATTAAAAAGCAATCATAAACAAAAGCAGATCTCTACCTAATGCTCTGTTCATTGGGATCGGCGGATTACTGTACTTCAAGGGTTTTGTCTGAGCCAGCAGTGTATGGAAGGATAAAGTGGCGATGGGTTTACTACACACATTTTGGTTAAAACACTGGTGATGCACGAATCCTGACTCTCACCAAATGTGTTTGTCAACTAAATGCTTGCTGAATAGTTACAGGCGAAGGAAAGATCTCACGCGGTTGTCGGTGCGTGGTTGTTCTCAGACTTTTATTTCTTACTCTGAATTTGCAGTGTATAGCTAATTAGCAAAATTTGCATTGTTCTGCTTCTTCTCCCTTGCTGAGGAAATCAATGTTTTCAGCCTGAGGATAAGGAATAGCAAATAGCACGTATGCTTATGCAGTATCTGTGTGCTCTTTAGTTCTTCTAACAAGAAGTGGGATGTATCTAGAATCAGATCGAAAAGGATTCAAAACCAGTGAGTGTAAACATTCAACATCAAATATGCAGGCATCATAATGATATAATTAAGAAAAAAATCACAGCAAAATGGAGTGCTTATTCACACACGCAAAGATATTTGTAAATCAATTTTTAATGACATAACCAATGTCAGTATTAGAAAAAAAGACTTTTCTATTTGGGTGATTAAATAAATGTATCAGCATGTATAGTGAGCTGGTAGAGCTATCGAGTCCCAGATTTATGGGAAATTCAGTAGTTCTGATTTTATTTTTTTATTGCAATCTGAAAAATAATGCTATGTTTTGATTTTTCCCTCTCATGTACATTTAAAAAAGCATCATGTTTTTGGTCAATGAGAATATATCACTAAAACTATTTCAACATTTATTTTTGTTTGACTTCTAGTATTTCATGTTTACTAGATAAAACTGTAGAATATGGAATTAAAATAAGAAAGTGAATATAAAACTAAACATGAATATAAATGTGGAATAAAAGAGAACATAATAAATAAGCTTATAACATAAAATAAATCAGAATAAACAGTGTATCCTAAAATATGTTTCAAAGGGAATAATTCTAACAACTAAATGCTAAAATGTATTGTGTAAAAGCTTTCTTTAAGCAACGTTGAATCGAAACCATTGCAATCTTCAAGAAGGTTGGGATTTTGATGACTTTGCAAACCATGATGGAAAAATGTTTTGCCAAAACACTGGAAAAAAAAGATAATATATTTTGAAACGCATATGCTAAGAAGCAGTTTCAGAAGACATACTTGGGCCAAACAGATGACAAGCCTATTTCCACCTAATTTCAGATGGGAAACCAGATGGGTCTGTTTCTTGCTGTTAGACTTCTGTGGTCACAGTCTTTCAAGGCCTGAACCTGAATATCTGAGTTCTTGTAATAATTATTATTATTATCATCATGACTAAAATTAATGTGTCCAGATCTACAATCCTAACTTATAGCCTATTGTCCTTCACACTGTGCAAAGGACAGGAAGATTTTGTCACTGGCTGAAGTCTTTAGCCCATTAGAAATTGAGGTGCCATGTATGTGGCGCATCTCACCTGGGTTTAGAGGTGGGGCTCACTTCCAAATACATGGAGATTTTGCACTCTTTGGGAGTTCCCAGGGTGTCCGAGGCATCTGTTCAGGGCTGGCAGAGATGACATAGGACCTATGGAAGACCTACATGCCTCTGGATTGTCGTCAGGTGTCATCAATGTTTTAAATGGTACTACATGACTATGTTAAGGCAAGTAAATCCAGTATTGTGTATTCAGAATGTAGGTCTCTCTGAGCGAGGTATCAAGGCTCCAGATACAGTCAGTCGGGACTCCGTGGAAGTTAGTCTGTGACCTGAACTATTATAGGCATCTGTGTTAGGAACAGTTTGTCCCCAAACTCCACTTCCTATATGGGGAACATGGGGTGACTTACTCACGTGGAATCATCAAATTGGGTTTGGGATGGAAAGGACCTTCAAAGATCATCCAGTCCAACTCCCCTGTGATGGGCAGAGACATCTTTCACTAGGTCAGATTGCTCAAAGCCCCATCCAACCTGACCTTGAATGTTTCCAGGGATGTGACATCCACCACCTCTCTGGGCAACCTGTGCCAGTGTTTCACCACCCTCTTCGTAAAAAATATCTTCCTTATGTCCAGTCTAAATCTACCCTCTTTCTATTTAAAATCATTGCCCCTTGTCCTGTCACTATAGGCCTCAGTAAAAAGTCTCTCTCTCTCTCTTTCCTATAAACCCCCTTTAAGTATTGAAAGGCCACAAGAAAGTCTTCCTGGAGCCTTCTCTTCTCCAGGCTGAACAACGCCACCTCTCTTTCTTTCACAGCAGAGGTGCTCCAGCCCTATGACCAATTTTTCTGTCCTTCCACTGGACCCGCTCCCAAATCTTTCCATGCTGGGGATCCCAGAGCTGGACACAGTGCTCCAGGTGGCATCTCACGAGAGAGGAGCAGAGGGGGAGAATCACCTCCCTTGACCTTCTGGCCACGCTGCTTTGGATGCAGCCCAGGAGATGATTGGCTTTATTGGCTGCAAGTGGATGTTGCCAGATCATGTCTAGTCTTTCATTGACTAGTATTGACCAGTTCTTCATCACAGGGCTGCTCTCAATCAATTAATGACCTAGTCTATATTGATACTGAGGATTGTAGTGACCCAGGTGCAGGACCTTGCATTTGACCTTGTACTTCATGAGGTTGATCATGGAGCTGCCTATGCTACTGACACCTATGTTCAAGATGACAGTTTTCACCTTCATGTTTGTTGGAGTCCTGATGAGAAATTATCTGGATATGGGACCTCAGAGAACTTAGCCATGAATGGCTCCAAAGCAGACAGCACATGACCTCTTGGGGTGACCTCTTTCATACGACACCATGCAAAATGCTAACATTGGGTAGCTAGAACTGGTAGCCACCTGGAAGATATCAAGCTGTGAAATGCTGCTTTTACTTATATCCCTGCTTATCCTTGAGATCTGAAGAGATGCATCTTTCAGTTGGGAGCAGACTGGAGAGGGCTGCACTGCTTTGCATCATCTACAGCTGCAGTTATCACATCGTACAATCCCACTGGAAGTTGCACTGATTCAAAACCATTTAACTGCAATTAAACACGGACTGACAGGTAGCTAAACTTTTGGAAACATTTTAGCAATGGTTCTTTACCTTGATTCTCATTTTTAGCATGATCACACTGTAACTGTCCATCTGTCTTAGCTGTCTGTCAGTCCTGCTTCTCCCTCCTAATGTTGTTTCCGTCCACTTGCCAATTTCAATGAGACTGAAAGAATGACTCAGAGTTGCAAGAATTTCTTATTAGGAATGTACAGAAGACTACATTTGTGGGCCTATGCAGGGCAGGGTTTCAACGTGAAAACCAGAGTTACGTGTTCCTCTTGGCCTGGTGGCACATCAGTCAATGTGTGGGCAACCTGAGGGCATTGCTGCCTCTTCTGCTTCTTGCTAAACTGGTAATAAGGCAACATGAGAGGAGCTGGAGGGAGTATGGCTGGGAGTTCAGGGGTTATCAGGAAGAACTGGAGGGATTTGGGGATTTTCAGGGTTGTGGAGGACCAGAGGTGTTGGGATCTGCAAAGTGCATGCATTGCCAGGCTTGGGACTTGGGAAGGTCCTTCACGTATCTCAGTAGGTGGAGATTGTTCTGTACGTGAGAGGAAAGCTGAGACTATTGTGGTAGGCATGTTTACAAAACATTATGCACACAATTCTGTAGAAAATCTGTCTTCATTTAATTCTGCTGCTTATGAATAATATTTGGGTGGCTTATGATCAAAAATGTTCATCGTTCCCTTTCCAGAATTGAAGGCTATGGTGACTTCTACATCCTGGTCCACAGAGCTGTCCATTTTGATTTTCATTTTGTGTTCATTTGTGCAGCTAATGTGAGTGTTTTCCTAATCAATGCTGGTAGATTCCTCTTTAATTAATGTTGATGAGTTGGAGCAAGAACAGGATGGGCCACTGGTAACATGTCCCCATGGCTAAGTGTTTGAAGGGAAAAAGGCAGGCTTGTAAAACAGAAATTATCATGGAGGGATGTACCACAATGAAGACTCTCCATTGGACCTTTGTTTCCGTTAAGGAGGGAGAAGAAACACTCCACAGTCATCATGTGAAGATGAAGAAATTACATACCAGGGATGCTGAGAAAAAGAGGAATCATAAGCCTGAGTGAATTTGTACAGCTCAGCTGGTGCTTCACTGTACCCCTGCCTGGCTCCTGACACATACTGGCACCAGTAAAAGCTCTGATGGGGATTTGGTGCTGTAAGTCTGCCCTGCTGTAAGTCCCTGCCCCTGTGACATCCCGACACAGACACCCTTGGACATCAAGATGCTTCATCAGGCTTCATCGGGTTGCCCACATACAAAACTCTTTACATACAGAAATAAATACTGCCCAGGGTGTGCTCTCTGATAGGAAGACTTCATGTCAATGCATCCCAACCTCAGCATAGCTCAGGGCTGGTAAAAACCCCACTGATTTTCCCTGTTGGCTTCACAAAGAAGAGATCTGGTGATGTGTCACAAACAAAATAGATCTGTTCAAATGAAACCACCCTGACAAATAGCATCCTTCTTAAAATTTAAATTAACTGGTTTTCCCCCACTAATAATACCAGTCACAGAGCCAAATTCTTAGCTGTGCTTTCCCTTTGTTTCTTTTGTTTATTTAATCTGATTTAATTTAATCAACCATTTGGTTTTGGAGCTGCCTTTATGAATCTGTTTAAATATACTGAGTGCTACTTTGGAAATAGAGATTTGCTGTCCTTTTTTGTCTCTTTTCCTCCTAACGGGCTGCAAAATCTAGAGTTTAGAAGATTCTTTTTCATGTCTCTTTTAAGCAGACGATGCAGTCTACTTGAATAAAGACCGATCAAAAATTAATTGAGGGCTTCAGGATTTGCCTTGGTACGAAGTAAGGCTATTCCATTGGCCTAAGGCAACACATTCCCCAGGAAAAAAAGCTTGTAGGAAGGAAGAGCTCACATCCTATGGCCAAAACTTGAGCTATCTTTCCTGGTAGTCAGACTTTCTCTCTAGATCATCATGGTTACCACACCATTGCAAATAGTGAAGGAAGAGACAGTTCTACCTCAGCACCATAAGTAAAATCAAAGGTTGATTTTCTGAATGATGATGAATTAAGGTTAGGAAGGGCTGAATAGGGGCTGCCAGGGGAAGAAACAGGGTTGAAAGAAGGACAACTAGGGACAGAGGGCTGAAGGGAGACCCCTGAACGGTCAGGCTTGTCTGCTGTTTAGAGGGGTAGGAGATCACAGAATCACAGAATCACAGAATCGTAAGGGCTGGAAGGGACCTCAGGAGATCATCTAGTCCAACCCCCCTGCTAAAGCAGGCTCACCTAGAGCATGCTACACAGGACTTCATCCAGGCGGGCTTTGAATATCTCCAGAGAAGGAGACTCCACAACCTCCCTGGGCAGCCTGTTCCAGTGCTCTGCCACCCTCAGAGTGAAGAAGTTCTTCCTCATATTCAACTGAAACCTCTTATGTTTCAGTTTGATGTGACTATCTCAAACACTGTTGCATGGAAGATCTAAAAAGGAGGACCTTTGGCCAACCTGTTGGATGTTCGCTCAGCAGTGGTTACTGTGGCATTAATGACCCCACAGTGTTTGGTTGTTCCTGTTGCCCATCCCACTATTGTCCCTCAAGACAGAGGGCCACAGCTGTGCATGCCGAGGGGGAGGCTTGATCTCAGCAGCAGCAGGGAAAGGGAGATCATTTCGCAGGGCTCTTCTGAGCACCATTTCCTACCAGGTGGCATTGCACCAGCTGCAGGACCCAGGGCTGTCTCCTGCTCTGCACTGTCAGTCAAGGGCTCCGGATGGCCGCAGTGCAGAGGCAGGACAGTGCTGGAAGTGAGTTATACGCCAGCTGGGCTGCTGGGTAACACAAGGTGAGAGTCAGCAGTATGACTCTCTTATTCAATATATGACTTGACAGGTCTGAGAACCTGGAGTGCTCCCCAGCCACAGACTAAACGGGACCTGTCAGTTGGTCCAAAGTGAAAAATTAGGTAGGTTTGCCTGGATATCAATGAAACAAATGGGGCTTATCAGAAACTCAAAGGTCAGAGCTTGTCGCTTACCAAAAAGAGTATCAGATGGGAGTAACTTGTGAGTACTACAACAAAAAACTGTGTAATGAGATGCAAAAGGAATACTTTGCAGTATTGCCTACAGTGCTTTTCCTTGTCTGTGCTTGAGGCACCCACCTTGATCACCTTTTTAAAGTCTGGGTGGGGGGCATCTAAACAAAACAACCTAAGGGGCTGGTATAAGTAGTGACTTTATAATAAACTAACATTTTCAGCTCTTTTTAACAAATCACCTCTAGAACATAATTGATTCAAGCCAGCCACAGACTTCCTTTTCTTAGTATTATTTATTATGATTTAATCATCCCAGGGTTTTCAGACCTGTCATTAAGTTTCTTCCAAGTATGCTGAGTGACACAGCAAAATCTCAACAGTAGTTCCCTCTGTGTCCATTATTCTTTGCCTTACTACAGATGTTACCAAGCTATGGAGCTGGACGTGGTCCACCTTCAGTGACCCCATTACCCTTCCCAGTTATGTCTTATAAGAAAGGAGAAGAGGAGCCTTAGGAAGAAGAGGGGAAAAGTGGAAGGGGCAGAGTCTTTTTTTTTCAGGGTCCTTTTTGTTCTCTCATTTCCTAACTCCCTGCCTGCCTCCCCTGAGAGGCAACTTCAAAGCAGACGAGATGTCCCTGCTCCATTTAGGTTAACAGTTGTACTTGATGATCTTAAAGGTCTTTTCCAACCTAAACGTTTCTATGATTCTATGATTTTCAAGGCTTTCTGCTTGAAGGTCTCAGGCTGCTTTAAGAAGTGGCAGCAGCTCTTGGTCATCCCCACGCCTTTTAGTCAGGACAAGGACACAGAGAGTAGCATATGAAGAGTGATGGATACAGCAACTACCAGCTGGGGAACTTCAGAGAAGAACAAATTAGAGGGGGGATGTGACCTGGAAGGACAGGATAGGCATGGATTTTAAGGTGAAGCAGACAGAAAGGGGACAGAGAAATTACTTAGATGCAATTGAGGTCTAAGTGGACCAAATGGGGTAGGAAAAGTGGAGGGGAAAGAAGAGAAACTCCATGTGACAGAGTTAAGGGAGAGGGACTTCTCTTGAACCAATCCACTCCCAGAAGGCTTCACCGTCTGTCCTTATATACCTGGATATTTCCCTTGCCAATCCTATGGCTGGTTCTGGAAGGTTATTCCTTGAGATAAGGGTCCTGGCAGCATGAAATATTCTTCTGCTTTACTGTTTTGCCTAACATTCATCTGCATGGATACCATCCCTTGAAAAAATGCATGGGAAACAGGAGCTCTGTAACCAAAATAAATTTGGGGCCACAAATGAGACACATAGGAAGGTGGAGTCCACATCACCTCTGGGTACCCAAATGCAGTCTGTCCATCTATCTGTCTGTCCAACCTTGTGGAAATCTCTGGAGGATTTCTGCTTCAGAGTCCTGAGTACAGCTCTGGGACGAGCAAAGTCAGAGGTTGCACCAGTGAACATATTAGATGTCCGGTGTTAATCTAGGACAAGGCACTATGGTGGTTACTCAGGGCTATGTTTACTAGGGTGATGTACACACCATTAATATTGGTAAGCATCTCCCCATCCCTTTTTCTAAAGCACCTAGTAGGACTGGTGGAATGGAAGGCTTGGGGTCTGAAACTTAAATTTCCTTCTGAATTAAATTAGATCCAGTTTCAGCAGAAAGGAAAATTCATCTTTAAATGTATGGAAGGTACCCCAACTTTTCAAACTTGATGTTATTTACTAAAGCTGAGAAGTGTTCAGGTGGTCGTCAGTGACCAGACAAAAAGGCACTTGACAAAGATCACATGCAATATGCAGATGTGTTAGCTAATGAGGCCCAGTTCTGATTAAATGCATAGAGAAGAAAGCTTTGCTATACGTTAATAAAGAACGCGTTCCTTATCATATGAGAAAAGTAAGAATTTATAACACTCACTATTTTTGGAGGATATAAAAAAAGTCACAAGACTTGAAATTGTCCCAAGTCCTGTTTCAGGAATATGAATGAAGTATTTCATTTTCCTAAAGCAGGAACATGCAGTACTTAGCATTTCCAATCGGAGTTTATTTTAGTCCAATTTATTTTCAACAGCTTTCCCCTCATCTTGAGTGCTCTGAGAAGAGATAAAGATAATACATTCCCACTAGAGACAAGGGATAAAACAACATCAGCAAAAAAAGATGTGTACATTGAATCAATCCTCTTAGTGAGCTGAGATTTCAGCCAGAGGAATAGGAGCAGGAGGGTTGGAGACTCCAGGTATGCGAGGTGTGTTCTCCTTGGCAGGGGGAAGTGATTTGGTATGTGGTGGAAAGTAAATTTATATTTTGTTGTCACCATGCAGCATGGCTTTGAGATACAAAAGTTGAAGCTCCTTTCACATGTTAACAGCCCAATAGCTCCAGCCAAATCTTTGGTATTTAGGTCAGCATCTTTTTATTTGTCTTTGATTAAAAGGAAAATATTTTTTTTAAAAAGAAAGAGAAAAAAACCCAAATAAATGTTTTCTCTTATTTTTGTTTTGTTTTACTTCTTTTAATCAAATAGAAATTAATAAGAATTTTTCACAAAATAGTAACCTGTAAGGAACAGGGTAATCCCACATCCAGATAGACTTTGGCTAAAAGGGATGTTGTTGGATGTTAGTCATGGTTCAAGAAAGGTGAGGAACTCCTAGAGAGAGTTCAGAAGACAGCAACAAGGATGATGGGGGGACTGGAACATCTCCCTGTGAGGAAAGGCTGAGGGAGCTGGGCTTGTTCAGCCTGAAGAAGAGAAGACTGAGAGGGGATCTCATCAACACATACAAATATCTTAACAGTGGATGTCATGAGGACGGAGCCAGACTCTTTGCAGTGGTGCCCAGCAACAGGACAAGGGGCAATGGGCACAAACTGATGCAGAAGAGGTTTCAATTGAATATGAGGAAGAACTTCTTTACCTTGAGGGTGATGGAGCCCTGGAACAGGCTGCCCAGGGGGGTTGTGGAGTCTCCTTCTCTGGAGATATTCAAAGCCCACCCGGATGGTATCCTGTGCAACCTGCTCTGGGTGAGCCTGCTTGAGCAGGAGGGTTGGACTAAATGATCTCCCGAGGTCCCTTCCAACCCTTGCCATTTTGTGATTCTGTGAGACTTTCTGATAACTGGTATTGTCCCTGTTTTTAAGAGACTCTTGTTTTATAAAAATGGTGGAGCTGATATTTGGATCCCATCTTAATGCTTCTGTGTTTTCTTCTGTCTTTGATGGGTGTGGCTTTTTTTTTTTTTTTCTTCTTAGCAGCTGGTTTCCTGGAAATCCTTAAAAAAATAGACAGCATCCTTCTTTTGATATTTTCTGTTCCTCCTGGAGGACTGCTAGCACTCCACAGTTGATTATGATAAATGTTCCTGGTGTAACTAATCTAACTGTTATGTCTGCAAATTGTCAGCCTCTATCAGCTTGAAATCTAACAGTTTGGCCTAGTTGTTGTAAAGGTTTGATACTCCTATGTCTTGCTTTTATAACTATTCGAGGGTAGTCTGGAGAGCCTGGCAGATGTCGGCAGTAAGGTGTCCTTTAATCTTCTGAGGTTTTGCTTCTGACTCAAACCTTTGCATGTAATACTTTGCCCACTCACTGGTCAAATATATTGTCTGCTATTATTTGTCATTTATTTCTTTATTTTTGGAGATGTTTTTCTATTTGCACTAACTCTCATTCTCCCGTTTGACTGTGCTCAGCAAAGATGATTGTAACAGTAATGACACAAAACCCCTCTCCATAAATTACCCTTTTAAAGACTCACTCTCTGAAAATCCTCTGCAAGGACCAAAGGCTGCTTATTCACAGTGCTTGTTGTAGATATTTGAATAGATGCAGTATCTTCTTATTTTTTAAAGGCTCTGCAAGCACAGCAAAGAACACGCAGTCCAGGGTTAATGGTGGAGTGACAGCTTCTGGGTTGCCTCGGTATGAGTAATAGTTACGTATGAGGATTTGTCAAGACAGTTGACATACATCAAGGTTAAGGACTGTGAAGCAGCTTTTAGAATAAGTTATTTCACCACATTCCTGTATCTCCTGCCCTGTCCTGGGTGCTTCGTACTGTATTACATGAAGAAGTCAACAGTAAAACATGACCCAATGAGCTGGCCTTGACTCAGTTCATTTGAGGTTGATGGTACATGTAGACAAACAGAGGTAACTGGACATCCTTGTATGGAGAAGCCAGGACTACATGTTTCCCAGTTAGGTACTTAATATTGCTGCCTAAACAAGATCAGTTACCTGCATCCCTCTCTTGAGTGAGGTATAACTTCCATGGACTGCAGGGGGAGATAAGGACATCTGGGCTCCAAATCTAGAACTGAAATTATGGTACATATTTCACCAGAGTTTTATTTGCAAAGTGACTCATGACAGAGAATAGAAACTCTTAAATCACCACTGCCTGAAAGGTGTGGTATGGAAATGCATTTTGGGACTGTGAAAGTTCTTGCAAACCTCTATATCTCTCAGAAATGGGTGATATTCTAGGCAGGAATTTATGGCTTTTGCTAGTGATATGTTCAAGAGATGTACCTGAAAAGGTCTCTTTTTTCTCTAGATTATCTACAGCTAAAAAAATTCCCTGGAAGAAATGTTCAACAAGAAGAAAATCCAAGGTGGACAGGAATGTCCAACCAAACATAATTTTGCTTCTGCAGTCACGCACTGCTGTTTCCTTGTTGGCGTGGCAAATTGTGGTGTGCTGGGCTGTGAGACAGCACTGAAGTTCTGTACCCAACCATGGAAAAGATATGGATCAGAAACAAAACTCAGCACAGACCTCTCTCCACCCTGCTGGTTTTGTTGGGAACAAAATATCTCTGCAAGCCGTATCACACTAACAGGGTAACCTCTTCTAGCACCATTTTTGTAAGAATCTGCCAGCCTGCCATTTGGGACTTGGATCTGTGTGTTTCTGGCCATCATGGAAGGTGGGGTTGCTGGACATGTCAAAAGCCTGGTTCAGGTCATATACCACAAATCCAACCCCTGTACTTCAGTCCCACTGCTTTTACATCCACCATTGCTGTTTAAGAGGTTGAGGTGAACCCCCTTTGAGTAGACCTTGATTACACCAGATCTCCAGAATTTAAGCAACCTCTTACCCCCAAAATATCTCAGCCATGAGTTGGTGTGTGCTCACTTTAGCTCCAGGAAGGATCCCAGTGCTCTCTTCAGGCTACTTGGAGGACTACTGCCTTACTGCACAGCAAAGCACAGGTAGTGCTGAGCCATACGAAGGATTTTTGTCTGGTTTGTCCATCACAAGGGCCACCCCACTCCATGTTATCAAGGCCTCCCTTTTTCTGCCACACTGGATCTCCCTCCAAGCCATGCATAGAAAATGCATCATTTCCTTCCAACCTCCCTCTTTCCACCACCTTGGTAACCATCAAAATGACATTTTGGGCACCAATCAGTGACTTTGTTTTGGAGAAGTATAAACAATCCAACAAGGGGTTTAAATGGTACAAACCCCTCTACTCAGTGCAAGATATTTGAGTGTCCTTTGTTATTCCCTGCTTCATTTTCCCCCTCCCTGGTCCTCCTCCATCACTTCTCCACCCGGCAGCTTGGTCCCTTTTGTACACAACATCCTTCTCCTTTCACAAAACCACAAAGACCCAGTGGGGAGGTGGACACAGGAAATGCTGCAAGCAAGAAAAATCCATCCCCTCTCTGTGACACTTGAGCTGCTGGGGAGGTATTGGCATTTTTTATGTGTGTGTGTGATGTGAGTTGTGTTTTTTCTTTTTTTTTTTTTTTTTTTTTTAATTCCTCTTTTCCAGTTTTCCCTTCTTGTTGATTTGAAAGGAACTGAAAATGAAACCTGCAGGCAGAGCATTGTCTCCCACCACCTCCCAAGCTTTCCTTTATTTTCATAAGCTGCCCTCCTTGCAATGCTTGAAAAGGAAGGGGAAAGATTTCATCATGTTGTTTCTTCAACATGCCCACCTAGCTATGTGCATGAGGGCACTTAAGCAGTCCTTCTGTGACTGAAATCCTCCATCCTTACCACACAAGACCTGCATGTGCAAACTTCTGCTGGAGTTTTGTGTACTACTAACTTCCAGCAAGGCCATGGTGACTGTGAGCACAAGGGGAGCTAACAGGGTTCTTTGGAGGGGCTAACATTACGTGTAGGATGTTTGGAATTCTTTGGTTTACATTACATTGTCAAGCACACACCCAGCAAAAGTGAATTAGATGGCATTAGGTAACAGAACATCTCACGGGACTTGAGTTTGCAGCTGGTCTTATTCTTTGCCATGTGGTTTTGCTGGAGCAAGTTTGTTTCATTCCAATTTTACTACAGAATGTTATTTACGTGCATGAGAACGTGCCATGAAATAGTTCAGATCTTGCTTCTGGAAGGCTTTGAGGCTTCACAGAAATGTTCATTAGCATTGCAGTTGTACTCTTGAGTTATCCCTGTGTGAGCCGTCTTCTGATGCCTGGGCTCAACTTTTCTGACTTTAGGCCTGGCACCAGCAATGGAGAGAGGAGCTTGCACTGGAAACACATGTCAGTGGGCAGTGTGGAGGTGAGAGCCTGAAACCACCGGGTTTTTTTCCAGGGAATTTTCTGTTTCAGGAGGGTTATGCTATAAACTCATTGTTGTTCCCTTTGGGATGAAAACCAGCTAGAGAGGAGACACCTCTGCTACAGGAGATGACACAAAAAAAACTTCAGGGAACACGTCCTTGTGGTCCTTGCTTAGGTCCAGCTGTGTGAAGGATGAACCCTGGTCCAAAATCTTGGCCAACCATGGCACTACAAGGGGTCTGGCCAGCAGCCTTCCCTTCTGCAAAGGTTAGATAACAAACCTATAAGCTGGGAACATTTCTCAGACTGGTAAGAAATCAAAGAGCCAAAGTCTTTCTGTCCATCACCAAATTCTGTTTAACATTAAAAAAAAAAAAAAAAAGAAAGTCGAACACCTAATCCCCCAGTACCAGCAGCTGCCAATATCACAGCATTTCAGGCCTGATATCTCAGTTTGATCTCTTCTGGTGGCTTCATTTTCTCTTTCTCCAAACCTGCATTGTCCCGTACCTCTCCCCCCACTCCCTTTCCAGAGACTTGTGATAACCATTGCCTAGGTAACAGCATCTTGCCTGGTGTGTTTTACTGACTGCAATGCATGTGGGGGCGTGTGCTGTGCCTGCATTCCCAGTGGGATAAGAAGCGGAGAGTCGAATACAGTGTGTGGGAGAGAAACTTCTTACGTTGCTTCTGACACCAGCGGAGGCAAGAAGGTCAGCTTCTTGCATCCCTATATAGCACCTGGTAGCAGCTGCCATGGTGGCTAGCAAAGGATTTGTCAACTTATTGGGGTCCTGGTGAGAGGGCTAGGAAGGGAGTGATTTGGTAGAGTTTCTGTGGGCATGCTTGCCTGGGATATCCTTGTCAAATGTGAGTTAGTTATGCATGGCTAAAGCTTTGATTATTCAGAAGCCAGCTGGTGGGGAAGCTGATTGACGCTTCATTCATACCTTGGGCTTCCTCTGGAGCAAGCTCTAAATCCAGCAGAAAAAAACTCCACCACAACCACAAGATACATCTATCAACAAAGATCAAGAGGAGGAGGACCAGCAATCCAGCAAACTAATCTAAGAAACATTTTTGTGCCACATGAAGGGTTAATTCGGGACTAGGGAATGTCAAAAATTCTGTGTGCCTCATGAAACTTCATCAAAGCATTAATTTAGGGAAGTTTGTACTTATTTCCACTTATGTGAGGACTGGAAACCAGGTAAAAGACTGCAAGCAGAGGTCAGGCATAGCATAGAGGATAGAATAGAAACAGGACCCATGGAGGCTTTAATTATCTTAGTTATAAAGTGAGCTCGTAACATATTCATGACTTCTTTTTTAAAGGTGCCTGAAGCATTAAGGGTTGAACCAACCAGCAAAGGAAGAAAGGTAGATGAGAAAACTCAGAATTTAGAACTGGTAGCAGAAAAGGCTAAAATGAGGTCGTATGCGGGGAGATAGAGGAATAAATTCAAACGTGTCTATGTTATGTAAAAGAGAATTTAAGAAGCAAGTCATGCTGAAAGAGATCTGTATGCAAGGGTGGACAGCAAAGTAGATGGCAATTTGGTCCCACAAGTCAGGACTTGCGTCAGGGAGAAGGGGAAAAGAGAGGCCCTCTTGGTTCATTGCCAACTCCCCATGGACCTGCTGCTTGCAGGTTTCCTTGGAAAGTCTGCAGTCAGTGGGTTCATATTGCCAGACAACTCAATACGTTATTGATAAAGGTCCCCAGGTCAATGCCCAGCCTTGGTGAGTGAATGCAGAGAGGGGTGCAGAATGAATGCCCACAATCCCACGCCGAAAAACAGATGGCTGCAGAGCCAGGAGGTTTTTCTGCTGGAGCAAAGGTGTGAGCTGTGGGAAGAAAGTGTGCAGAGAAGCATTCGACCAGGCAGTGGAGGTAAATCCACAAGTCTCAGAAACATACTGGCTTTCACCTGCACCACAGTTGCTTTCTGACCAGCTTGGTAACACATCAGGAGCATTCTTGACCTGTGACTCCTTCAAGAAAGTACAGATCTGCTTAGCAAATTGGGCTGTTCAAATAAGGAGCTAATCAAAGTGAACTATTCTGCTGCTAGACAGGGTCTTCCCTCCACTAAAAATAGCTTTTCAGTGCAGAGAAAGGATTTAAAATATTGACATGGGGATACTGGGCTCTGGTAACAACTCTTGTACAATGTAAACTGTGGAGTTAGCACAGTAGAGTATGGGCAGATCCCTTCTCCGTCGACTGGGGAAGATGAAAATGGGGCCTGGAGAGGAAAGGGTTCAAAGCCTTCACCCAGCAAGCCAGAGAAGCCAACACTTGTGGAAACTATCATCAGCCAGAAAAAATGTATCTGGAAGCCAGAGAAGCCAACACTTGTGGAAACTATCAGCCAGAAAAAATGTATCTGCGTAAAAACCAGACAACTTCTGGCCACTAAACCACACTCCTCAACATGAAGCCACCTCCCTTCTCCCTTTGCCTTGTGGTTGCCTCATCTTCCCCATTCCCTCTTTTAAAGGGTTGCTCTTTACTTTGACTTTTCTCTGATGCTTTCAAGTCTGTTTCTCTCCACTGTGCAGAGCTTCCTAGACAAATCCAGTGTGTCAGAGGTGGAGGGAACAGTACCAGCCACCAGAAAACACCATTGAAATGATTTTCTAGTACAAGCTAAAATGAAATAACTCAGCATAGTGTGCACATCAATCCTGCACATCAAGATGGATTAGAAATGAAAGGGGCAACCCTTGGAAATGAGCATAAAGCTCCCAACATTTCTCCAAACTTTTGAACTCATTTGTCATGTTCCCCTCCTTCCTTTCTTTTTTTTAATATTTTTTTTTTCCTTTTCCTTTTGCCAGGAGTGAAACCACTGCAAGCTTTCACTGATCGTTCTTGTGCCATTCGAGTCAGATTCAGAAGCAAGGCAGCAAACAAGGCCTCAGGGTATAAATAAAACACTGAAGTCCTCTATGCAGGGAGAAGGAAAACACCTTCAATGTGTGCTCACAGTATTGGAAGAGGAAATAAAACTCCTCAGAATTAGCGGTTTCTTTTACTTCCCTCTCATTGAGTTTTTGTTTGTGTTGGATGGGTGTCCTGTGGTTTGCAGCTTGTATACTGTTAGATTTTTTATTTGGGGATTTAATGTCCCAAATAATAATGTCTCTGGGATTCTGATGCTTTCTGGATTGTACAAAGACTGGAAATGGCAGGAACTTTATTACAGCGTACGACAACTATCAGTTATCATTCATAGCTCATATTAATCTGGAAGCATTTAGGAGCAGCTAACACTCATGAAAACCTCGTTGTGTGACCCCAGGCTGCAGTCCAAGGGCTCACTGTGGGGACAGTAAGTGCTTTATCTAGACAGGTGGTGGAATACCAAAGATATTACTGGTTATCATCTCATTTTCCTGCTAATTAGTTCTTACCTATCGCCACTCCACACCATTGGTTTACCTTTCTCTGGTCCCAGTCCTAGAGGCTTTTTCCCTCGTCCTTCCTGACTGATTTCTTAATAATCCTTTCTCAAAGCACTTCCTTTCCACTCTGTGCTGCATCTTCAGAGCAGAAACTGAATCCTTTGAGGATGCCATTAACGGTGAGGGGAACTGACTGGTCTCTGAGCAGTGGAAAAAGTTTTAATGCAGAAGTTACCTGCTCATGAAATATAGTGAGGAAAAAATATAGGAGCAACCACCCTTTTCCTCATTTATTTTCATATTGTTTGTCAATGCAAAAGGCAGATATTGAGGTGTCTGTTTTTGTATAGGTGACTTGCAAAAGCAGGAAGAAAGAAGGATGTGGGGGAAGAATATATAGAAACAGGCTGGAAGAGGAGTGGTCAGCCATGGGATGAAAAATAATAGGGGGAAAAGGAAGGAGGAAGAGGATGGCAGGAAGAGGGAGTAGCACCCAAGGTAGGGATGTCCTGCCACCTGGTTCCCTGCAGTCCTAAAAAAAATAAGAAAATTTCCAAAGAGAAAAGGTAGTTGACAACCCAATGAGCGCTGGTTTTCTCCGTCGTATGCTGGAATTACTGATGAATACTGGAAGGGACTTTGAAGTTCCTGTAGAAACATCCTCAGAGTTTGTCTCCTGCCTCCATGTTCAAGGGCAAGGGACTTCAATGACTCACCAGCCACTGACCAGGGACATTCATGATCTTTCCCTGGTGAAGGCAAAGAGCTCCAGTCCCAAGGCTGTGCCCAGCACCCAGAAAATCAGTGCTGCGGGCTCCTGCATGGGTCCTCAACCCCCTGAAAGTGAGGTTTTGGTGAAGTGAGGCAGCAGGTCAGCT
>NW_009259533.1:227657-227912 GCF_000687185.1 Egretta garzetta | reverse complement strand
TCCTGTGACAAACGTGGATGTGGAGCTGAGAGGAGCTGGGAAGTAAGCTGCGGTTTTGTTCTGCTTCTGAAAGGAGGAGGAGAGCGACAGCCGGAAGGCACAACCTTTGCATCTGTGGGGTAGAGCTGGGAGGGGAGGGTGTGTGAGGAGCAGATACCTTCCCTCCTGTGTATCTGTGGGGTGTGCATCTTCCTCTATCCCCTGCCTCTCCCTCTCCCACTCCTCCCGAGGTGCCTTTCAGAGCTGCTGCTGTGG
>NW_009259533.1:204193-227506 GCF_000687185.1 Egretta garzetta | reverse complement strand
CAGATTCCTTTGTCATTTTGTGGGGTGGTGGGAGAGCCGGTGGTGGTGCCAGTGGGTACAAGCTACGTGGGGCAGATTAGCTGCATCCTTGTATGGGTCTTGCACTTCTTTCCTGCCTTGGCTGAGAAAGCCCCACCAGCTGCAGTAAAGGGCAGGAGTGGGGACAAGAGGGGGAAAGAAAAGAGAAGGGGGAGACAGCCCCGCTCTGAATGTTAACACTCTCCTTTCTGATTCACGGCATTCTTAGAGACCAAGAGCCTTCCCTGTTAATGAAATTATTCAGCAAAAGCCAGGGGGATTAAGAAGGGAATAAAAGCCCCGCAGTATCTGTAGTACCGAAGTCCTGGGAGCACTTCGAGAAGCTGGTGGGCAACAAGCATAACGTCAGCCCCTTTGTTTGGCGTCTCTTTGCTGAGGTGGGCTGCATGCTGTGGAAAACATGACAGCGGCAAGAAAAGGAGTGAGGGAAGGAGGGGAGTGAAGGGGAGGACAAGGCAGGGTGTAGGGGGGGGTGGAGTTAAATCCCTGGCAAGGGAAAGGGAAAGCAAGCCCTGGGCAGAAAGGAAAGAATCAAGGGTACTGCCAAGGGAAAGGGGACAGCCCAGAGGGTCTTGGGGGATGATGTGGAACAGAAAATTGACCAGTTCCTGCTGTATGATCCCTTAGATGTCTTTGAACAAGCCTTTCCCTGCAACGGCACAGTTGTGGTGGTGGGTCAGAGCAAAGGACAGTGCAGCCCTGAGCCGTCAAAGCAGATCTCAGTGGGAAGGCAGGAGCACTGGAATATGTCCTTGGGGTACCCTAACCCTGCCAGGGTTCACAGACCTTCTGTATGAGAGCTGGTATGATGGTACCAGGCAGCACCCTGTGGATTTTCCTCCTGTGAATTTATCCAAACACATCTTAAACCCATGCAAGCACCAGTGGCATTATCCAGCAAGCATAACTTGTGTGAAAAAGTATCTCCTTGTGTTTGTGTTGGCCTCCTTGTCTTCTTGTATTAGAAGGGAGTGTAAGTGATCATCCCCTTATTCACCAACTCTTGACTCCTCATGATTTTGTAGCCTGCTCATGTTCCCCCTCCATCATAATTTTTTCAAACCAATGAGTCCTTTGGCACAGCATGGTGGTCTTCCTCACACTGCAGGACACCTCGACAACAAGCAGCATCAGTGGTGTTCACTATGGCCTTGGGGTTTGTGTGTTGGTCACGGGGTGGGCAAGCTGGTAGAGGCATTTCTTGGGTGCCAAGTCAAGCACAAGGGCAATCTCCCCACAGTAATCAAGATGGAGACACTGCAGAGAGGGAGTTGTGTAGATAGGATGCAGTCAGAAGGCATGGTATATAACGTCACTGGTCCTGAGATCACATTAATGCTCCTTCTCCTGTACCAGCTCCACCTTCCAGCATTCCTTCCCACCATTTTCCCTCTGTGTGTGTGCACAGGGCTTTGTGTAAAAATCCATGTGTTTAGGCAAAAGGAGAGCAGTCGTTGTCCAGAGCTTGCAGGAAACTGTCAGTTTGTAACTTCACATTTGGCTTAAGTTGCTGTCTGCCATGCAGCTACCAAAGGCACACTGATGTTAGAATCATAGAATGTTTTGGGTTGGAAGGGACCCCTAGGGGTCATCTAGTCCAACCCCCCTGCAGGGAGCGGGGACACTGCTAACTAGATCAGGTTGCTCACAGCCCCGTCCAACCTGGTCTTGAATGTTCCCAGGGATGGGGCCTCCACCCCCTCTCTGGACAACCCGGTCCAGTGTTTCACCACCCTCATGGTAAAGAATTTCTTCCTTAGATCCAGTCTAAACCTACCCTGCTTCGGTTTAAAACCATTACCCCTTGTCCTGTCACAGCTGGCCCTACTAAAAAGATTTTCCCCATCTTTCCTATAGGCCCCCTTTAAGCACTGAAGGACTGCAATCAGGTCTCCCCGCAGCCTTCTCTTCTCCAGGCTGAACAAGCCCAACTCTCTCAGCCTGTCCTCATAGGAGAGGTGCTCCAGCCCTCGGATCATTTTAGTAGCCCTCCTCTGGACCCGCTCTAACAGTTCCATGTCCTTCTTGTTCTGAGGGCTCCAGAGCTGGATGCAGTACTCTATGGATGGGAGCCAGCGTGGGCTTACCCTTCTCTCTGCATCTTCTGTTTGAAAATTATTGTCTTTTCTGTGTTGGTTTTCTGCTGGGTCAGCGAGTGGAGTGGTCTCTGGGTGTGAGCACACTTGCCAGAGCTCACACATGAGAGGCTGTGTGAACAACGCCACCAAGGAGGCCGGAGCAAGTGGGACTGTCTCTTTTGGTGGCAACACAAAACTGGTTTTTGCTTTTCTTAAGCTGGCAGCAAACTGCACCTTTCATTGGTGAATGATGCTGAAATACTGGAAGAAGATATTGCAAGGCCATACCTCTTTGAACAGTGAAATCCCCTGGATTTGTCTCTCTTGATTGGCCCAGGCTATGACCAAAGCTTTCCTTTCAGTTGTGAGCATTCATAATACCTTTCTGATAATACCTCTCAGATGTGGACTCCTTAGTATCTAATAAGAGCAGAAATGCAACAGCCATTTCTTTGGATGGGATCTTTGACTCTCCTCTAATTGTATGTGTTTGTTGAGAGTTGTCTGAAATTAGTCAGAGTTCAGAACCTCTTGCAGAGATGGCTAGGCAGAAACAATCACAGTCACGCTACTGTGAGCCTGTTTTTTCTGGGAAGATGAGTCTAAAAATGTTTGCAGACAGGAGGGAATATGAATAGACAAGACAGTAGTGGACCTGCTGCAAAGGACAGCAAGGACTCCTTGGGGCAGTGACCACAGGGGCTGTTCAGGAGGAAGAAGGGGACACTAAAATGGTATGGGTATCCCTGGCTTGTATGGAATAAATCAAGGGTTTGAAGACTGCAGAAGGTATAGAGAAAAGGGATGAGGAACAGCAAACACTTGATCCTTCATGGGGAAGCTAGTTGCTGGATGCTAAGAGGCGTTCACATATGTTTTGGTCTTTGGCTCTATTCTAGGGGAAAATTTACACTTCAAGTTTTTCTAGTGCTGAAAAGAGTATTTTTATTACAGTATGGTTTTGTGTATTGATTTGCTTTTTATTCCAGAGTACAGATTAAGAGACAATTGGTAGTTTGCTTAAATTATTAACTTCTGTAACTGCTAAATTGTCCAGAGCATGAGGAAGATGTTAACGGAACCTTCTCTGTGTATATATCTGAAAGGCGGGGGTGATTTTTTTCATCATCTCTTAAACTGTTGTAACACAGAGCTAACCTAACCTCACTTGTTGATGACAGCAGTCTAGTGCATACTTATGCCAAATAATGTCGTGCTCCAGTAGGTACCAGTGACACCACGACGACAGCAGAATCAGTTGTTGAGTGGCTTCTGAGCGCAGGACTGGATTTACATTGATTCAGTTTGTTCCTTCAATTAGTTGTCTCTTTATTGACCTATTATGTATCTTTTCCTCTAATCTTTCATCTCAGATGTACCCATCTGAATTACTTTCTCTGTTATTTTGCTGTAAGTTTGTGTACTGTACTAAAATACAGTGATAACCATGCTATGGAGGTCAATTTTTTGGTGTAGGGTTGGGTGAATGCACACCTGCACCCAAGCTTCCCTAAAGCTGACAGGCAGATTTTCAGGGCAACTCTTTCAAGACACAAAAAACAACTATTAAACTTCCAGGGTGTTTGTTGCTGTTTTTCTAATTTATATTATTGAACGAAATGTGACTACATTATGCTTTGTGCCGCTTTAAAATACTTAGTCAGAGATAATTCCTTTCCAAGGAACCTGCAATCTGAGGAGACAAGATGAACACACACAGAAGGAAGGACAGGAAGCTTATTATCCTTTTAGTGATGAGGATTTGAGGTTTTCAGTAGAAAAGGTCAGCATCTTTCAGGGGTGACTCAGCCCAGCTTAGATCTGAGTCACCTCTCATGCCCATCCCTCTCTGTGGAACATAGAAGAAGCCAAAGACGATGTGGTTCCTCCCATAGACATCTCCAGATGTGTCTCTAAATACTGGATCCTTAATATTTTTCTGCAGCTGAGTTATGTAAGGTGAAAGCAGACCTGAAATTTCCTCCAGGCTTCTCTGTGCATCTTTGGGCACTTAAACACCTTCAAAGTTCCCTCTTAAACCGCCAACCAACCCACTCCCAAGAGGAGCAGGGAGAGTTCTCAAAAGACGGTGACAAGAAACTGCATGTTGGAAGCAAATATGCAGTTCTGATTTCATGCATAATTTTTACCCATTAAACAGTTAAAAACATCCAACATTCTTCTTTTTATTTTTTTTCCCCTCCTTTGGATGGAATCATCATTTGTGTGCCTTCGTCCACATAACACCCTTAACAGATCTGCTGAGCTTTTTATAGAGATCAATAAAACTTAAAAGGTGGAACAACTGTGAGTTTCTCAAGTCCTTTACAAAAGGTTTACGCAGGGCTGGGGTTGCTGACCCCTTTGGGGTGATTGTTAGGAGAATAAAAGCCTAGGCGAGGACAAAGGCAAGCAAGTATTGGACAGAAAAGGGGATTTTGGAACTTTTAGTGCAAGAAAATGCCACAAATGTCAAAATCCCTGGAAAGGTCAAAGCTACAAGCTGCATAAACACAGGGGTAAGTCAGGCTGGTAATGAGCAAGGGCATAAATTGATGCAACTTTGTACGGAGAAGAGAATTAAAGGGTTAGGAAAGCACCTGGCAAAACAGCTGATGGGGATGGGTTATTCCAGAGTTGTATAATAAAGAGTGTGTGTGGGCGTATTTAAGGCCTCATTTCCTGATGTACATGGATCCACTTTCTTTAGGCATTGATTTAGTGAGGGGAGGAAAGGAGCCTTAATGTGTTTAGCAAAACCAGGAGCCAACATGTTTTACATCCATGTGTCCCTGCCACCCCTCCAGTCTAGTGAGGACTGTGGCTGCCCCTTTGCTCACCAGCCTGCTGCTTAACTATTGCCAGATGCATTTCAGGAGCCTTTGCCCTTTCATTCATTTCACTTGGTGGCAGATGCATGGTCTCGTGCAGTCAGATAACTCACATACCTACTTCTCTGGAGTAGCTCTGAAATTTCATGTATGCTCATGGCCAGAAGGTGCCGTGTGAACATTAGAGAGTCATCATTACCTAAATGACATTTGATATCATAACAGTAAAATTGGATTTGAGTTAGCTCTCATAAGCCTGCCCAGTAAATTGCATTGACCCCAGAACAAATGTCATACAAGCATTCATCCATCCATCCTCACCGTGTTGCTGTACAGAAGAACTTGGTAATACACACCCAGAGCTACTGGTGCTGCGGAGAAACAAAGGTCATATCTCCAGACGCCCAGACCGTGAGTCCTTACACGTCATTAAGAGGATGGTAGAGAACATAATATACTTACCAGAGGGGCAGACGGCAAGAACGTGGCAACCAGAACAAGCAGTTTGATGTTGTGCAGAAAAGCAAGTTTGATTAGATGAGTTCAACTCATCTAATTCAGTTCCAGATCTCAACAGTACAGGCACCCTTCCTTGCCAAATTAAAAATTCGTATGTGTATGGGAGGGAAATAAGAGTGAACGTCAGGACCTCCAGCAAAGGTAAGATTTAATTTCAGACTCTATCTTGTTTTGCCTGAAGTATTTTTCTTCCGTAGCGCAGAACAGAGCTCTTTAGAATGGAGCTCAGCCTGCTTGGGGCATTGTTCTCAGCATAAAATTTAGATCATGCTTTTCTGAAAAACACAGACCTGGGTCAAAATTGCAAATGTCAGATCTGGAGTTGACTTCTTCTAAAATCTCAGAGTGCTTGAATCTGGGATTCTTGTTTTGATCTCCTTTAGAGAAGAAATCTGAGGCTGAAGTTTCTGCTTCCCTCTGAATTGATGAATATTTGGAAATTTTTTACTTTTTATGGTTTTGCAAAAAAATTGTGTCCCACCAAGAGGTTTAATCATAATTTTGACACTATGACTTAACACCTGGACGTCTTTTTTAAAGGTTCAGTTTTCTTTTTTATATTTTTTGTAAAAAACAATAGTTCCAAATCTGTTTTGGAATAGGTAATTTGAAACTGATAAACATCATAGGTTTTGAAAGGTTGTAAGGGCAAATATATGTTCTCATGATCCCCAAAGAAGCGTCTTCATATGGAACACTTCTGAGAACACCTTTCATGTATTTATTGCTCTTTCACTCTTCTTTCCCAACAGCACGTTGAGTAAGGTAGGTCAACAGAAATACATTTTCCAAAGAGCTGATAACCTGACCTTGTTCTTATTTTGATCCTGGAAGGCTTTTTTTTTGCTTTTTCATTTGGTTTAGATAATGTATCTTCTTCTTAGATACCAAATGTCATAGTTACCTGGGCATTCATATGGTGCCTACAGAAATATAATTATGTATTCATACACCAGATGTAGCCTATCCACAGAGATTTGCACTACCATTTGGTCTAATGAAGTAACAGCTGGATTGAACAAGGGTGCACAATGAAACAGAAGAAAGACATCAATTATGAAGTATTTTCATCAGCCAAAGTCCTACTGACGTTATGTCCCGCATTCAGATTTCACTTAGAACCTGAAAACTAGTTCTTCTTGGAGACAACACCTGCTCTTCTCCGGGTGTTTAAAGAAAACCACCTTCTGCTCTTTTCAGTTGTTCCTCTCCAGTAGGCTTCTCTCGTTTATTTCTTATCCAGCTACAGCCAGTCCCCAAAAAGTGTATTCTAGGGGAATACCATTTCAGTCTGACTGGAATAAGTTGAGCTGTCTCTGTCTCTGTAAGTTCTATAGTCCCATCATTATGGGACCTGAGTAACCGTCATGTGAAATAATAGCAAAAGTCTAATCATTTTGGCCCAGACTTATCCTACATGACTGTAGATAGTTACCTGAAACACGTCTCAGATGATCCCAGGATCTCCTGCAGGCAGTGGAGCAAAAAGGCAGTCCTGCCACCCCAAAAGCTGTTTTTCTTTGGGTGTGTTGGGACCTCTATGTTACTAAAGCAGAAGACTAGATTCCTAATTTCAGTGCCTAATTTAGCTGGGATAGATATCTTGCTCCACAAATGCTGGAGCCTAAGGGAACTACATGTCTGTCTTAGATTCTTCACCTGGCAAGAGATTCATAGAGTCTCTGGAAACCTTTCTGTCAGGACTTGCACTCTCCTTTGTGTTTACTTTTTAATTTTGACTATTTGCTTTATTTGTTTATTTGCAGGCTTCTGTACGTGCTGGGGAAGAAAAGCTTTGAATATCAGCCTTGTCCTCACTACAAAGATTCCAAAATTTCTGGGCTTAACTGAGGTCTATTACAATTTCTTGTAAATCATGATGCATCCTTTCCATCAAACTTGAAGTTGATAATGCTGTTATATATGGTCCTCAGGACTATCTGGGTAGGGTTGTCATGGAGTCAAGCGCTAATGACTGGCTGGATCATCTGTCCAGGAACTGCTGCTCTAATGGAAAAATGGGTTGATTTTTTTAAGAAGGGAGATGGTTTAGTGCCCCTCTAGGCTGTCAGACATTCGATCGATCCACTCTGGTCTGGGAGATTGTCTGTTTTCCCACCTGATTATGAACCCCTCACTGCAACTCTTCCATTTCAACTACTTTTGAGATAAAATGCTGAGTATCCAAATGGATGGGCTGGCTCACCAACGGCCAGGATAGCAAAGGTAGAAGTTTTCCACCGTTTTTTAGCACAGGGGACATGTCTGAGCCTGGTGTGTGTCCGGTGGCTAGTGCAAAGGGGAAGGAGGACACCCACTTGGCAAGTACTTGGGTGTGTCTGCATGACTCTCTTCTTCGACTTCAGGTACAGTGAAAAAGTGTTGTTCATCTGAGGGTCAAAAACAAGCTAACACCCTGCAAATATCAAGGTCCAGCTTTATTACTCAAAAAAGACCTTTCTAGATGTTAGTGCTACGTTAGCTGTCTCTCTTCAGTAGGAAACTCGGCAAGGTCTGAAGACTTGACAGCTGTTTCATAAAAGAAAGGCCAATGGTATCCTGGGGTGTATTAAGAGGAGTGTGGCCAGCAGGTCGAGGGAGGTTCTCCTCCCCCTCTACTCTGCCCTGGTGAGACCCCACCTGGAGTACTGTGTCCAGTTCTGGGCTCCCCAGTTCAAGAAAGACGAGGAACTCCTAGAAAGAGTCCAGAGGAGAGCTACTAGGATGATAAAGGGACTGGAGCATCTCCCCTACGAGGAAAGGCTGAGAGAGTTGGGCTGGTTCAGCCTGAAGAAGAGAAGACTGAGAGGGGATCTCATCAACACATACAAATATCTTAAGGGCGGAAGTCAAGAGGACGGAAGCAGTCTGTTTGCAGTGGTGTCCAGCGACAGGACTAGGGGCAATGGATGCAAACTGAAACACGAGAGGTTTCAGTTGAATATGAGGAAGAACTTCTTCACTCTGAGGGTGGCAGAGCCCTGGCCCAGGCTGCCCAGGGAGGTTGTGGAGTCTCCTTCTCTGGAGATATTCAAAGCCCGCCTGGATGAAGTCCTGTGTAGCATGCTCTAGGTGAGCCTGCTTTAGCAGGGGGGTTGGACTAGATGATCTCCTGAGGTCCCTTCCAACCCTTACGATTCTGTGATTCTGTGTGAAATAGGATAAATGTTTTTAGGTAGGGCCATAATCTTTTCTAGCTTCTCCCTGCATCACCTTTCATGGTTTTTGCTAGAGGTTTCTGCTCTACTCCAAAGAGCTTAACACCCTTTAGTGTCTCTTCAAGTTTTTTAGATCACTTTTGCATTTCAGTTTTACCATTCACTTAGTCTTCAGTGAATGCCTTTACACCCTTTGAACTAAAGAAATTAAACTTCTGTTGCTGTTTTGAAAGGAAAAGGAGTAGTTATCGGTGGTGAAAATTGAGTACAGTGTGTGGCAAATTCAGCAGCGGTTCCTCTCACATAAGCACCTCTGCAAACCTTTAGGAAGTGTTTCAAATTAATGTTGACACCCTCTGGGGTTTTTCAGTCTCGTAAAGGTGTTAGGTTATGAAACCAGGAAAAAAAACCAGCACAGAAAGCTGTTTTGTGCTTGCCCTTCCCAGCAGCATCTCTAAGAAGGAGTGGGCCAAACAGAAAAACCTTATATTTTATACAGGAATGAAATGGGTCATCAACCTATAGATATGGAAATGAGTAAGAGAGTTTCAGAAGTGAGTGTTTGGGGAAAACAAGGAAAATAGAGGCACTCCATTTCCCCAATGCTGTAACTGTTGGCCACTTCTGAAAATGTACACTGATGAAGCACTAATTCATTCGTGCATTACAGCTCCTATATTCTAATCTGGACACCTTATTATTAACTCAAAGATAAGTGCAGACAGATAAATGTCCCACCTATGCTTGTGAATAGATACCTCCTGCTGAGTTGATCTTTCTGTCTCACGAACATTAGCCATCTGAAATAGTTCATTTACCTTCCTCACCCCAACCCTCCTGCAAAAAGCTCTCCAACACTTTCAGTGGAAGCCAGTGCTCTGTCAAAACAGAGAGCTACCTCCTTTTTTTGTTGCTAGATTTGCAGTTGGACTGCAATCAAGTGGGGTTCCCATGTGTGAGGAAGGAGTACGTCCTCTTGTGAATTCTTAGTGGTGTGTGTGTTTCTACATGCCTGTACGATGCTCTGAAACTATAACAAGCTGTGGACAGATAGTCCCCTGCCTATGAAGCAAATTCTAGCCAAGTTTAGGCTGAAGGAATTGCTTGCCACATTTCTTTTCCTCCTGAGAGCCTGATGTAACCTCTCTTGACCCAGCCAGTGAGATGGTATTTAGGACTTTTGCCAGGCTAGTGGGATTCTAGTGGGATCAGTGTATTTTGGGATGTGTTCCTATTTTCAAGGAATGGAACCAAGAGCTAAGAATAATGAATTTTTGAGCCGGCTTCCATGTAGACCTTGAATAAACAGAAGTTTTTTCTTCCTCTCTCTTAGCTCCTTCACAAGGCCATGGTAACAGGTTCTCTCTGGCTTCTTCTGCCTTTTCTGATTAATTTTGCTGGTTTTCTGCTCCAGCCAGGCACTGAACAGTGATTCAAGCCATTCTCCACCACTGTGTTTTTCCTCAGTTTCTAGGGAAACCTCTGGGCATCCACGGTTAAACTTGACCTTTGACTTCGCTGGGATGGGCCAACCGTCAGAAAGCACCTTCAATGGTTTCACCTATCACCAAAGAGGAAAGTATCAAATAGCTTCATCCTTCATTCTAAATGAAACAGAGCTAGCCTGCCCACCATCTCCCATGAAGTCAGAAGGTGCTCACAGATTAAAAGATAAGGCTAGAGGCAGTTGATCACAACCTCAAGCAAAACACCTGATTTTCTTGGAGGTGGATGAACTGTGTCTTTTCCAAGCTTTTTATCGCCTGGTTCCTGGCACTCACTGAAAGACTGACACCATTCCTAATCATGTGCCACTGTTCCCCTGGTGCTGGTGGACAGGAGGGATGCCAACCCATGGAGGACTTTCAAGCTCTATTTTCAGCCCAAGCAGCAGAAGCAAACAATATTTAATGCAGAGATGATTGTCATGGGGCTCATGGAGCATTTGCAGCTGTCTTTTTTCATTGCACTGAGTGATGTTACTGTGAATTTTACAGTCACATTCACACTACGACACAAGTAGGGATGGATCAGTGGTTTCTGATCCAGCCCACCCCCCTCTCAGCAGGTTGCACAGGGGCCTTCTCCTAGGCTGACTGTTGTCCTGCTGCAGCAGTTTTTCATAATGTCTGACCAGGTTTTCTTTGTTGCAACTTGGGTTTGTTTTCTCTTTTAGTCCTCCTGGGAGGTTCCTGTATCAATCAGCCATTTGTAGTGGTAATGTTACTGGTATGATTTCCAACTTATCTTGCCAGTACTGGGGCTGGAGGGGAATGGAGAGAGACTGCAAGTAGGTATAGAAAAACATCTCAGTAGAGATGTATGGTGTGTAGGTTGTAGGACTTTACTGAGCTCTAGAATATAAGGGGAGAAAATTATCCTCTTTCCTCTAGCCCAGAGATTCCCGAGATGTGGGTGTTACAGTACACCTACTTCTGAAAAACTTTCCCAAGCAGCTGTCTACAGAAATTAGTGCCTGCAGAAATCTGCAAGGAGGGATATCTTGAACATGGTCCCACCAGATTGTCTCACGACTTCTTTGCACTACATTGTTGGTTTATACCCATCTGTTTTTTCCTGTCTCATCTTTCATCTAGTGAAAAGGACATGGCAACGTGGCCAAGGGATTAGACCTTCATCTTGAAGCTAGGGATGAGATGAAAGGTACGTGCAATGAAAGGCACAAACAGAAGTTAAAGATGTTGTCAGTAATGTTATCAGAAAAAGGACCAAATTAACCCACTCTCTCCCACATTGCTGTGACAGGGTAACTAGTGTTTGGCTTCTCCTCCATCAACTATTGGAGCATGCCAGTGATCCTCTCTGAAGGTTTCTCTAACTTCTTTGCTAAAATCTGGAAAAATATATCCTACCTTTAAAGCTTGCCTTTCTTGATGAACTGTTTCTGGAGCTGTCTGATCAATACTCCATGCTCTATCCTCTCCTCTGAAATGCGTTAATGGGTGAGTAACAGAATGGGAAATTCATGTAACAGGGTTTTTCTAATGTGTGCAGTCACTTGCCTTCATGTACGTAATGCAGCAAAGCACTTAAGCACATTCTTGTCTTTAGGAACATGAGTATGTGTGCATCTCAGCATAGGTGAAGATTGATTGATGATATTAAAAATGTCAAATTATATTCCTCTTTTCTTTAATACTCTTGGGTTATTTTACAGATAATAAGTATGAGACAGACAGGTGCAATGAGTCTTAATTTTGTCTGATTCTTTGCTTCTATTGTATTTTATTGTCTCCAAGAGGAGATACCTGGGAAATTTAGGCTTATGGCACTAAATTAACCTTGATGGCAATTCCACAGAGAATACCAGGCATTGTTTTGACATGTTGAGAAGACACATTGCTGAAAGAAAGTGACCTCCACAATTATGTCTCACAAGTAATTAACAAAAATAATCTCGTTTCCATTTCGAGACAATCAGCCCTCTGTGTTGTTGACCTATATTTTTTTGGTTCCTTGTTCAAGCCTAGCTTTTGACCAACAATGACCCCAGATCATTTGTAATTGAGACCTGAAAGTAGAAGACGTGGTGTTTGATGATTGAGTTCATAGTCCTCAGCCAGGGTCCATGTGTTTATAGTACAAGATTCAGCTACTGCTCTTGTTCTTCTCTGGAGGATCCTGACATCTGAAGTCCTGTTTGGCAGTCTCAAGAGAAAAAAACAAGAACTGAAAAGGTCATAGATACTTGACTTCTCCTGCTCCCCTAAAAGGTCAGGCACAGTGATGGGACTGTACAAAGAAAAAACCTGACCTTTCTCTTGCCTTCCCTACCAGAAATGTGGAAAACTGGACTATTTGTGGTTTTTGAAACTGTCCTGGGAAGATACTTCCCCAGTAATGTTCCAGTTGTGTAGCCCTGGTGGATGTACATTGAGCAGGATGTCTCTGACATGCCACGGGTCTATGGGAAAACACTTGCCACCAGCAATGGTAAGGAACTGATGCTTGACCCCTTCAATAGACCCTACTTCTTTTATCAGGTAGATGAGAGTGACTTTCAAAGTCTTTGAATTTGTAAGGTGAAAGACACAGAGAATAAGGGTCAGGTTTTCATGAGTATTTAAAAAGATGTCTTGGTGGGTTTATGAATGAGCAAATGCAGCTTATGCTCTTTAAATGTAGTGAAAGGAAAAGGGAGTTAAACAGTAACCTAATTTTCTTGTTTTTCAAAGGCATGCAGGCACAGGAATAGCATCATGCGGGGGGAAGTAAGGCAGTGGGACATAAAAGTTAGAGCACAGACTCTTATGGCCTGGGGGGACCAAAGGGGAAGATTAAGATCCCCTTGCTTTGGCAGGATTTAGGAATCCAGAGCATGCCCAAGATTTCTATGACCTTAGCAAAAGCTATGAGAAGGTGGGACATGCAGACAGGAGCCCAAGATACGCTTAACACTTAACTAATCCCCAAAGTTGGTGCTATGTTCATAGCAGAAATGCTATTGGGTTTGGTGCAGAAGTCAGAAGTCATTCAAGACAAGACATTCATCAGAGAAGGATGCAAGCAATATTCGTCTTTCTTTCCTCTGACTGAATAAAAAAGTTGATGAAAAAAATCACTAAATGGGTTAAATATTTAAATATGAATTGCCACCTCCCTCTCCCTCCAAAATTTCCAGAGTATGGAGCTGTGCAGTTTCTACTTTAGCTACTCGTCCAGCTAATTAATACCTGCCAGTTTACTTTTCCCACTCTTACTATTTTTGGACTACTATTTTATTGGAAAAAAAAAAAAAAGAAAAAGGAAAGAGAATAGGAGAAAGATAAAAGGAAAAAGAAAAAAATAGTTGAATTTAATCTCCTCTGACGAAAAGAATCCACATCTGACGTTAATTCAAATACTGAATCTGTTTCAAACAGTCAACACCTTTTTTTTCCCCTTGTTTAATTCTTTTTATGCTTTTTAAGTCAAGCTATGTATGATGATCATTCTATTAGTTCTATCTGTAGCAACTTGTTTGTATTGGTTCCTCCTTCTTTTCCTCTTAGGTAATCTTGCTCACTGAAGGAAGGCTGCCAGTGACTAGCTTGATGACGTGGCTTCACAGGTAGTGTTAAATCCAGGGGTGAGGCTATGGATTAGCGTTTGCAATAAATAGCAGATACAAACAAGTACACAGTTACAAAGGAAGTTTCTAAAAAATTAGTGACAAAGGGAATTTCTCAAGTTTTGTGTGTTTTTTGGTTTTTTTTTTTAAAGCCAGGACGTGTTCAGTCTTGCTAGTCTGAGGTTGAGCCAGATGCTTCTCCTTGTAGACATCCTGACAGATTACAAGTGGGGTTGGAAGCATCATTGCAAGGCATTGGAGCTCATCAACATATTGCTGGCAGCAGTGCTTGAGTGCCTCTCCATCTTTCCAACTGATCATCTGTAAACAAACAGTAATAACCCAGGGTTGAGTTCACAGTCTCGATTTATGGGCACGAACCAAGAATTCATTATTGGGTGAGTTATATTTTTCTACTAAAGAAGAAGTAGCCAAAGCCTGAAAAGAACAATTCATATCAATATATCTGGATGTGCAGGCAGAAATAAAAAACAGCATCTAGCCAAGCCATATGTGACCCTGGAGTAAATCAGAGAAACAAGAAAACAAGAAGTTCACATGAGAGCCCCATGCCTTGCTGGTATGCCAACCCGTGTCAAGCTGGTGAGCTTTGCAGCAGGTCTGACAGGTCCACAGATGCAAAATAATCTGGGCCATAAAAATGCTGTGCACAGAAGGGAATCTCTGATACTAACCTTCTTTCCTCTTCCAGTCGGATGGGTATTCAACTCATGTTCATCTCCCTGTTGTAATGGTGGACACTTAAGAGTGACATCCAATGTTTTAGGGACCTGTAACATGTAGGACCTTGTAGACCAAGTCAGGCTTCTCAATTCTCTCCAGAAACCAATGTGGAATCAAGACAGGTCTAGGGTATGCTTCTATCTAATTTCTATGTTTGTACTTTGTCTTCCAAAAGTCCAAGAGGTCTGAGGCTGATAGACCATTATAGAGCTTTCCCAAAATCTTTTCCACAACTGCATTCAGAAATAGTGGCTACAGTTTCACTGTCAGGGGCATTATTGCCTTTGTAATAGGAATGTTTTACAACTACAGTAGGATGACAAGTGCTTTAGCACACCTGGATACCAGATTAGAAACACCTCTGCAGCCATGCAGCGCAGACTGGCCTGACCTCATGTATTCAGGATGGTATGCATCTGGTTTATCTTTAGGGATGGGGTTTGTCCCACAATTTGTGGGTTTCCACAAGGGAAGTGACTGCTCAACAATGCATCCCAGGCTTGTTTTCTTCTCAGAGGAGAGTGAGTCAGTGGCACTGATGAAGTTTTATCCTAAAGAAGGTGCCCCTCAGGTTCAGTGAATCATATCCCTACCCTCACTGAATGCATTGACTAATTCTCCATTACTACAATGGACATCTGGTGGTAATACTAAATATGCACAGCTAAAATTAGAAGGGTGAATCCCAGAGAAGTTGTCTACAGGTCAGCTAAAGGAAATACTTGCAAACAGTTCCTCTATAGGTGCATCCCAGAGTGTGATTAATCCCATCCCATGATAAAAGTCTAAATAAGGTGATCAACTGTCTAATGAAAGTGCCCGCCTGTTTTAGCACAGGCTAGATGTCTTAGTTTTAGGCAGTCAGGGTTAGCTGAGTTGATTTGGACCCTGTAACATGTATCATCACACACTTCTGTTGAGAAAAATATCTCCTAGCACTGATAGCACTAAAGCCCCTATGCCCAGTTCTGGGAACATTTTTCCACAGATTTTCCAATAGGAAAAAGATCCAGCTATGTCTTTCCATTATTAAAACAACCGGGTGGTGGTAGGGCACAGGTTCTGGACTTCATTCATAATCACAGGGACTTTGCAAAGATGAAGGAGAGCATCCAGGGACAACTGCCCCATGGCGCTAGGTGCTGTACAAATACTATGCCATCAGGATGGAGTCTGCCCTTCACTTTTCATAGCCTGACTTGGAGAAAATAATCCTGTTTGCATGCATTCATACATTTTCCTGTCTGGAGACAAAAGAAAAAAAGTAAAAAAAAAAAAAAACTCTATATTTAGTATTAGAAGCTTTTTGCAATACTACTATCCCCAGAGCACAAGCTAGATGCAAACTCATTGATCTGTAGGCCAGAAAACGCAAACACCTTGTGGTTATTACCACTTTGCACCAGATTCCTGCCACTGACCTTGATGGGAAAACTCCTTAACCCACTTACTAAATCCCCAAGTCATCCTGAAGCCAGAGAGTAACAGTTAATAAAGCGCTTGCCAAGTTTCACATCGTTTTTAACTGACCTGTATTTTGACTTGTTACATGAGTCTCAGTGTAAGAAAAACCCATGGGTAACACTCCTGATGCTGAGTGCTGTGAGATGGCACTTGAGAATCAGACTGAGCTGTAGTCTTGCCCCTGATTTACACCTGTGTAAGTTCAAAGGAGGGTAGGGGGGAAGAGGGAAAGACACATGGAAAAAGACAAAGAGAGAGAGGAAGGAAGAAAGGAGGGAGGAAGGAATGGAGGAAGGAAGGGATGAAGAAATGGGAATTAAGCAGAAAAGGGTATTAAGGGAGGGAGGATTCAACCTTTTCGTCAATAGGTTCACCGCATTTCTGAGTTCCTCATGGCAAGATCAGCTGGGAGGGAGGCTGAGTTACACACTCGTCTTGGTATGTGTAGCACAGGGGACACTGAACTCATTCACCTTAGGGAACAAGTGACACATGGAATCACAAAAACACAGAATGGTGAGGAAGGGACCTCTGGAGGTCATATGGTCATATGGTCCAACCCCTCTGCTCAAGCAGGGCCACCTAGATCCACTTGCCCAGGACCATGTCCAGACATCTTTTGAAAGTCTCCAAAGACGGCAACTTCACAAACTCCCTAGGCAACTTGTGCCAGTGCTTAGTCACTCTCACAATAAAAAAAATGTTTCCTGGTGTTCAGAATGAACCTCTTGTGTTTCAGTTTATGCCCATTGCCTCTTGGCCTGATACTGGGCACCACTGAAAAGAGCCTGGCCCTGTCATCTTTGTAGCCTCCCTTTAGGTATTTATATGCATTAATAAGATCCCCCTGAGCCTTCTGTTCCCCAGGCTGAACAGTCCCAGCTCTCTCAGCCTTTTCTCATAAGAGAGATGCTCCAGGCCCTTCATCATCTTCATGGCCTTTGAGGGACTCTTTCCAGTCTCTCATGTACTGGAGAGCCCAGAACTGGACACAGTACTCCAGGTGAGGCTCATCAGTGCTGAGTAGAGGGCACACCTCCAAACTCCCACCAGCTAATGGCCTAGATCTCAAGCCCTTCCTAGAAATGATGTAAATCAAATACTGGCATCAAGCTTTCATACAGCACATTTTGCTCTCGCCTCTCAAAGCACCTTTGCAGAGGAAACCAGCATCCACCTCCCAGTTTGCCAAAGGGAAAACCAGCAAGGAAGTGATGTTCCCCAACTCAGTTGCAGAATGGGCTCTTGAACACAGGATTTCTCAGGTTCTACTAGACTACCTTATCTCCCCTGAGCTGGAAGGGCCCCAGGTGACAGGGCTTGTGAATCCTAATCAGACTGTAGCGTGTGCTTCAAGGTTTGCTACCCAAGCCTACAGTCATTCCAATGAGCTCTTTTCACAGAGGAGGGAATTGATAATTTCAGTGAATACAAGCAGAGAGGTTAGCACTGAAGCTTGCTCTCTAAAGACCCTTGGGTGAAAGCTGCTATGGAAATGTATGTTATAGTTTCTGTTACGCTGTGGAACATCAACTGTATCTGTCCACTAGGAACGGTCTCTGGTTCGGGCTGGTTTTCCTCATGCTGGAAGGAAAGAATCCAAATAACCTGTGTTGAACAGTGTGGCAGCTGGTAAACAGGTATGTACAGAGCCAACTTTGAAGATGCTGTCTGGAGGGTAAAAAGAAGCGTTTTAAGTGTTTCTGTTACTGACTCAAATTACATTTATTTTTTTTTAATTTCTTTTAACATTAAGCTGAAATTTGCTGTCTGTGTCATATCTATGCTCTACTCCTTACTCTTGGTGTAGCAGCGAGAACACCGCGACTTTTGCGCTTGCAGTGACACAGTTGCTCATGCTGCTCCCTGGCATTTCCATGCTTCAAGGCTCAGCTGAAATTACAGTGTGGGAAAGACTGTGCAAAAGAGAAAGAAGAAAGTTGACAGCTCCTTGAAAACCTTGTACAAACAGGACAGAGCTTGACACAACGCTGTTCCAAAATCAGTCACTTGGACTTGATTTGCAAGACTTGCAAGAAGCTGCTTGTTGCCTGGGTTTTGCTGCGAAAGGTGGTTTCATTTGGTACTTCTGGTTTTAACGTCCTGAGCAACGCTGGGCAGATGCCATCAGTAAAAAACCAGAAATGTTGCAGTGCTGAGCTTCATCTGGAGAGGACTTAGAGACGAAGAACAGAAATTTGCCTAAGGAGGATCTGGCTGCAGTATTTGCAACTACAAATGCACATAGACACAGAGGGAGAAAAAAATACTTTCTGTGGCTGAATGGAAGAAGACCACCAGCGAGCCATGCCCCAGTAGATTTCACAGTATTTACAGGTTTCGATAGTCCCTTAAAAAAAAAAAAAAAAAAAGACGTATTTTATTATTTCTCTCAAGGCTCTTGTTTGTCTGTCCTTGTTCTTTAAATGGCCCCAGCTATCTGAGATCTTCCTTCTGAGGCCTCTGTGGCTGAGTACAGGTTGCTTCTCCCACCATTTAACCACGTGAGCATGAAGACTTATTTCACCAGGTAAGCATCTACAACATTGAACAAAACACCTTCTGGAAGTATCATCCTTCCTCTGTCCACTAGAGAGCCCAGCTGTGATGAGACACTTAGGGAGAAACCACAGGTGAGGTGAGCCCTAAGCTAAATGAGCCATTACAACACCATAATCTGAATTTGAGACCCCAGTTCCCTGCAATGCAGTTGGTGCATATTCTGACAACTGAAGCTCTCCAAAGATCATCCCTTATCTAATACAGGAGGTGCTTTCATCTCCCTGCTGGTGCAGAAGAGCAGCCAGGCATAGCTACTGCATGACACAAGCAATGGCATGAGTTGTTCTTGCTGTAAAAGTGGATGCTTTTGGTTGAATATGTTGTTCTTCGTCTGATATAAACCATGGCTTCTCCCATGGGATGCTTCCTTTGAAGAAGCTTGCAACCTTCCCTGTGTTTTTAATGTGCTACTCAGCCTGCAGAAATGTCTAAACAGGTTGTAGACAGCTAAGGGAGAGAGCTTCTAGCAATGAAAATTAGGAGATACCTGGGGTTGGGTGGAGACTGAGATGGAAGCGGGAAACAGGAAAGACTTCTGCAGTGGTTTGGGAAACCCTCTTGATTACTATTTTCCAAAGTAACTCCTGCAATACTGCTAAATCCTGGGAAGCTTTGGGATCTGTCCAGGAATGGCTGAGAGAGAGACCAAAGTGAGCTGAGGATTGGCAGTACCAGAGCAACAAAAAAATGATAAAAGCATTTGAGTAGGAAACCCTCAGAGCTGGTGCACATTCAACCAGGAGATAAAATGTCAGCAGGCAGTCAGGGTAACCACCTATCCTTGCATAAAAGGATGTTATACTATTGGCCTGGATGAATTCCTCTGGCCATGTAATGAGAATGGAAATATATACCCAGGGCACAGCAGAGGAAGCATTAAACCAAAGATGGCTACGTGCTAGAGGAAATTTAATAAATAAACAGTGTCAAGTAATGCAGAGCTGTCTGCTGGCCCTGCAGGAGGACAGAGAGTTTGTTCAGGAGAACAGTGGCCTCCTGGGCTGTGAGCTGCCCTGGATAGAAAGACCCTGAATCTGTCTGGATCACCCATGTGTCAGCAAGAAGCAAAAGACACCCTCCGCAGGACTGATCTCCCTTCGGGGTCTCTGCCAGAGGGCGGAGGAGATCACCCACTCATTTCTCAGAGTAGCAACTGCTGATTCAAAATTCAAGTGTTTTGCAGTCTCCCATGGTCTGCCTGTCAATGTATAAACATGCCAGCCCTTAGCAGTGTTAGGCAGCAGTAAATCATCTGTGTGGGAGAAGGCTGGGAGGGAACACTGAATCTTGTAGGGCAGAAGTGCATGTAGGGCAAGGAGGGTTTTGCTTTGCCTTAGCTGGGAATTAAAAATGCTCCCTGTCTTGCTACTGCCTTCATCGTCTTGCAGGGACCTCTCTTCCCGCAGGGCTGCAGCCTCCCCGCTTGGGAAATACTGCGGTCAATAATTCACTTGCCTATCTTGCCATGTTAAATGAGTGCTTCCAAAACCACACAGCAAATGGCTCTTGCTACATCGATGTCAGGAGTTGGAAGCGGGAGGCACGAAAAGAGCTGGGACCTTCAGGCAACTGTCTTATTCATAGTTTGAGAGCGATTAAACTGCACATTTAATTGCTTTGATATATATTTGTTTTACATGAATGCAAGATCCAGCTAATCTAATTGGCTTATTCGCTCCAAAGTTGCTAACAATGGACCCTAAACTGTACATAAATGACCGTTAAATTATTAGCTATCGGAAAGATCTGCAATTGGATTTTGAATGTGAAATAAAATGAGGGCTCAGAGAGGCAATTATTATTTTTTATTTTTGTATTTTTTTAAGCAGCCTTATTATCTCCACAAGAGCCTTGCTCAGGAGACAAGCATTCCCATTAGAAAATCAATAACGGAGCGGCTGTGATAGCAGCAGTAACCTGTCTAGTTTCAATTAGTGCTTGGGAGAAGTTGATTCTCTTCCTTGAGTCTGTCAGTTGTTAACACCAGTGGAATTTTGTGCGTATTTATTGTCTGGAGAAATTCGAACTCTTGGCAGTAAAAATTTGGGGACTGATGACTTTATTTTTATTTTTTTTTTCCCTGATGCCAGCTGGTGTTGCAGTGGGCCACAGAGATGCAGCTGATGGCTTCAGGCAGAGACAGTAAAACCTCTGAGGTGGTTGGTCCTGGTCTTTTATTGGCCCTTGGGCAGCAGTAGTGATAGCATGATTTACAGGAAACCACATCATTTTTTTGTCCCTGTTTTCTTGGACTACTGAAGATCCGTGAGACCATGAAAGACTTTAAGGGGTTTATGAGAAATACATCAGTAAGGACGTGAGGGCTGTAGTCCACTGTTCTTACAGTTAGAGCAGGACCCCTGTTGCATCTTGACAGAAGACTGACTGATCTTTTGGGTTTGTGCTGAGACTTTGTAATTAAATATTTATACAGCACCTAAACCACTGAGGACTTGATATGATAAGGAAAGCTGGTTTCTACAGTCAAAACACAGAGGATCGTGAGATATTGTCTTCAGTCTTGGTCACCTTTCAGCTGGCCAACTCCACCTAATCTGCCTTCCTAGGCTCAGCTGAATCTGGAAAGGGCTATCAGGAAGATCAGAATGGGAATCCACATTTGTGGACTGTTTGATAAGACCATACAGCAACCAGCAAAGGAGGAAGTGAGATAACACCTCTCATGGGGACACAAGGTCAGCCAGATGTGTCACAGGCACAATTCTGTGGGACATTAATGTGAGTTGTGTTTCTCTTCTTTTTCCCTTCCCTTCCCTTCCCTTCCCTTCCCTTCCCTTCCCTTCCCTTCCTTTCCCTCCCCTCCTTTTCCCTCCCCTTTCCCACTTGATAAGCTCTGCCAGTTTTCTAAGGCTGACTACCCTTCAGGGTACCAGATTACCTCTTGTTCTTGGTCTCCTCTCACAGGTTGTCCCCTTGGGGTACCCCTTATCCCACCTCCACTGATTCAACCCTCAACTGCTCCACGTTACACCCGTTCTCCTCCCACAGTTTTATACTCAGGTTTCTTTTTTCTTTCTCCCTCAAAAGACCTAGAAAGGGTATTGCAAGTGAAGGACTCTGTCGATGCTGTGCAGGAAGGTGAGCTTTGCCTCCAAGTCAAGACTGCTTCGCACATGTCAACCCTCCAGGTGTGAGCAGGCACCCCTGAGCCTGATGTGCCATGGAGGATGACCCCAGCTGTGCCTGTGACCACCTCTGCTGTCTCACTTTTCAAAATTCTTGGGCAGTCAGGGCAGCCTTCAGAAAGGTATGGAAACACTGTTCATCTGGCCTTTGCTCAGTAGAAAATGGGAGGATTTTGCACTTGTAACAGGAGCAAACCTTTGTTTTCATCAGCAAAGTGAATAAACCCGGGAAGGAACAGACCCACTGCAGGAGATGCTACCTTTTCAGATTTCTCCTCTTGGCACTTTTAAGGAAGAAATAAACCCAAAGCAGAACTGTGCAGAAACAAGAAACAGTATATAAAGGGGAGGCAGGATCCACCTCACCTGCCTGACATGACACTGGCTACAGGTAGGGGCTTGGTCTCAGCTGTTTTGAGAGCGACAGAGAGACATCAGCTCTTCCTGATCGTGACTCAACCCATACCAAAAGGGTAGGTGGGACAGTAACTCTCTGGGAGAGGTCGGCTTCTTCCCATTGACCAGAGAGGGTCCCCTGGTGAGCAGTTTTCATGAGATATCTGGATTTTCAGATACTTAAAGTTCAGCAAAGAATTCCACGGTTGGTGGCTTGTTCCAACCACTGGCTCTGTGCTTCCCTATGCATGAGAAAAATCAAAGTTTTCTCTCACTGTCATGTTACCACTTGGCTGGTGACATGAAAGTTTCCCACCCTCCAGTGGCCCTCACTGAAGAGATGTTTGTGAGAGAGTCATATCAATATCCTTTCACAGAAAGTTTAAAAGTAGAGTTCTGACAAGATCCATTTCCTACTTCAGACAATGACTCCTCTATCGGTGATGCTTGAACACTTAATTATTAATCTCCATTATTAATGAAGACGGTGGGATTCGTGGATTCACACTGGAATAACGCATGCCCCTCAAGTTACAATGTGTCTGACAATTACAGAAACATACAATATTCATTAAAGTTTAGAAGTTAGCACTGAATTTATGACTGGGTGCATTCTGCAACCCACTAGAAGGCACTTTTCTCTGATTTTAGGCAATTTCAGGGCAAGTGGATGCTTTATTGCATGCCATCTTTCTCTGTTCATGACTTAAAACTTAGAATTGGATAAGGGGACTGCTATTCTGAATTACAGGTCTGCATTCTCAGCTCACCAGACACAGAGTTGCTTATTTTAAGCCTTGCTATAAGCCAGTCAAAAATTTCCTGCTGGAAGAGTTTTGTTGGAAAAGGTAGATTCCAAACTGACAGAAACTCCATGCGAATTTTTGACAAGGGGGTTGATTTTTTTCTTTTCATCTGCAGAAAAACAAACAAACAAAATCAAAACATTTCACTTTGATTTTCTCCTCAAAAAAAAGACACTTCCTTTTTATTTTTATTTTCTTTTAATTTGAACTGATGTTCCATTTAGTTTTTTTTCTACTGTGCTGAGAAAACACATTATAAAGCTTGAAAACATGATGAAGAAATTCATTGTGGGTGGAAGACAACATTCATTTAAACTCAGATATGCTGGGCTTGTTAGTCTGTTTGTTTGTTTTCCATTTTCAGTTAGCTGATTTTCTTTTTTATATATATATTTTTTAGTTTCATTTCAGCACTGCCTTCAACTTATTTATTTATTTGCTTACCTTGCAGAATTGGCAGCAAAATGAAAAACCAGTTATTCCCACATCTCAGTTTAGC